>NC_140172.1:120112171-120184671 GCF_963971535.1 Notolepis coatsorum
CTCTCCACGTGGAGAAGACAGATTAAAGTCATCGAGACCTCTACTAAATACCGGGGGAGAAATGCATTTGGGAGACATTTATTAATTTGGTCTGGTCTGAAGTGACGGCAGCTTGACTTAAAACAAGAACATCATCATCATCATCATCATCATCATCATCATCATCATCATCATCATCATCATCATCATCATCATCATCCTAAATAGAGTCTCTTCCTCTTCCGCTCGTGGACCGTGCTTTAATCAAGGCCCACTCCTCCAGCTCTCATCTTTCTTTTGCTCCCTTTCATATTAGATGAAGTGTCATAAAACGTGTAATTACATTCATATATCATTGATAACATGTAGCATCGTTATTTAATCAACGGATGGGGGTTGTAGGCTACTCTATAGCATACCAGTGGATAGACATGATTCACACACCATGTAATCTTTCAATAAAGTGCTAAACATTTTAAATAGATAGTGAGATAGTGATGTACTAAGCTCTGGGAGATAATGGAGAAACATTTGTCATCTTCTGTTATTTGCGTTTAAGGGAATGGAAATCTTCTCATTCTCGCGGAGCCGACCATATCAAGGATTGAGATCGAGGCAGACCGGGTACTTAGTATTCACCAGGCTGTTTGAACAATATTACTTTTTCATATTCTCCGGACGCTGTCTGGGGTTTGTAGAGGGTTCTTTCAAGTGCACCCCGTCACAGATTACGGATTACTTACAATAATGTATTCCATGTAAATACTTAGACTCGATAATGTAATCTGTTCATTAGCTGTGACCAGCTGCTAGCGTAGCGGTGGTCTGTAGGTCAGCCAGTTGGGTGGTCCGTCGGTCAAATCTTTTTCTAAATAAATTGATAAATCACACTAGGAAGGGCAGGTTGCTATATACATCAAGCTGGCACTGTGTCATCAGCACCTCACTGTGATCACCACACCTCTTTTTTTTGGAGGGAAAACTACTTAACTAAACTTACTTAAACTAGTAAACAGGGCTATTGTTCACAATCTACAAAACAAACACATGCAAATAATGCCGAAGACTATTAAGTGTCAGAATAGTTATTACCTCTTGAAGTGTAATATTAAATGTCCAGGCAGAGAAATTGGGAAATCTCCTGCCGCTGAATGGGGAAATACCATAGGGGAAGGCTGAAGTGGCGTGCTTGAAAACGGATCACACCTTTCAGAATAGCGTCAACGGTCGATTGGCGGCCAGTGTTGTTAAGCAATTGCTTGACGTAACACCATGCACTAACAAGACAAACATTTCAAGTAATGTAAGCACCCTGCCGACGGGCGAAATCCAATAGCTAGAATGGCGTGACCGCGTAAAAACATACCCAGAAGCGCTGGTCTGATGGCCAAACCGTTTCTCTTAGTGGGAGTTGCTGTATTTCACTTGGCCTTTTCGAGAGCCACTGTTCCATGAACGTGAACTCTCATCACATTATGCCTAAATGCTCTTTGTTCAATGATCACGGAGAGCAGCTCAGGCCACTGCAGGCCTCCACTCTTCAAATCTACTCCAGCGCCAAGGTGTATTGATCTCTATTGGATTAGGTCCACTACATACTCTCACCTCACTTAGAGGTTAACCCCCAAAGGCACCTCTCTGAAGTTCATAGTGCCCCGGCCAGCCTGGGAGAGTGAATGAGCTATGGCCCAGACATCGCCCCCAAAGGTGACCGCGGCCACAGCTCCAGCACAGAGCACTGATTTTCAGAGTATATCGGCTCCAATTTGTGTTCTGGATGGTGAGGAGTGTTGGAGGTTGAGAGTTTAATAACTAACTAAGCCAGAACACAGATGCAGACACAAACAGGCAGAGACTATGTGAATCAGATAAAACCCAAATGACGGGTGTATTAAATTAGAAAGGAAGAATACTGAAACCAGGTCTAGAAGAAGAAGAAGTAGAAGTCTTTAGTTGTCATGCAGTTTAACACACACATACGAGATGGGCGACACACAGGAACACACACACATGCATTGGGTCGCAGATGAAATGTCTCTCTGCACTTGACCCATCCCACTGTCCTTCCCCCCCAAAGGCGGCCAGGAGCAGACATGGGCTGCGGCGTGTGCCGCGCCCCAGGGACCAGTCCAAGTGCTCCTGTCCGTCTTCATCAGGGAACGCGACAGCGTTAGCGATCTGTTGTGCATGTTTTTCCATTGGGTTTATCTTATCGGGAGGGGAAACCCTTCGGGGGGTCGTAACCAGGAGCGGGTTCTCAAACGGTCCAGGGATATACACAGAGAGAATGGTCAGGCAGGCGGCGGTCATACACAGGGAACCAAGACGCGGGGAACAGGGTGTGGAGCCAGGTAACGAACTGTGAGCAAAGGAGGACAAGAAACGCTAGGTAAAGCAAATAGAACACGGACTGACATGAGAACAATGCAAGAGAACACGGACTGACTGGTAATAAGGACCTACGATCTGGCAGCCTCATGCCATCTGAGCCAGGTCTAAATAGGAATGGTAATCAGCTGCTAGATGTCAATCAGCTGCTCCTCCGGTGTCACACACCTGCACCCCATCTCATCAGAGAGAGGAAGAGAGGGATAGTAGCTGGGTAGGGATAGAGTGGGACAAACGAGGATCAAGGTGGACGGGAACCCTGGAGGTCTGGAGGGGCATGACAGAGGCGGCCGCCTCGCCATGTAGAGCGATCGAAAGGCATGTGTTACAAAAAAGAAAAACGGATAGAATTATATAAGGTTAGACTACAAATGTATATTTCATATGACAGTTTCCCACAGGTACCTGTGTGTTTGGCTGCAATGTATATATGTGAGACATATGCAGCGCCGGTTCCATCTGCTACACACCCTAACAGTGGATTAAACAGCGTGCCCACAGGCCGCTTGGCAAGGCACACCACCTCAGGGTTTAATGCATGTTCAGGAACACAATCACGGTTTACTACTGTACAGTATACAGTATGTGTGTGTTTACATGATATTTATATATAAATATATATATAAATATCATGTAAACACACACATACTGTATATATATATATAATTGTGTGTGTGTGGTGAGTGAATGTGCCAATTACGGTGCTGTTTTTTAGTCAGTCAGAATAATGTAGCCCAGCACCACATACTCTATTAGCATATGATTAGCATGTATACATGTACGGTATCTGCTCAACACACACACACACACGCACGCACGCACGCACGCACGCACGCACGCACGCACGCACGCACGCACACACACACGCACACACACACACACACACACACACACACACACACACACACACACACACACACACACACACACACACACACACACACACACACAGTGTTTAGCAGCAGTCCCCTGCTGTTTCCGTCTCCCTCAGGTTCTCCTGAGAGGGGGAGTTGTTTTTCTTCACCCTCCTCCACACATACTATGACATCACCTTATTAAAAAATTGTTTAACGTGTGCAAAAACTAAGTCCAAATAAGCCCTGTGATATAAACCCCCTCTCCCATTCACTATAAAGAGCCACATGTTTTTCCCCCTCCCGACTGTATTCTTAAGGTGTTATAGCCTTTGTTTATTCCTCATAACACAGAGCCGTGATGTCAGCGGGAGAAGGTGTCTTTCAATATAAATAGGATAAGACCGCATGCAGTCAGAACCGTGGCAACAAGAGAAAAACAAATAATAATAAAATGCACGGCGCAACACAGGACTTTCCGGGGACTTACGGTGCTTATTCCTCGCTCTATATTGGGTCCCTGTTGCAATCAGAGCAGGAGATTATAGTATCTCCCTCAGCCTTCGCGTCTTTGCACAGTAGGCTTTCTCCTCCGTCGGTGACTCAGTGTGCAGGGGCTGCGGCACCGCGGTGGAGGCAGACACAGGGGGAAGCTCCCCAGCTGAGAACCAAACACGCTCCGTCCTCCCTTTCCCCCACTTCGTCTCCCGGCTCTGCTGTGAGCGCAGGAGAGAGTCAGCAGAGAGGAGGTGAGGTGAGGTGAGGCATCAGAAGAAATATTTCGAAAACAAGATGTTCTTGTTTTTAATCTTCTTCTTCTTCTTCTTCTTCTTCTTCTTCTTCTTCTTCTTCTTCTTCTTCTTCTTCTTCTTCTTCTTCTTCTTCTTCTTCTTCTTCTTCTTCTTCTTCTTCTTCTTCTTCTTCTTCTTCTTCTTCTTCTTCTTCTTCTTCTTCTTCTTCTTCTTCTTCTTCTTCTTCTTCTTCTTCTTCTTCTTCTTCTTCCTTCCATCATGAATAGAGTGCACGTGTGAGTGTGACCGAGAGTAGGGACGTTTTCAGTCCCAATACAGATACTGATATATATATATATAGAGTCAGTGTTGTAGTCGAGTCACCAAAAAAGAGCCAGAGTTGAGTCTGAGTCGAGTCCCCACTACCCTAGTCCGAGTCCGAGTCCGAGTCATCAAGGTTGAGTCACCTCCACTCTGGCAGTCAAAGAGCTGATATACAAATACAAAAAGGTCTACATTAAACATAAATGACACAGCGGTCACCACCCAAATTAAATAATGTTACGGTATTAATATAGTTAAAAGAAATGGAGTAGGGACCGCACTCGAGGAAAATCTTTGTTTTTATTTTTATATGCACAAGTTGTATAACGCACAAAACGTTTTCAGCCATCCGGCCTTCATCAGTGTGCAATGATGAAGGCCGGATGGCTGAAAACGTTTTGTGCGTTATACAACTTGTGCATATAAAAATAAAAACAACGATTTTCCCCGAGTGCGGTCCCTACTCCATTTTTTGTAACTTAATTAATGTTGGACTACGCACCTGTCTGAGCGCAGTGGTTACCCTTTTTCTACTTACAACGGTATTAATATAGCCATCAATATATTATGCCAAATGATTAGGGCCTATTACAAAAAAATATCAAAATAAACAACTTTATCAATTAACAAGTCCGAGTCATCAGTGCTCAAGTCCAAGTCGAGTCACGAGCCCTGAAAATCAGTCCAGGACTCGGACTACAACACTGTAGAGAGTTGTAAAAACTGTAAAAAAAACGCAGCAAATCGAGTCACTTCACTTTGATGTCTGGCACGTTGTGAGATGTGTTTCTTGGTATCGGATATTCGGTATCAGTGTCTCCCTGACCGAGCCTCTTCCCCTGGATGAGACAGGGCTTGAGATGGCAGAGATCCCGACACAGCAGGGTACCGTAGAGCTGCAGAGCAACACGGAGTGTGTGGAGAATGTTTCTTGGAATATTCTATATGGACTATGAGGAGGCTGCCTGGGTTGTAACAGGGAGGTGGGGGGGGGGGGGGGGGGGGTTGGGGTCAAGACTGGGTTTATCGCTGGGTTTACACCTCGGTGCGCTGTGAGATTTCCCTTGGGGGGGGAGGGCCTAGCAGAACCCGGTGGGAGCCTTTTTGCCGTGCCGTGCCGAGCAGGGTGGAGCTCGGTAGGGTATCAGTGCAGCCAGACTTTGTTCCCGCTAGGAGCTGAACCAGGAGTCCAGCGGCTAATCTCTGACTCTGCATTTAATGGACTGGCAAAGCAATAAAGCACATGAGGGGGCGCTCACACACGCACACATGCACGTACACACACACACACACACACACGCACGCACGCACGCACGCACGCACGCACGCACGCACGCACGCACACACACACACACACACACACACACACACACACACACACACACACACACACATGCTGCACACACTCACACAAAATCCACAAAGAATGGATTGCACGGAGCAAGTTGCACTCTTACTTACAATTCATTATGAATTGAAAATGGGGGACCCTGATGTAAACAAGATGAAAGTCTTTCTCTGGTCTGCATCCCCTTAACAATTGTGTGTATTGAGCCGTACTGTATTGTACCCATTCTGCAATCTGTTAATCAAATTTTCATTCAATCAATCAATCTGCACAGTGATTGATTGAATGAAAATTTTATTAACAGAATGCAGAATGGGTACAATACAGTACGGCTCAATACACACAATTGTTAAGGGGATGCAGACCAGAGAAAGACTTTCGTCTTGTTTACATCAGGGTCCCCCATTTTCAATTAATAATGAATTGTAAGTAAGGGTGCAACTTGCTCCGTGCAATCCAATCTCTGTGGATCTAGCCCCAAACGGTCACTTTACACAATGAAAAGGTCACTTAATTTTTTTTAATTTGTTTTAAGAACGGGAGTGGTTCTTGTAGAGTAATAGATGGATATAGCAAGATAGCATAAGGATATATAGTATAACTGTATATTGTATAGTATAGTATTGTATAGTAGTGTGTTATGTACCACGAGCCTGATCACTCCTGTGTCACTGTGCAGGCAGGCCTGATCACTCCTGTGTCACGGGGCATGCAGGTGAGGGCTGCCAATTAGCCAATTAGTGCTGATTGGTTACCTGCTGGGAGTATCTTTAAAACCAACACTGGTAACACACATGCAGGGTCGGTGCTTAGAGGAAAGAGCTGTCAGGTTCTTCCAGTCCGTGTCCGTTGGGTTTACCTTAGTACATTAGTTTACAATTACATTAATAGTTCCTTGATATAGTAGCACTTTGAGTTAGAGCACAGGGTTTTGGTGTCGGTTTGCACATAGGTTGCGTGCCCTTGAGCCAGGGTCTTAACATAGTGTACATAAGACCCAGTGCCTCATCCGTAGCTTAACACTGTATTGCACTATCGCAGGACCTTAGCATGTCTTTTACCATGCATTTTTAACTTTATGTACATTATACCTGTTATGTCTTATTCTTATTACTTGTATTATTGCACAATCGCTGCGGACATGACCACCCGCATTTCACTGTATGCCTTGTATGCCGTTACAAATAAAACTCTTGACTTGAGAGAAAACAGAGAGAGGGAGGGGAGAGAGAGATAAAGAGACAGACAGAGAGAGAGAGACACACACGAGCGAGAGAGAGAGAGAGAGAGAGAGAGAGAGAGAGAGAGAGAGAGAGAGAGAGAGGAGAGAGAGAGAGAGAGAGAGAGAGAGAGAGAGAGGCTATCATCTCTCTCCCTCCTCTGTACTACATGCACGGCTGGGTTCCAATCCTGGATGAATATGGAACTCAGCTAACGTTGATAGATGCCATTTGTCTTGGCAAGCAATCATACCTGCACCAGTATTCTCAGTCCCTGTCATTCTCTCTCTCTCTCTCTCTCTCTCTCTCTTCTCTCTCTCTCTCTCTCTCTCTCTCTCTCTGTCCCTAGAGAGAAGTCAGTTAGCGTGTGATATTTATAGCCGTGACAGCAGCTAGTAAAAGCATGCACAGCATAGCAAGGCAGGAATATCAGGAGAGTGGGGGGCGATTCAGCAGAGGCATCTGGGAATTGGGGTTTTGTTTTCATTAATTGCCTCCATCTCTTATGTGTATGTGTGTGCACAGCAGTGGAGGTTTCTCTATGACAACACGTGAAACACAAATTCACTCATAATTCATAATTATTATTATATGACGCTCAGCGTCAACTGCACAGATCTCACTCCAGTGACGTGCACTGAATAAAAACTCACAAATGTACCTTTACATACCAACATCCGTCTGGCCACACCCCCATCTGCTACCTACATAAGCAGGGGTGGGGCCACACACTCATCTCCTTCTCAAAATTCACCACAAGAGAGTGCCTGTATACACCACTTGATGGGGTGTTTAGCTGAAGAAGGAAAACAGAAGAACAAGGAGATACGTTGGCGTTATATCTTTATTTTCTCTCTCACTATTTTCGAGAAAATACAGCGATAATGTCTTCGTCACTGGAGTGTCTGGAAAATGATGATCATTCTGACCTCCACCGGTTTTTTCATATTAGGGGCTCGCATCGCTGATATACTCCCCACCTGCAGTCCTCCTTGCTGCGGCTGGATAGGTATGGAACCTCCGGTTATACAGCTGGACTGTGGGAGGCACCGGCTGTTGTGAGAAACTGGTTGCTTCCGAGCTGGGTGAGTAATGTTTTGCTTGCGAGCGCCAGTTGTCTGTTAATGCTATGGGGGTTAGCTGACAATTTTACGAAGGCCGGCCCCAGATTGGGGTCCTCTGCTCGGCCTCTTAGGCGGCAGACGGAAGCTCCTGGTCTGACACCCATGATGGTCAAACTAGTGGGCCGCGACCGAGACCTGGTTTGAACCCGGGATTCTCTGGACAAGCGGATGCTTCTCTGTCCCGTGCAGGCCCCATCTTTCACATGAATGTGAGAGTACACCCTAACGAGGAAATGTGGGTATGGATCTTCTTTATCGGTAGTTCCATGCTCAAGTCGGCTGCAGCCCGGATGGGAATTGTGCCGGCTCCGCTGTATGTCTGGTAAATCACCGTTGAAAACTGTGTTGGCATTTCTTTTTCTCTTCTCTCTTAGGATGAGGAGGGACTCAGACGGCGGCCTGTCTGAAGTGTGGCTTGTTATGTCGTTGTGTACAGTTCAGGTGATAGCTGCTTAGCTTGCGTGCTAGTTTGTGGCCTACTGTTAGCCAGTCAGCTGTTAGCTGCGGCGCTAGCTCGTTGTGTTCACTAGGCTAGGAAACGTTAGCTTGTTGCTATCAGTCGGGGCGGCTGTTAGCTTAATGCTACACTGTTGAATGTTACTGTGAATATAACATGCCTTAAACACTCTGACTACGACGTCATCTTTGACAGAGGATGTTAGTCGACCCTACACTGGGTGCCATGCCAGCGAGGACTTCGTCAACATGGAGAACGGCGGCTGGGTGGCGCAGCGGACATTACCCTCGTCACCAACGCAGGAGATGCCGGGTTCGACTTCGGTGTCCCGTTAACCAGTGTTGCAGTCCTCTCGGCCTGCGCTCAGGGTAGGAGTCCTGACCGGACTTTAAACACTTCTTCTTTCCTTCCCTTCTAAATGTTTTGTAATAACGATGTTTTCCAAAACGTGTGTTGCTGCAATACATTAAGGATACGACGTGTGTTGTGTGTGAATTGTCTTGTCACTGGTATAGCTTCTCTCTCCATAGAAATCGGCGTTGTTGTTTACATGTGTAAAAATGAACTGGTTAGTTGTGATGAGAACATGTGTGTTCATGTAACGTTTGCAACGTGGGTGAACTCACAAATAAGTGGGTTAATTAACCTGTGAAGCTATGCTTAGTGACATGTGATTGAGGAAAAAATCTTTTTCTCAGCCTGTGATGACAATGAACATCATGTTCACATTAACAGGGGTACCTGTTCAACCTGGTCGTATCAAGGGTAAGGTAGGAGGGGTGACCCCCTCCGGTTTCCCTGGGGCTTTCCCCCCCTCCTCTCAGATATTTGTTTACAATATATTGTGTCACTGTGTTTGTGGGGATACGATGTAACCCTCAGCTTAAGCTGCTGGGGTTGTGCGGCTGCTTGAGAAACGATTATTTTCCTAGGGAAAAGGTTGTTTGGTCACTATCATGTGTGCTTAGCAAGGCCTGTGGCCAATACGTAATCGAGGACTTATGTTTCTCTCGTTATGAAAAATGGCGTTCCTCTGTAGTAAGAGTGTACTTTGCCATTTTTTGTTGTGATGAAGGGTTGTGTGTGTCGTTGAGATCTACAACTGGGTTAGGTTTTGGTCCACAGAAGCACATGTGTAAGTCTGGTACCGGGGCTCTTAAAGGGGCCCTCTCTGTTCTGTGTTTTTTCCTTAGTAAAAATCAGATAGCAGGTTAGCACATGAACTATGTGAAGCTGTTAAATGCTTCATGTAGCATGCTATGACTGGTGTCATGGCTCTACTTTGTCATTACATCGTATCAGGGGTGAGGGGTCGTAAAGGGGTGAACTGGTAAACCTTTTCTCCCCTTTTCTGATTGGTCAGGGGTTAAAACCCGCTGTCCTTCAGGGTTCCTGTCACGTTGCTGTTTCGGCACGTTACAGGGTAGGGGGGGGGGGGGGGGGTTTCCTGGTCCCACGCCCTGAAAGATTGGGCGTGTGCACCGTGGAAATTCCCCCGCCATAGAGTACGTCACTGAGCACGTTTCTATTGGTAAGACTTCCGTGAGTTGTTCAGATTCCATGTTATGGATCTGTTTCAGGGAGTTGTCAGAGCCTCCTCCTCACAAAGCTCCTCCTCAAGGAGAAGAGCCTTCTGTGCGTTCGGACCCTCCTTCCCAGTGAGGGAGCCTCCTCAGAGTTTCAGAGACTCCTCCTCAGATTGTCAAGGTGAGTAGAACTTCAAAAGGGAGTTCTGCTCTATTGTATGTGTATGTGAGTATGTATTGGTTCAGAGCCTCCTCCGCGGAGAGTCCTAACCCAGGTGTTACATAGCTCAATGTTGCAATATTTCTTTTCAATCTATACAGCTCATGTGGGAGGTCTCTCTGGGGGTTCCCCGTCCTCTCCTTTTTAGAGTAGGTGGACAGGGTATTGTTTAGGGTTTCCCTGACTCCTCGCCTTACAGGTCTGTTGAGTCATGGGTTTCCCCCCGTCATAGGGGTACGTCGCTCACCGTCCCCTCTTATGAAGTGTGGTTGACGGGGTGGTGTTTCCCTCAGCCGCGTCGCATGGGACCCATGTCCGTATTATTTTTTCTTTTTTCTGAAAAATGTAAAATTAAAAAAGCGGCTTCTTGTCGTTCCCCAGGCGGCTTGGAGGAACGGTATCTGGTGTCTTGTTAGACTATCCATTGATGTGTTTTGGGTCTCGACATGTACATAGTGCTGGCTCTGGGTGTTTCTGATAGGAATCACGCATGAGGCTGGTGCGCCTTGGTTGCTCGTTATTAAAACGGCGTTTTTATAGGGCAACTGGGATGGAGTTTTTCTCTTCCGAGCGCCAGTTTACTAGGTTGTCTCTACGAATTCTCGTTCATATCTGGGGGATGTTAACGGAATAGATCAAAGCATAGGTAGAGGGGTCTCACACCCTTGGGGTGGGCCACTGAGCGCGGTATGAATAGGCCGTCTGGGTGGCGCCCTCTATAATGTTTTAGATCGACACGCGTACCTACCCCCCCTCCTGGAGTTGGGGATGTCGGCGTGATTAGGGCACGGGACTGGTTCTGGTCACGCTGGTCCAGGTCAGTTAACCCGTTGTCCGCCGGGGACGCAGATCTTCTGTTCTGGTACCCTGAGGGACTTGTGCTTTTTTCAGGGGGAAAAATGCCGGGTCGGCCCGGGTGTCACAGGGTTTGATATTATGGAGATGTTCGTCTCCATTCTTTTCGCCCCTCTCTTCTCCCGCTTACGCATGGCTGAGAGGGGGCTGTTGAGGTGGTTTTTATAGTACTCCTCTGGCATCCCTGTGTACGTCCCGGTCCGCCGGGCCCGGTCCGAAGTCGTTTTCGTCGACCCGTAGGCCTGGGATAACCCCTTTTTGAAAACTGAAACTCTTGTACTGCGGTATAGCCAGTGTATACCCGCAGGTGTGTTTTGGAGTTTTTTCCTGAGGGGTTATAGGAACAACCACACCGCATGTTGAACCAAGAGGGTGGTTGATTCCCTGGTGTGTTGGAGCGGAGTCAACTCCCGGGTTACCCGGTTGAGTGTGCCCCTGCACGTTCATGACGTCTGCCAATCGTGTCAGCCTTCTCTGCCTCGGCCCCTCTAGAGCGTCTGGGATTTTTTGGTGGAGACTTTGACATGGTGCTCAAACAATGCCAGCATACGCCCCTTCCGCCGGGGTGCTGTTTTCAGTTGACCCCTTTGGCGCCTGTCTCGTCCGCAGTGCTCCAGGCTCGGGTCAAGTGCCTGCTGCCTGGATTGAGGGATCGGCCTCTTCTGGAGGTCGTCTCCCCGGTGCGCTGCCTGCTCCCGCTGTAGTGTAGCCTCTTGAGTGCTTCGAGTTACAGCCATCCTGACTGCCTGAGTATGCCAGGGTCAGTGTGCCAGGTGGCGTGCTAGTGGGGGGAAGGGCCTGCTCTTGGATGGGCCCTGTCCGAATACGCTGGCGATGTGGGGGGCGGTGTCACTAGTGACCGCCTGGTGAGGTCTTGATGCTGTGGCGTCATTGGCCTCTCCGGGCCCCCTTTTTCCGGGGGGATCCAGTCCCTTCTGGGTCCGGGTCTTCTTTCGCGCTCCGCAGCTACGGCCTTGCCACGGGGTTGAGTTTGCTCTTGACCCCGTGATTTTGGGGGCGGTAACGAGGTTTGTTCCTTCCGTTCGTTCCCTGGTGGCATGCGGGTTGTGCGTGTGCGTAGTCGTGGGGTCAATTGTGGGATATTTGTGGATATCCTGATGAAGAATGTGCTCAGTCAACCGAGGATTGGATAATAACAAGGGTTTATTAACCAAACAGATAGATTACATAGAGAGAATGGCTGAGGGGCTCTCCCCAGGTAGTCAGCTGAAGTGACCCAGGTAAAAGACCAGGATAGATCTCGGGAGGAGACCTATATAGTTAACAGGGGGGGGGTGTGGTCCCATTTGATAGGTCAGATGGGGGGGGGGGGGTACAGGTAATGGGGACACAGGGGAGGGGAGTGTCTTATTCCACAGAGAGGGGGGGGCACAGGTAAGGGGGTATAGGGGAGGGGACTATATTTACATGAGAACATTAGATATTATACCACAATACTCACTTTTCTTTCTTATAATGTGGGTGAGATTAATGTATAATATACCAGGATTGTTTGGAACAGGTAAAAGTGAAAATAGAAAACAATTAAAATAATGAAAATTTTGGTCAATGTGATCTGGTTGTTGGCATAATAGTTAAAAATAGAATTATTTACATACATGATTCATGACATGATCGACTGGACTGCGGTCTGTGTTATTTTGATATCAGAGATGTGGGAATAGATATCACCCTTTTCTTTTATTAATCGCTCAAAATACCTATATCAATGAGTGGCCCTCATCTCTGATATCAAACAACAATTAACATAATCATTAGAAGCTATCGATGTGCAAATATCTTGGCATACCTTCAGTCGTTCATGTCGTGACTGACGGGGAGCTAATGTGATTGTTGTACATATACAAACATAGTAATATTTACAATAGACATTACCTTAGTGGCTAATGTGTCAAAATAAAATTGAAAACCGTTAACCTAGTGGTTAATATAAAAGGTGATTATGATAATCGTTATGCATTGTTCTGTGGTGCATACTATCAATGGTCAAAACAAACGTGGTGTCTTGGAACAATCCAACTAGTTCTGTCTTGTTAACAATATAATTTTCAATGTGACTCTGTGATCATTCCTTATTGTTATTATAAATTGGTTATTGCAATCTTATTGGTTGTATTTCATCATATTCTTAGTTCATAATTTTCTTGATACATACAGACGCAGCGCTCAAAAATCAAACCAATTCTGCTGCTTGTCTGCTGCTTGTTGCTGCTTGTGTGCCACTTAAGTCTACTCAGGTGTTAATTTTCCGGGGGTGTTGGCTGGGGGAACAAAGGGAGGGTAGTTAACTTAAGTGCTTCCCCAGGGAGGGGGTCGGGGGCTACTGCCCTCAGACCCCCAAAATAATTTTTATATGGGCAGTCTGACTTGGGGTACTGACCATATATTAGTGTTGCAATGCATGATACGTAAACAGTGAAAAAAGCTAAGAAATCTGATGGGGCTGGGACATTTGGGACGAATAAAAATTTAAGATGAAAATCTGCCCAGCCTGTGGGAGGAAGTGGAGGTGTGAAATCTGGCCCGGTCAAGAACAATAGAGGAGTGGTAGAGAGTGGTAGAGAGGCATGAGAGGTTTGAGTTTTGAGTGCTGTATCTGTATGAACTTTGTGAAACAGCTCTTGTTTGTGAATCTGACAGTTGCTGCGTCGCTGTTGACCATCTGTTCTCTGCCAGGGATGTGTCCTTCTGTGGTGACCTGCTGTGTGTTGAACGTATCGTACATTCAGTTGATGTTTCTGTGAGAATGGTTCACCATACAGGTGCAAAACAACGTTACATGTCCTCTTCTATGAGAGAATAAAACAACTGATTCTTTCTTGTCTGACAATACAATTTTGTAACCTAAGTAATTCAAATGTGATGTAATACAGTAACACAGTAAAATTTAAATAAATACATAACAATTTTGACAATGTGTGTTCAGAAGTCTCTTGGTCCACAGGTCTCATTTGCTATGTGTCTCTTCTTGACGATGCAGTCGGGAATATTCACTGGTCGCCGTCCATTCCCTGTCAAGGGTCACTTGTAGCAGTCAACTATAGTGGTCTTGCAGACTTCTTTTCCTGGAGCCTGCGCTGCTCTCCATCACCACCACATGTCTGCCACTGTGCTCACGCTTGACCTTTATCAGGCCCAGAGACATGGTGGTCAGGGCGTTTTTGAATGTGTTGTGCTGGTTTCGCTGTCCTCTCCTCGTCATTGCGGTACCACTTGATGGAGGGCGAGGGCCCGCCGGTGTAGTGGCTAGTCAGTAGGACGCTCTCTCTCACACGGATGACAATCTTGTCATGGGAATCCACCTTGATGGTCGGGGCTTTGGTTCCCATCTGCAGGTGATGGGTTTGGTCTGCCGTGGTCTGCAGTGCCGGGGTGGAGGCCGTCAAAGGTTGATCTCCTCTTCGTCAGTATCTCCTTGGTCAGTCTCCTTTGTGGTCCCCTGCTCCACTTTCTTGGGGATGTCTGTGGGCTGGGTTGGATGGCGGTTCTCCCACGTTTGCTGTCGTCGTTCTGGTTGTCAATTTTCTTTATGTGTCCCGCTGTGATTAGCTTGTTAATCTCAGCGCGGTACACAGTCTCTTGAGCGGGGTCTCTGGCTAGGCGCCGCTCTGTGTTCAATAGATACCGCTCCGTCGCTTCTTTTGGGGCGTGGAAGGTGGGCATACCCTCTCGCCTCAAGAGTGGAGTTGCGTATCTCATCACTCCATTGACTTTGACTCTCTTTGTCCCTTGCTCGAGGAGTGCTATGGCGTAAATGTCTTCCTTGGAACGAATGTCTTTCTTTTCGTTCTTAAAGGGCATTGTCTCTAGTGTCCATAGCCTCTCGACATGCTGTAGGAGGGTGGTGTCTTCTTCTGTCACTCTGGAGTGGAGGCAGCTAGTGGCTGCTGTTCGGTTAAGAGACTTAGCGAGGGGGCCTTGTAATGTCCATCCTAGGCGGGTCTCGACTGCTGCAGGACAGCCTCTGGGCCCTGTGTGGACCCGGTCTATCGGGACTATGAGGTCTGCATGGTCGGAGCCTATCAGCAGGGTCGGGGTGGCCCCGTCTATGAGCGGGATAGGTAGTTGACGCAGGTGCACATATTTATCCATCAGCTTGGCGATGGGGTAGGTGTACTGCGACAGGCCTATTTCTTGGCTGGTGAAAGCATTAGTAATCCTATACCGTCTCTCTGGCTGCCCGCTTGCTGCGATAGTGAAGGAGACATTCTCGCCCTTTATCGTCTTTAGATCTCTTCTTATTGTCCGAATCGTCATTGGTTGTGTCCGCAGCTTCGTGGTTCAGGTCGCGCATCGTCTCACTCGTCCTGTCCTCTCACCAATTCGTGATCTGAGGGTGATAAACACTGCCTTAGAAAACTCCTCACATAAATGATTCAACGCCTTTCTGCTAAAGTGGAAAATCATTTTGGGATTAATTCATTTCATTTTAAATACAATCACTTAATTGACAATAGGAAATGCAAGCCAATTGCATTAGCAGTGATTCCTTACGTCAAGAAGGTCACATTCACTACAATTTTATCAGATCTTGTATCTAACTAGATCTTCCAGCATTACACTTTAAATAAAATTTGTAAATGAATGGCCAAAGTCTTGAATCAGATAAAATAGCTCCTTGTCTTCATATTCTGATGGTCTTAAATTGAAGTTGATCTTACCTCAGGCCGCGTACGATGGTGTGCTTCTTCAAGATACTTACCTCGCCATGACTTCTCGGTTGTTCTTCACATCTCAGTATGGCTCATCATAGCATAGCATGGGGAAAAAACATAAAATCTAGGTAGCCAGTTAATTTTTGCATGAAAAACAATCATTTGTTTTGTCATCTACGTTTTAACTAACCTTACTGTCATGCATTTGTCCTAATAAACTAATCTACACTGTAGCACTCAACACTTTGATGACCATTGTTACTCAGCTGATAGAGGTGTGCCTTGCCTGATGTCCTGTCGTACAGAACCTGTGAGTCGCTTTGGATAAAAGTGTCAGCTAAATGATCAATGTTGTTGATATCTTGTACATTTAGATAATTGTGCTGCAATTTTGGTGGTTGATAATTTTGCAATCATGGAAAGTATTAGTTGTTAAAAGAATAGTCTAAGGAAAGTCATGCATGTTATTGGTTATAAACAGAGAATAGAAGGAGGGGATTGTAAGTAGTTGTTTTCATCATTAATCTTTCATCTCGGGCACTTCTCTAATTCATGTGTCTTTTGAAAAGAGATGATGAAAACGACTGGTTAGTTATTGTTAGTATGGGAGTTAGGTAGATTTTCATAACTGCAAATTCATCACCGGTGTCTAATTCATGTTAATTAAGTGGTTCTCTGTTGCCATCCACCGCTAGGTGAGTTCATCAAGTCTGTGGTCACGAGTGCAGGCATTTGCATTGCTTTGTCTCCCAAGTGCCCACTCTGAAGAAATTTACATGTGGGTGTTTTGGATGTAGATTTGTTCCAAATGGTCAATCGATTGTCTCTCAGCTCTGCACTGTCTCTCGGTTGACATGCAAATTGTTGGATTTTCTGTCTTTTGTGATACAATTTGGGTGTAGTCATTCACTGTTTTGCATCTCGCCTCAGAGCCAGATCTGTAAATACAAACACATGTTAATTTTCCACTCTTTTCTAAAACCTGGGTGAATCCTCTTTGACTGTCTGTGTGCTCAACAAACATTAGCTAGATCTCATCCATCCCGTTCTTGGATGTAATGATAGTGTTATCATTTATCAATCATATCGCATATGTACACAAGCATATGAATGTGGACCCACACATTTTGAATCATGTTTAAAATGTCTTACAATGGAAAGGGCTAGTTATCTTTCATTGGTTCTTTAGATAAACACATTAACTCAAGTGAATATAACCTAAACATCTTACTTTTAAACATGATCTATGTTGTTTGTGTTCCAAGTTTTCAACATTGAAAGCTTATAAAGTCTAATCTAACGCTGTTTATGTGGACTACAATTCCTGTACTGCCATATATTGGGAACCGGAAGTGTTTGTTTAGCTCCCATGGTCAGTATGACCGGTACGCCCACAGATGTATTATAATTCTGAAACAGACATTGTAATTAGCTTTATGTGACTTATAACGTGTACAGTAATGAAAACCAATCACTCAAGCGATATGGGATAGCTATAATTCACTGCGAATGAGAAGATAGTTATGTCATGCAGCTACATTAGGATTTTATACTCACCGGAAAAAGCTGCTGTTCACGTTGGATCCTCACAGTTCAGTTCAGTTATTGAATAACCATATTAACTTACCCTCTTTTGTGCCCATGTGTATCTTTAATCGAATAGTGGTTCCTGAGGCTGTAGCACGTTACGTGTCGTCAATGCAATGCTCGGCTCGTTTCTCTTGGTTGTCTGGGACAATGCGTTCCTGGAAACACTCTTCTGCATCTCGCCACAGCAACTCAACACTTTCCAATAGCAGCGCGCACATACATATACAAATAAAACATATGCTACACGTGGATTTCATATACCCTCGCCCTCGGGCATATTAAACTTTACGTTCGCCTATGGATAGGCTCACAACAAAACCATAACTCCACGGCGCGCATAGCGTGACGTCATCGCTCCAAGCGACGTTCGTGCGTTCCCATTCGCCTCGGAAATAACGCTTTGCAATCCTGCAGTACTAGTTCCGCGAGCTCTCAATAGCCTGGAATTTACCTAAAACCAGCGTTTTGTAACCGAATGAACGTCACTTGTGCATAGTGAAACGTAAACAAATAGAAACGATAAAACTATAATTTCCAACCGGACGTTACATGTCGCGCGAGTTGTACCCCAATGTTATTCCCATAATGTTAACTCGTCTCTCAATGCTCGGCGCGATATCAGTCGGCATACTGTGCACGTACAAACGAGACTTTAAACAGACAAACAAACATTAATACATATAAGTTAACGTGTGTGTATATCTGACTGTATTGGATCGCTGTACGTTTAGTCGGCCAACATCTGTTGCGACAAGGCATTTATCCCTTGATTTAACTACACATCGTTATTAAAGTCATAACGACCGAACCTGACTTCGAAATTTACCAGCGATATATTAGATTATATATACCTTTTAATCACACTCACGGTCCCTTCGACCTGCGACTCGTTAAATGTACATTCACGTACTCCCGAGACAGGTCATCTTCCCGCTATCTGTATAATCAATTGGAATTCAATCCAAATACATCGTTTTCAGGAATGGAAGATATTGTGGGTTTAGTTTGAGGTTGAAACAATGAATATTATGACGCTACTCTGGTAATTAATAGGTTCCAATAGAGTAGCGTTTTCCATGGATATCACATCATAATAAGCCCACGCTTCTTGCCTTGTTGCCTATATTTTAGCCTGCATCAGCTAGACTTGGGTTAGCAAACCAACAACCGATTATTTTGTGCCCTAACTTTCGGTTTGGCAACAGCCAAATCCGGGAATAGCACAGACAACCCATCCTTTCAGAACATCTGTCCAGATAAGGACCCAGGTACACGCGTTTCCCCGGTACGATTCTCAATACAGATCAGATATATTAATGCACATTATTCTCACTCAGCCATGATCTCAATATTTGACAACATTCTGTAATATTCACCTGGCACAGAGAAAAGCGGGAAAGTTTTAATTCCTTCCATACATTTTTGGTCGACCATCCTATTATACTCACTTTTCTCTGTATAGCTGAAAACAATACAGCACGCCGGGAGGACGCAAAAAGTCCGTCACAAGTTCGTAGACGCCAATTGTGGGATATTTGTGGATATCCTGATGAAGAATGTGCTCAGTCAACCGAGGATTGGATAATAACAAGGGTTTATTAACCAAACAGATAGATTACATAGAGAGAATGGCTGAGGGGCTCTCCCCAGGTAGTCAGCTGAAGTGACCCAGGTAAAAGACCAGGATAGATCTCGGGAGGAGACCTATATAGTTAACAGGGGGGGGGTGTGGTCCCATTTGATAGGTCAGATGGGGGGGGGGGGGTACAGGTAATGGGGACACAGGGGAGGGGAGTGTCTTATTCCACAGAGAGGGGGGGGCACAGGTAAGGGGGTATAGGGGAGGGGACTATATTTACATGAGAACATTAGATATTATACCACAGTCTGCTCACCCTGTGCGTTGAGTTGCTCGAGTTCATCTTCACACGGTCGGATCCGTCTCCCTCCCGTCCTCCAATAGGGAGTGTATCCCTCCATTATGGGGGGTCGGGGGGCTCGGTCCTCCCCGGTTCTGATGGTTGTGGGGGGCCTCAGTGGGGTACATTTGTCGAGCTTCAGCTCCCGCTCAGCTTCTGTTGTGCAGTTGACGCTGAGAGGAGCTAATACGATACAGAACGATAGGTTATGAATATAACCGTAGTTCTGTTAGTATTAGTGACGCTCAGCGCCACGACGACACTGCGGCCCTTGATCTTACCTTGTGGTGAAGTGATTGAGAAGGAGATGAGTGTGTGGCCCCACCCCTGCTTATGTAGGTAGCAGATGGGGGTGTGGCCAGACGGATGTTGGTATGTAAAGGTACATTTGTGAGTTTTTATTCAGTGCACGTCACTGGAGTGAGATCTGTGCAGTTGACGCTGAGCGTCACTAATACTAACAGAACTACGGTTATATTCATAACCTATCGTTATTTTCATTCTATTATCCAATCAAAATAGGCTATTTGAGTCATCTAAGCACTGCCTGTGCAGATTTGCCTCACACCACCCACGAACGCTGGTTGAATGAACAACCTTCAAATCCAATCAGAGATTGCTGCATTGCACACAGTCAAAACAGTCCAGCTGCAGTTCCGTAGGTTAGGTTTAGCTGGGGCCAATCTCAAGTTTCTTTATTAGTTGTCATACAGAAGTACAGAATACTTTTATACAAAATGTAACAGAAAGGGACTGATAACCGACTCTCGGTGCACTTTGTGCTCTCAAAAGGCCACTGGCACTTATATGCATATGTATTGGGATTGCCCACCAGTGGCCCGCTTCTGGAGGTCAATAACGGACAAACTTTCAGATCTGTGTGGCTTAACTATCCCATTCACAGCTGTTACGCTACTCCTGAACGATATAACGACACTACCTGCGTCCGTACAACTGAAAAGGGTTGTCCTAGCGGGCGTCACAGCAGCGAAAAAGCTAATAGCGATGAGATGGAAGGAGCCTGAGAAGCTTACAATGATTAACTGGTCCCTAACTCTATTGGATGTGATTTATCTTGAGATATCCACAGCCCGGGTGATTGGGGTGGGGCAGGCTGGAATTGACCTATGGTTCGCAGCAGCTGAGAAGGTAAAGACTGCAGTGTGCGGCTGAGCGGGGTTGAGGTGCGTGTTCGGGTGAGTCCGGCGGTCTCTTGGGAGGGGGAGGAGGAAATGTTTTGTCTGTCTTGTCTTTTGTCTTGTCATCTTGAGTTTAGCTGGGGATATTATGGGGGGGCAGCTATTTAACTATTTCTTCACTGTTTGGCCACTTTTACACGGTCTCTGTGAGTCTATGGAACACCTCTACAGGTTTTTGTTTTTTCATGAAGGTTCATTGCTCTGTTTTCGGGTCGTGTTCTCAAAAAATGGTCCTTGTGGTGGATTGGAGATGTACGTTTTATTAATATAGGGTCACACGGCCGGGAATCGGGGCTGAACACTGGGAAAGACCATTTATTAGATAGTACCCCTTGGAATTAAAATTTAGAAGGTTGAACTCTGTTTTCTTTTCTCTTGTCTGTATAATTGTTAGTCTGTATTATTATTATTGTTTTGTTATTTTCTTGTGAAGTTCTATGTACTGTGATTGTGGTTAATGTGTTGTCTTGTTTCATGTGAATAATAATAAAAAATTTGATAAAAAAAAACAAAATGTAACAGAAAGAAGCATTTTGTATAAAAGTATTCTGTACTTCTGTATGACAACTAATAAAGAAACTTGAGAAACTTGAGATTGGCCCCAGCTAAACCTAACCTACGGAACTGCAGCTGGACTGTTTTGACTGTGTGCAAGGCAGCATTGAAAGAGCAAGCTAGTAGTTTAGTACGCTGTACAGCTGTAACAACACAGTAGGCTAAATTAAACTTTGCGCCAACATTAGGACCGAAGTATAAACCAGCAACTGAGCAACATGAGTGGACTTATGCATCTGGATCAGAAAAAAGTAAGTTGTAGTGTTTGTAAAACGAAAGCCTGCTTAGCCTGGACGCTAACGTGAGCTAACGTTAGCCAGCCGAATTGTTTAGAGAACAATGCGTGTCCGTAACAGTAGTGTAGTTCTAACTTCACTCGGGAGACAAAAGCCAAACATCAATTTGATGCAACAAGCTGGCTGGCGATGCACATGGCTATTGTTTACATTTTCCATGGGATTAATGCACACGGCTCGAGTCGGACTTGTCACATGGAGAAGCTGCACTATTCAACGAAAGATGAGATTGATCGAGATACCATCCTATCCAAGCTCCCGGAGGGTCATCAAAGAGAAGCCGCCTATTCTCAGTCCTTGCCCCACAATGGTGGAATGAACTACCCATCCCAGTTAGGACAGCCGAATCCCGTCCAATCTTTCGCCGTCGACTAAAGACTCACTTCTTCAACCACTATCTGAAATGAAAAAAAAAAAAAAAATCTAACCCTGACTAACCTTACTGTCATGCACTTGTCCTAATAAACTAACCTACACTGTAACACGCAACACTTGATGAACATTGTTACTCAGCTGATAGAGTTGTACCCTTCTTGCTGTCTTGTCGTACAGAACTTGTAAGTCGCTTTGGATAAAAGCGTCAGCTAAATGACTAAATGTAAATGTAAATGTAAATGGGTAAGTGTCTTGGCTTTAGAATGTCAGTTTGTGTAACGTTACTGTAACACTCCTCTCTCCTCTCCTCTCCTCTCCTCTCCTCTCCTCTCCTCTCCTCTCCTCTCCTCTCCTCTCCTCTCCTCTCCTCTCCCTCTCCTCTCCTCTCCTTAATCAGAGTTTCCAACGCTATAGGTCTATATGACAGGCGTTGTACTCTTAAACAGTAATGTATATTTGTAGATCTGGTATGTCATAAATGTCTGGATGTAGCAGTACTGTCTATATCTCTGTATGTCAAATATAGATGTAGCAGTACTGTCTATCTGTATGTCATGTTATGATGAATTGAAAATGGAGGACCCTGATGTAAACAAGACGAAAGTCTTTCTCTGGCCTGCATCCCCTTAACAATTGTGTGTATTGAGCCGTACTGTATTGTACCCATTCTGCAATATGTTAAATAAAGTGTTCATTCATTCATTCATTCATTCATTCATTCATTCATTCATTCATTCATTCATTCATTCATTCATTCATTCATTCATTCATTCATTCATTCATTCATTGTCCTTGTGTTACATAAAACCCATCTGTGGCCTCGTGCAGAGGAAGGTGGTAAATAGTATACATGTTAGATATTCCAATGTACAGTTTTGCATACCATTGACTCAGAATGGTCTGTTTTATTGAAATCGTCACAGCAGTATAGTTTGTTTATACTTCAGAAGTATGATATTTAAACATGGTCCCCAAAATGAATGGAAGCGAATGAGGAGCCTGACACCTGGGAGGAATGGGGGTGTTGCAGCGTTGGGGATGTTTAAAAAATATAATTTAATATATAATATAATATAATAATTTGTGCTTCACCTAAAAATTTGGTCAGCAGCCTCCACTGGTGCACAGTAATATATATATCTTCTGACTTGAAGGACCAACATGTGGATTTCCTTTTTTTCCTCCCATTTCCTCTGAAATGTCAAGCCTTCTGAAAATCCTGCACACGTGTTTTTATTCCGTAAGAGTGCTATCGTCTCTCAGAGTGGAGAGACTCATTTATTTTAAGGTTTAAAGGCCACCTTCCTTGATTTCCGAGTGCAGCTGATTGGGGCCAGTTTGGTCTCCAATCAACAGCAATCACCAGACATGATTGAAGATGATTCAGTACCTTGCGACGCAGGTCAAATACTGTAATGATAATAGAAGGTGAAATCAACTGATGATAATCGCTATCCTGCGGCGGCATTGGTCTGCCTCCGGCTCACCTTGGGAACCTGCTGCTCACACCGCGCACTCAGCAGCTGTAAATGTTTTTTAGCGCTTCGGTTCAGTGAAGCCAGTTCGATTGGAACAGCCAAAAGGGAACAGGGAGGGTGCTAAAGGGCACAGCACCTTGCGGGAACTGCATCAAGTGCTGAGACCAAAATGAGAAAATTATAGATTCAGATTCAGATTACTTTATTTGCCATTTATGTAAACACAATAGAATGTGATACGACAGTAGCCTACAGTACATACACTTTTTTCACAATAAGAGAATAATAAATAATAAATAAAGTGCAAAACAGGACAGAACAGTGAGATAACGATAAGACAATAAAGTGCAGTGGTTGTAGACATGTTATCATTGCAGGACAAAGTCCAAAAGATACAGCAGCTCTGAGGAGAATACAGTGAGGGGTGAATCTGACAGTAATGTACAAGTGTTAATCCGCAGTAGCTGCAATCATGTACGAATCCATTCTCTCACACACACACACACACACACACACACACACACACACACACACACACACACACGCACACCACACGCACACACACACACACGCACACCACACGCACGCACGCACGCACGCACGCACACACACACACACACACACACGCACACACGCACACCACACACACGCACACACGCACACACGCACACACGTGTACTTAACCTCCATGCCATATTTCAGCCTCCTTGGGTGAAAACTGCAGCCACTCAAGTAAAGTGTAGAGGCGGGGCTAACCTACACCAATGAAAAAGGAACTCTCTGCCTAGTGCAATGGTGGCTAAAGTTTGGTGGGTGGGGCATACTGTCCCAGATGAAAAAGGAACTCTGCTGAGACCATGGATGCCTCCCACAAGCTTCTATGACAAACGGTCCTTTGTCTGTGATAGGGGGCGTGGCTAAAGTATAGGGAGTATACACCAATGAAAAAGGAACTCTGCTGAGTGCAATGATGGCTCTCACAATAGTGTACGACAGACAAGTGGCATGTATGAAAGAGGCATGGCTAAGGTATAAGAGGACAGGGCCAACTGTCACCAATTAACCAATGCCAGGATGCCTCACCTGTGTGTGTCTATGTGTGTGTGTGTCTACGTGTGTGCCACACCCCCTTTTAACTAATCGGCATGACCTCACCCACATACCTTCACACACAGTCACATGACCTCGCTGCTGAATTTCAGCCTCTTATGGAAAAAAACATGGCTGCTACTGGGTGAGGAAACCTTTGTCAATTCTGATTCTGATTCTCAGTTTCAGTTTCAGTTTATTTAAAACAAGGACAGTACACATCATTTCTGTAAATGTGTCAGTTTTAGCCAGCTGGCTAATTCACAATTGTAGTCGTTTTGGCAAGATGTTATAAGACCGACAATACACCTAGAACAGAATCATTAAAAGTAGGGATGTCCGATATTATCGGCCCACCGATATTATCGGCCGATATCGGCATTCAAATGTGATATCGGAAAATATCTGTATCTGTTTTCAATTTTTTTTTTTTTTTACATTTCTATAACCTTTATTTACCCAGGCAAGCAAGTAAGAACAAATTATGATTTTATTTATTGTCAAAAGTATGCATAATGTTGTGTTAATTCCACAACAAGAGATATGTAATGTTAATTACCTGAAATTATTCCGTTTTTGGGGGGGGGGAAACCCTGCATATATTGGTATCGGTTGATATCAGTTGATATCGGTATCGGAAATTAAGAGTTGGACAATATCGGTATATCGGTATCGGTAAAAAAGCCAATATCGAGCATCCCTAATTAAAAGTAAAACACAGTATTTACAACACAATCCAACATTCTGACAGACGGAGCTATAGAACTGCTGGTCGCAGCTAAAAACTAGATTCATCCACTGTATAGAAATGGACTGCACCGCACTGTGAATCCTCAGCCAATTACCATTTCAGTGTTACTATATTTGGACCGCACTATACCGTGTGCTATTATGTGAGTGTGTGTTGTGGAGTGTCTAATCTCCCTCTCCTGCAATAATTTAGCTCAATAATGTTGGCAATGTTTGGCTCCACTGGTGCCTGAGAGTAGCCTGTTTTCCCTCCATAATCAATTTGAGCGCTGATCATATTTGTATTTCCAGCCCCCTTCCCTATCTGCTTACGCATGCATTACCAATCGCTGGGTTTCATTATTAGGTGTGTGGCTAGCCGTGTCGCGGGGGAATGGAATACGAAGGCTATAGGGTGAAACAAACGCTTTGAATTAGTTTGAGCTTTGTTTCCCCCCGCCAGCTCTTTGTTTCCCCCACTCAGCTCTTTGTTTCCCCCACTCCCCTCAGCTCTTTGTTCCCCCACTCCCCTCAGCTCTTTGTTTCCCCACTCCCCTCAGCACTTTGTTTCCCCCACTCCCCTCAGCTCTTTGTTTCCCCACTCCCCTCAGCACTTTGTTTCCCCCACTCCCCTCAGCTCTTTGTTTCCCCACTCCCCTCAGCTCTTTGTTTCCCCTCAGCCCTTTGTTCCCCCACTCCCCTCAGCTCTTTGTTCCCCCACTCCCCTCAGCTCTTTGTTTCCCCCACTCCCCTCAGCTCTTTGTTTCCCCTCAGCACTTTGTTTCCCCCACTCCCCTCAGCTCTTTGTTTCCCCTCAGCTCTTTGTTCCCCACTCCCCTCAGCTCTTTGTTCCCCCACTCCCCTCAGCTCTTTGTTTCCCCCACTCCCCTCAGCTATTTGTTTCCCCACTCCCCTCAGCTCTTTGTTTCCCCCACTCCCCTCAGCTATTTGTTTCCCCACTCCCCTCAGCTCTTTGTTTCCCCCACTCCCCTCAGCTCTTTGTTCCCCACTCCCCTCAGCTCTTTGTTTCCCCACTCCCCTCAGCGCTTTGTTTCCCCCACTCCCCTCAGTTCTTTGTTCGCCCTCAGCTCTTTGTTTCCCCTCAGCTCTTTGTTTCCCCCACTCCCCTCAGCTCTTTGTTTCCCCCACTCAGCTCTTTGTTTCCCCACTCCCCTCAGCTCTTTGTTTCCCCACTCAGCTCTTTGTTTCCCCCACTCAGCACTTTGTTCCCCCACTCCCCTCAGCTCTTTGTTTCCCCTCAGCTCTTTGTTCCCCACTCCCCTCAGCCCTTTGTTTCCCCTCAGCTCTTTGTTTCCCCCACTCCCCTCAGCTCTTTGTTTCCCCACTCCCCTCAGCTCTTTGTTCCCCCACTCCCCTCAGCTATTCGTTTCCCCCACTCCCCTCAGCTCTTTGTTTCCCCCACTCCCCTCAGCTCTTTGTTTCCCCCACTACCCTCAGTTCTTTGTTTCCCCCACTCCCCTCAGCTATTTGTTTCCCCACTCCCCTCAGCTCTTCGTTTCCCCCACTCCCCTCAGCTCTTTGTTTCCCCCACTCCCCTCAGCTCTTTGTTTCCCCTCAGCTCTTTGTTTCCCCCACTCCCCTCAGCTCTTTGTTTCCCCACTCCCATCAGCTCTTTGTTTCCCCACTCAGCTCTTTGTTTCCCCCACTCAGCTCTTTGTTTCCCCACTCCCCTCAGCTCTTTGTTTCCCCACTCCCCTCAGCTCTTTGTTTCCCCACTCAGCTATTTGTTTCCCCCACTCAGGACTTTGTTCCCCCACTCAGCTCTTTGTTCCCCCACTCAGCTCTTTGTTTCCCACACTCCCCTCAGCTCTTTGTTCCCCCACTCAGCACTTTGTTCCCACTCAGCTCTTTGTTTCCCCACTCCCCTCAGCACTTTGTTCCCCCACTCAGCTCTTTGTTTCCCCACTCCCCTCAGCTCTTTGTTTCCCCTCAGCTCTTTGTTCCCCCACTCCCCTCAGCTCTTTGTTTCCCCCACTCCCCTCAGCTCTTTGTTTCCCCCACTCCCCTCAGCTCTTTGTTTCCCCCACTCCCCTCAGTTCTTTGTTCCCCCTCAGCTCTTTGTTTCCCCTCAGCTCTTTGTTTCCCCCACTCCCCTCAGCTCTTTGTTTCCCCCACTCAGCTCTTTGTTTCCCCACTCCCCTCAGCTCTTTGTTTCCCCACTCAGCTCTTTGTTTCCCCCACTCAGCTCTTTGTTTCCCCACTCCCCTCAGCTTTTTGTTTCCCCCACTCAGCTCTTTGTTTCCCCACTCCCCTCAGCTCTTTGTTTCTCCACTCCCCTCAGCTCTTTGTTTCCCCACTCAGCTCTTTGTTTCCCCACTCCCCTCAGGACTTTGTTCCCCCACTCAGCACTTCGTTCCCCCACTCAGCTTGTTGTTTCCCCACTCCCCTCAGATCTTTGTTTCCCCACTCAGCTCTTTGTTTCCCCACTCCCCTCAGCTCTTTGTTTCCCCACTCCCCTCAGCTCCTTGTTTCCTCTCAGCTCTTTGTTTCCCCCACTCCCCTCAGCCCTTTGTTTCCCCACTCCCCTCAGCTCTTTGTTTCCCCACTCCCCTCAGCTCTTTGTTCCCCCACTCCCCTCAGCTCTTTGTTTCCCCACTCCCCTCAGCTCTTTGTTTCCCCTCAGCTCTTTGTTTCCCCCACTCCCCTCAGCTCTTTGTTTCCTCTCAGCTCTTTGTTTCCCCACTCCCCTCAGCTCTTTGTTTCCCCCACTCCCCTCAGCTCTTTGTTCCCCACTCCCCTCAGCTCTTTGTTTCCCCACTCCCCTCAGCTCTTTGTTCCCCCACTCCCTCAGCTCTTTGTTTCCCCCACTCCCCTCAGCTCTTTGTTTCCTCTCAGTTCTTTGTTTCCCCACTCCCCTCAGCTCTTTGTTCCCCCACTCCCCTCAGCTCTTTGTTTCCTCTCAGCTCTTTGTTTCCCCCACTCCCCTCAGTTCTTTGTTTCCCCCACTCCACTCAGCTCTTTGTTTCCCCCACTCCCCTCAGCTCTTTGTTTCCCCCACTCCCCTCAGCTCTTTGTTTCCCCACTCCCCTCAGCTCTTTGTTTCCCCCACTCCCCTCAGCTCTTTGTTTCCCCCACTCCCCTCAGTTCTTTGTTTCCCCACTCCCCTCAGCTCTTTGTTTCCCCTCAGCTCTTTGTTTCCCCCACTCCCCTCAGCTCTTTGTTTCCCCCACTCCCCTCAGCTCTTTGTTTCCCCACTCCCCTCAGCTCTTTGTTTCCCCACTCCCCTCAGCTCTTTGTTTCCCCCACTCCCCTCAGTTCTTTGTTTCCCCACTCCTCTCAGCTCTTTATTTCCCCTCAGCTCTTTGTTTCCCCACTCCCCTCAGCTCTTTGTTTCCCCTCAGCTCTTTGTTTCCCCCACTCCCCTCAGCACTTTGTTTCCCCCACTCCACTCAGCTCTTTGTTTCCCCCACTCCTCTCAGCACTTTGTTTCCCCCACTCCCCTCAGCTCTTTGTTTCCCCCACTCCCCTCAGCTCTTTGTTTCCCCCACTCCCCTCAGCTCTTTGTTTCCCCCACTCCCCTCAGCTATTTGTTTCCTCTCAGCTCTTTGTTTCCCCCATTCCCCTCAGCACTTTGTTTCCCCCACTCCCCTCAGCTCTTTGTTTCCCCCACTCCCCTCAGCTCTTTGTTTCCCCCACTCCCCTCAGTTCTTTGTTTCCCCACTCCCCTCAGCTCTTTGTTTCCCCCACTCCCCTCAGCACTTTGTTTCCCCCACTCCCCTCAGCTCTTTGTTTCCCCCACTCCCCTCAGCTCTTTGTTTCCCCACTCCCCTCAGCGCTTTGTTTCCCCCACTCCCCTCAGCACTTTGTTTCCCCACTCCCCTCAGCACTTTGTTCCCCCCACTCCCCTCAGCTCTTTGTTCCCCCACTCCCCTCAGCTCTTTGTTTCCCCACTCCCCTCAGCTCTTTGTTTCCCCTCAGCTCTTTGTTTCCCCCACTCCCCTCAGCTCTTTGTTTCCCCACTCCCCTCAGCTCTTTGTTTCCTCTCAGCTCTTTGTTTCCCCACTCCCCTCAGCTCTTTGTTTCCCCCACTCCCCTCAGCTCTTTGTTCCCCACTCCCCTCAGCTCTTTGTTTCCCCCCTCCCCTCAGCTCTTTGTTCCCCCACTCCCCTCAGCTCTTTGTTTCCCCCACTCCCCTCAGCTCTTTGTTTCCTCTCAGCTCTTTGTTTCCCCCACTCCCCTCAGTTCTTTGTTTCCCCACTCCCCTCAGCTCTTTGTTTCCCCCACTCCCCTCAGCTCTTTGTTCCCCCACTCCCCTCAGCTCTTTGTTTCCTCTCAGCTCTTTGTTTCCCCCACTCCCCTCAGTTCTTTGTTTCCCCACTCCCCTCAGCTCTTTGTTTCCCCCACTCCCCTCAGCTCTTTGTTTCCCCCACTCCCCTCAGCTCTTTGTTTCCCCACTCCCCTCAGCTCTTTGTTTCCCCCACTCCCCTCAGCTCTTTGTTTCCCCCACTCCCCTCAGTTCTTTGTTTCCCCACTCCCCTCAGCTCTTTGTTTCCCCTCAGCTCTTTGTTTCCCCCACTCCCCTCAGCTCTTTGTTTCCCCCACTCCCCTCAGCTCTTTGTTTCCCCACTCCCCTCAGCTCTTTGTTTCCCCTCAGCTCTTTGTTTCCCCCACTCCCCTCAGCTCTTTGTTTCCCCCACTCCCCTCAGCTCTTTGTTTCCCCCACTCCCCTCAGCTCTTTGTTTCCCCCACTCCCCTCAGCTCTTTATTTCCCCTCAGCTCTTTGTTTCCCCACTCCCCTCAGCTCTTTGTTTCCCCTCAGCTCTTTGTTTCCCCCACTCCCCTCAGCTCTTTGTTTCCCCCACTCCCCTCAGCTCTTTGTTTCCCCCACTCCCCTCAGCTCTTTGTTTCTCCCACTCCCCTCAGCTCTTTGTTTCCCCTCAGCACTTTGTTTCCCCCACTCCCCTCAGCACTTTGTTTCCCCCACTCCACTCAGCTCTTTGTTTCCCCCACTCCCCTCAGCACTTTGTTTCCCCCACTCCCCTCAGCTCTTTGTTTCCCCTCAGCTCTTTGTTTCCCCACTCCCCTCAGCTATTTGTTTCCTCTCAGCTCTTTGTTTCCCCCATTCCCCTCAGCACTTTGTTTCCCCCACTCCCCTCAGCTCTTTGTTTCCCCCACTCCCCTCAGTTCTTTGTTTCTCCACTCCCCTCAGCTCTTTGTTTCCCCTCAGCTCTTTGTTTCCCCTCAGCTCTTTGTTTCCCCTCAGCTCTTTGTTTCCCCCACTCCCCTCAGCTCTTTGTTTCCCCTCAGCTCTTTGTTTCCCCTCAGCTCTTTGTTTCCCCCACTCCCCTCAGCACTTTGTTTCCCCCACTCCCCTCAGCTCTTTGTTTCCCCCACTCCCCTCAGCTCTTTGTTTCCCCACTCCCCTCAGCTCTTTGTTTCCCCACTCCCCTCAGCGCTTTGTTTCCCCACTCCCCTCAGCTCTTTGTTTCCCCCACTCCCCTCATCACTTTGTTTCCCCCACTCCCCTCAGCTCTTTGTTTCCCCCACTCCCCTCAGCTCTTTGTTTCCCTTCAGCACTTTGTTCCCCCACTCAGCACTTTGTTTCCCCACTCCCCTCATCACTTTGTTTCCCCCACTCCCCTAAGCTCTTTGTTCCCCACTCCCCTCAGCTCTTTGTTTCCCCCACTCCCCTCAGCTCTTTGTCCCCCCACTCCCCTCCGCTCTTTGTTTCCCCCACTCTCCTCATCACTTTGTTCCTCCACTCCCCTCAGCACTTTGTTCCCCCACTCCCCTCAGCTCTTTGTTTCCCCCACTCCCCTCAGCTCTTTGTTTCCCCACTCTCCTCATCACTTTGTTCCTCCACTCCCCTCAGCTCTTTGTTTCCCCACTCCCCTCAGCTCTTTGTTTCCCCCACTCCCCTCAGATCTTTGTTTCCCCACTCCACTCAGCTCTTTGTTTCCCCTCAGCTCTTTGTTTCCCCACTCCACTCAGCTCTTTGTTTCCCCCACTCCCCTCAGCACTTTGTTCCCCCCACTACCCTCAGTTCTTTGTTTCCCCCACTCCCCTCAGCTATTTGTTTCCCCACTCCCCTCAGCTCTTCGTTTCCCCCACTCCCCTCAGCTCTTTGTTTCCCCCACTCCCCTCAGCTCTTTGTTTCCCCTCAGCTCTTTGTTTCCCCCACTCCCCTCAGCTCTTTGTTTCCCCACTCCCATCAGCTCTTTGTTTCCCCACTCAGCTCTTTGTTTCCCCCACTCAGCTCTTTGTTTCCCCACTCCCCTCAGCTCTTTGTTTCCCCACTCCCCTCAGCTCTTTGTTTCCCCACTCAGCTCTTTGTTTCCCCCACTCAGGACTTTGTTCCCCCACTCAGCTCTTTGTTCCCCCACTCAGCTCTTTGTTTCCCACACTCCCCTCAGCTCTTTGTTCCCCCACTCAGCACTTTGTTCCCACTCAGCTCTTTGTTTCCCCACTCCCCTCAGCACTTTGTTCCCCCACTCAGCTCTTTGTTTCCCCACTCCCCTCAGCTCTTTGTTTCCCCTCAGCTCTTTGTTCCCCCACTCCCCTCAGCTCTTTGTTTCCCCCACTCCCCTCAGCTCTTTGTTTCCCCCACTCCCCTCAGCTCTTTGTTTCCCCCACTCCCCTCAGTTCTTTGTTCCCCCTCAGCTCTTTGTTTCCCCTCAGCTCTTTGTTTCCCCCACTCCCCTCAGCTCTTTGTTTCCCCCACTCAGCTCTTTGTTTCCCCACTCCCCTCAGCTCTTTGTTTCCCCACTCAGCTCTTTGTTTCCCCCACTCAGCTCTTTGTTTCCCCACTCCCCTCAGCTTTTTGTTTCCCCCACTCAGCTCTTTGTTTCCCCACTCCCCTCAGCTCTTTGTTTCTCCACTCCCCTCAGCTCTTTGTTTCCCCACTCAGCTCTTTGTTTCCCCACTCCCCTCAGGACTTTGTTCCCCCACTCAGCACTTCGTTCCCCCACTCAGCTTGTTGTTTCCCCACTCCCCTCAGATCTTTGTTTCCCCACTCAGCTCTTTGTTTCCCCACTCCCCTCAGCTCTTTGTTTCCCCACTCCCCTCAGCTCCTTGTTTCCTCTCAGCTCTTTGTTTCCCCCACTCCCCTCAGCCCTTTGTTTCCCCACTCCCCTCAGCTCTTTGTTTCCCCACTCCCCTCAGCTCTTTGTTCCCCCACTCCCCTCAGCTCTTTGTTTCCCCACTCCCCTCAGCTCTTTGTTTCCCCTCAGCTCTTTGTTTCCCCCACTCCCCTCAGCTCTTTGTTTCCTCTCAGCTCTTTGTTTCCCCACTCCCCTCAGCTCTTTGTTTCCCCCACTCCCCTCAGCTCTTTGTTCCCCACTCCCCTCAGCTCTTTGTTTCCCCACTCCCCTCAGCTCTTTGTTCCCCCACTCCCTCAGCTCTTTGTTTCCCCCACTCCCCTCAGCTCTTTGTTTCCTCTCAGTTCTTTGTTTCCCCACTCCCCTCAGCTCTTTGTTCCCCCACTCCCCTCAGCTCTTTGTTTCCTCTCAGCTCTTTGTTTCCCCCACTCCCCTCAGTTCTTTGTTTCCCCCACTCCACTCAGCTCTTTGTTTCCCCCACTCCCCTCAGCTCTTTGTTTCCCCCACTCCCCTCAGCTCTTTGTTTCCCCACTCCCCTCAGCTCTTTGTTTCCCCCACTCCCCTCAGCTCTTTGTTTCCCCCACTCCCCTCAGTTCTTTGTTTCCCCACTCCCCTCAGCTCTTTGTTTCCCCTCAGCTCTTTGTTTCCCCCACTCCCCTCAGCTCTTTGTTTCCCCCACTCCCCTCAGCTCTTTGTTTCCCCCACTCCCCTCAGCTCTTTGTTTCCCCACTCCCCTCAGCTCTTTGTTTCCCCACTCCCCTCAGCTCTTTGTTTCCCCCACTCCCCTCAGTTCTTTGTTTCCCCACTCCTCTCAGCTCTTTATTTCCCCTCAGCTCTTTGTTTCCCCACTCCCCTCAGCTCTTTGTTTCCCCTCAGCTCTTTGTTTCCCCCACTCCCCTCAGCACTTTGTTTCCCCCACTCCACTCAGCTCTTTGTTTCCCCCACTCCTCTCAGCACTTTGTTTCCCCCACTCCCCTCAGCTCTTTGTTTCCCCCACTCCCCTCAGCTCTTTGTTTCCCCCACTCCCCTCAGCTCTTTGTTTCCCCCACTCCCCTCAGCTATTTGTTTCCTCTCAGCTCTTTGTTTCCCCCATTCCCCTCAGCACTTTGTTTCCCCCACTCCCCTCAGCTCTTTGTTTCCCCCACTCCCCTCAGCTCTTTGTTTCCCCCACTCCCCTCAGTTCTTTGTTTCCCCACTCCCCTCAGCTCTTTGTTTCCCCCACTCCCCTCAGCACTTTGTTTCCCCCACTCCCCTCAGCTCTTTGTTTCCCCCACTCCCCTCAGCTCTTTGTTTCCCCACTCCCCTCAGCGCTTTGTTTCCCCCACTCCCCTCAGCACTTTGTTTCCCCACTCCCCTCAGCACTTTGTTCCCCCCACTCCCCTCAGCTCTTTGTTCCCCCACTCCCCTCAGCTCTTTGTTTCCCCACTCCCCTCAGCTCTTTGTTTCCCCTCAGCTCTTTGTTTCCCCCACTCCCCTCAGCTCTTTGTTTCCCCACTCCCCTCAGCTCTTTGTTTCCTCTCAGCTCTTTGTTTCCCCACTCCCCTCAGCTCTTTGTTTCCCCCACTCCCCTCAGCTCTTTGTTCCCCACTCCCCTCAGCTCTTTGTTTCCCCCCTCCCCTCAGCTCTTTGTTCCCCCACTCCCCTCAGCTCTTTGTTTCCCCCACTCCCCTCAGCTCTTTGTTTCCTCTCAGCTCTTTGTTTCCCCCACTCCCCTCAGTTCTTTGTTTCCCCACTCCCCTCAGCTCTTTGTTTCCCCCACCCCCCTCAGCTCTTTGTTCCCCCACTCCCCTCAGCTCTTTGTTTCCTCTCAGCTCTTTGTTTCCCCCACTCCCCTCAGTTCTTTGTTTCCCCACTCCCCTCAGCTCTTTGTTTCCCCCACTCCCCTCAGCTCTTTGTTTCCCCCACTCCCCTCAGCTCTTTGTTTCCCCACTCCCCTCAGCTCTTTGTTTCCCCCACTCCCCTCAGCTCTTTGTTTCCCCCACTCCCCTCAGTTCTTTGTTTCCCCACTCCCCTCAGCTCTTTGTTTCCCCTCAGCTCTTTGTTTCCCCCACTCCCCTCAGCTCTTTGTTTCCCCTCAGCTCTTTGTTTCCCCCACTCCCCTCAGCTCTTTGTTTCCCCACTCCCCTCAGCTCTTTGTTTCCCCTCAGCTCTTTGTTTCCCCCACTCCCCTCAGCTCTTTGTTTCCCCCACTCCCCTCAGCTCTTTGTTTCCCCCACTCCCCTCAGCTCTTTGTTTCCCCCACTCCCCTCAGCTCTTTATTTCCCCTCAGCTCTTTGTTTCCCCACTCCCCTCAGCTCTTTGTTTCCCCTCAGCTCTTTGTTTCCCCCACTCCCCTCAGCTCTTTGTTTCCCCCACTCCCCTCAGCTCTTTGTTTCCCCCACTCCCCTCAGCTCTTTGTTTCCCCCACTCCCCTCAGCTCTTTGTTTCCCCTCAGCACTTTGTTTCCCCCACTCCCCTCAGCACTTTGTTTCCCCCACTCCACTCAGCTCTTTGTTTCCCCCACTCCCCTCAGCACTTTGTTTCCCCCACTCCCCTCAGCTCTTTGTTTCCCCTCAGCTCTTTGTTTCCCCACTCCCCTCAGCTATTTGTTTCCTCTCAGCTCTTTGTTTCCCCCATTCCCCTCAGCACTTTGTTTCCCCCACTCCCCTCAGCTCTTTGTTTCCCCCACTCCCCTCAGTTCTTTGTTTCCCCACTCCCCTCAGCTCTTTGTTTCCCCTCAGCTCTTTGTTTCCCCTCAGCTCTTTGTTTCCCCTCAGCTCTTTGTTTCCCCCACTCCCCTCAGCTCTTTGTTTCCCCTCAGCTCTTTGTTTCCCCTCAGCTCTTTGTTTCCCCCACTCCCCTCAGCACTTTGTTTCCCCCACTCCCCTCAGCTCTTTGTTTCCCCCACTCCCCTCAGCTCTTTGTTTCCCCACTCCCCTCAGCTCTTTGTTTCCCCACTCCCCTCAGCGCTTTGTTTCCCCACTCCCCTCAGCTCTTTGTTTCCCCCACTCCCCTCAGCGCTTTGTTTCCCCCACTCCCCTCAGCACTTTGTTTCCTCCACTCCCCTCAGCACTTTGTTCCCCCACTCAGCACTTTGTTTCCCCACTCCCCTCATCACTTTGTTTCCCCCACTCCCCTCAGCTCTTTGTTTCCCCCACTCCCCTCAGCTCTTTGTTTCCCTTCAGCACTTTGTTCCCCCACTCAGCACTTTGTTTCCCCACTCCCCTCATCACTTTGTTTCCCCCACTCCCCTAAGCTCTTTGTTCCCCACTCCCCTCAGCTCTTTGTTTCCCCCACTCCCCTCAGCTCTTTGTTCCCCCACTCCCCTAAGCTCTTTGTTCCCCACTCCCCTCAGCTCTTTGTTTCCCCCACTCCCCTAAGCTCTTTGTTCCCCACTCCCCTCAGCTCTTTGTTTCCCCCACTCCCCTAAGCTCTTTGTTCCCCACTCCCCTCATCACTTTGTTTCCCCCACTCCCCTAAGCTCTTTGTTCCCCACTCCCCTCAGCTCTTTGTTTCCCCCACTCCCCTAAGCTCTTTGTTCCCCACTCCCCTCAGCTCTTTGTTTCCCCCACTCCCCTCAGCTCTTTGTTTCCCCCACTCCCCTCAGCTCTTTGTTCCCCCACTCCCCTCAGCTCTTTGTTCCCCCACTCCACTCAGCTCTTTGTTTCCCCCACTCTCCTCATCACTTTGTTCCTCCACTCCCCTCAGCACTTTGTTCCCCCACTCCCCTCAGCTCTTTGTTTCCCCCACTCCCCTCAGCTCTTTGTTTCCCCACTCTCCTCATCACTTTGTTCCTCCACTCCCCTCAGCTCTTTGTTTCCCCACTCCCCTCAGCTCTTTGTTTCCCCCACTCCCCTCAGATCTTTGTTTCCCCACTCCACTCAGCTCTTTGTTTCCCCTCAGCTCTTTGTTTCCCCACTCCACTCAGCTCTTTGTTTCCCCCACTCCCCTCAGCACTTTGTTCCCCCACTCAGCACTTTGTTCCCCCACTCAGCACTTTGTTCCCCCACTCAGCACTTTGTTCCCCCACTCAGCACTTTGTTTCCCCACTCCACTCAGCACTTTGTTTCCCCACTCCACTCAGCTCTTTGTTTCCCCACTCCCCTCAGCACTTTGTTCCCCCACTCAGCACTTTGTTTCCCCACTCCACTCAGCTCTTTGTTTCCCCACTCCCCTCAGCTCTTTATCCCCCCACTCCCCTCAGCACTTTGTCCCCCCACTCCACTCAGCTCTTTGTTTCCCCCACTCCCCTCAGCTCTGTCGGGTGTGTTGATTACGCAGAGTATCACACCGCCTCTGTGACAACAAGACACCAAAGGAAGTCATGTAATGGACGGGGGAGACATGTTTGTATTGTTTTATTTGTCAGATTGACAATGAAGGGGGAAGGGAGGACATGATTAAACGAGTAGAGATTGTAATCTATTCCATTATGACAGGATACATGGTAGAGCCGACATGTTCGACACATCGGTCCGTTCCACTCCTTGCTCCTCTTGTCTCCGCGTCGCAGTCACCCTAGCCGCCCGGCGCTGGGTTCCACTTGACATCGGCGTGTCTATTGTTCGCGACAAAGCAGCGAATGAAGAAAGATGCGTGTCTATTAAATGTCAAGGAGCGTCGGGAACAAACAGTTGATTCTATTCCCGGCTCCCGTGGAGGCGAAGTGATTTTTCTAAAGTTGATTACCCCCCCCCCCCCCCCGAAAAAAAATTGCATTCTCTCGGAAAGACGGATGATGTGTACGAGACGGCTGGTGAATAGCTTCCTATTGTGACGAGTCAAGTCGATATTGTAAATTTGGAACACAGGGCTGTCATTGTATAACCCAGATCTCTCTCTCTCTCTCTCTCTCTCTCTCTCTCTCTCTCTCTCTCTCTCTCTCTCTCTCTCTCTCTCTCTCTCTCTCTCTCCCTCTCTCTCTCTCTCTCTCTCTCTCTCTCTCTCGCTCTCCGTTGCTCTCTCTCTCACTCCCTATGATGGCTGTGTTGTGATTGAGGAGGCGGGCAGCAGCTGTTGTGCAGAGAATGGTGTGCAGCTGGCAGATACAGGGATTGAAAACACGGGGTGTGACCTCTAACTGGTGATACAGTAGTAGCTCTTTGACTGACTGACTGACTGACTGACTGATTCGGTACAAAAACAAATGATCCTGTAATAAAACCATTGCTCCGGTGTTTACACCGATTACTACAGAGATACTACTGTCTAGTGAATCACTATAGAAACGTAGCATTTCTATATTAAAACCGCAGGAATGGTGATTTACCATACGTTGGTATACAATTCCACTACACCGCTATGGTGTATCACTTCAGTATTCCTGTGGTAAATCAAGAGATTATATGTTTTCTTTGTGATTTTGATTTTAAGGAAGTACAAAGAAGCCCCCCCCCCCTCCCTTCAGTGGAAGAATGTGACAAGGGTGCTCTGGTGACAAGTTCTGCACAAATAACCATGTGTATAGTCAAAGCCAAAGAGGAGCCAACTGAAGCAAAAACTAGTTTTGTGAGTGGAGGGGCCCTTTAATCCCATGTATGGTGTAATTGTGATCCATGGTTAAGATTTTTGTTCCTCACATTCACCAATTCACGCACTCATTCACACACCGATGGCAGAGGCAACCATGCAAGGTGCCAACCTGCTCATCAGGAGCAATTAGGGGTTAAGCGTCGTGCTCAAGGACACCTTGACACGCTGCCCGGGAGGAGTGGGAATCGAACCGGGAACCTTACAATTACCAGATGACCGCTCTACCTCCTGAGCCACTGTCGGCCCCATGGATGTAAGAGCTTACACACGTGTACGAATGTGTGGGTTACACGGCTGTATACTGTGGGAGACACTTGGAGACACTTTTAGACAGCCGTAAAAAGTTTTAAAGGAAACCCTGGAAGAAGTGGTCTGAATTAGACATCTATCAACTTTCAATCACGGGGCATCTCGTCTCAGGGGTGGTTCATGTTTAGATATACTATGTCTACATTTTTAAGGTGACAAACCACCTCGAGCCTTTGGCCTTTGTCCAAACGCGAGTCGGCATCACTCACGGAAACCACTGGACCTTTGGGGGAGGATTCAGAGACCAGAGGTTGAGCGTGAAGGTCGGTGGTCTCGGATGGGGAAGAGGAAGTCAACCTTGTGACGGCGCCTCCCCGAAGGGGCGGGCAGAGCAGCGATAATATCAGCTTCCTTTTATCACCAGTTGCACGGTTGACTGCAGCCCATTGTTCAGGGACAGTCAGACCCCTCTGTCTCCGTTGGATTTTAAAAGGCTGTGATACGGATCAGACACGAGGCTCACCACGGTGTCAGGGTGATATGCTCTTTTTTTTCCTTTCTTCTCTTTTATTTTTTTTTCAACTGCTGTTGTTAACCCCCCACCCCCATAATGAAATCTTTAATGAAAACGGAGACGGAATATTTTTGTTAAAGAATAGAAAATTAAGTATTCATGTAAAGGCACATCGCTGCTGTCGGGACAAAACCTCATAACTCCATTTTTTGAATTTTTTTTTTATTATATAAATCAACTCCGTAGATCATCCTCCATATGTGTGTGTGGGTTTTACAAAGTTTAAACAATGGAAAAGCATTAAACCGATCATCTGTCTAAACCTCCTAACTCTATTCACCCTCAAATCTGTGTTAGTTTTTTTCATCTGCTGAAAAGTTGGGTTTTTGGAGTTATGAGGTTTTGTCCCGACAGCAGCGACATGTAGTTGGCATTTACATGCAAATTCATGAATGTCTCTCATTTGGTATTTCATTGGGGCCTATTCAAATAATGACACGTGGGGACCTTACAGTCGCATTTATTACCAAGGGAGAAGTCAGCCATTTGTATTTAGGCCAGCGAACACCAAGGGCTCTATACATTTGAAACGGTACTGAGAAGGGCCATTAACGTTAACCAAACAATGAAAAACAAAACACGTCCTAACCGTCAGCACTCCGGATACACTACGTCCCCGCGGAGAGAAAGGAGAAACGTTCTTTTCCTTTTCCCCACGGCTCAAAGACCACCTTGGGGGTTTCTGTAATATGCTGCTGATGATGGCTAGCTGCTACATGAACGTAATTTCATCCGCCAGTGGGATCCTTAGTCTGTTACCAGCGAGCCTGCATGGACACGCGGAAGCGCAGAGTCCGCCTCGTGCATCAATCACCGCGCAGCCAGAGATTTTTTTATAGGAAACAGTACAGCATAATAAATAACACAAGTCAAGCATATACTGTCACTAATGATCTTTAGATTAGCCATTATGAGGAGAAAAAGGTGTTGGGAGTCACTTAGTTATTCTCTGTGGAGGCATCCGGGCCATTGTAGCGGGGGGAAAGAAGAAGAAAAAAAAACAATCACTAGGGAAAGAGCAATTACAATGTGTGTGGGTCGCACGCGTGTACCGTATGTCATTACTGTGTGTCATTAAACAGTCAAACTGTGTGTCCGCGGGTGTGGGTGTGTCTGTGTGCTTGTGCGAGCACGTGTCTGTATTAGTGATGTGCATCTCCATCACTGAGGCCGATGCGATGCGCATTTTGATACGGTGCCAACGATACGATACATTAACACTTTAATCGCCGATGGCGTGTTTAGACGCCATTCCTCGCCATGCTCATTCTGCCGAAGACGCCGTAACTCGTCTTTGATATCAATAATTCAAAAATCTGTGATCGAAATCATATTTCTCCTCCGGAGACATGAGATGTACTGGTGAGCTCCACTCAACTGTCTAACGGTTCAAGAGCGCCACCTGGTGGCCGATCGGTAGATCGGCCAAGAGGGAGGGGCGCGCCAAACAGGAAGTGTTCATCCATAATCCGTCCGGGCACTCGCGATCGGTAGCCGGACTCCATCTCAACACACTGGATAATCAATCGCTCGCCCTAACTCAATAAACAACGTTATTTGGACGTATATAGTATTATACAACCTGGAAATGGTTCATCAGGATCAACATCCCATAATCGAAAATTGTCTACTCCACGCTGATCGTCCAACGGCGCGAGGAACATACGGTAAGATCCAGTGTTATTTTCTAACGTATTCTATACTAACTGATCTGATGATCATATGACCCACACTAGATGAATGGTATAACGTTGCCCACGGAATTATAAACGCCCCCTCGCCCATCCGGTCAATATCAGATGATACGTAGTAACTTCTAGAAGTACCTCCAGTTGAAATTTTTCATCTGGCAACGATCGCTACCAAACTGTATTTGATCATCAATATAATGCATTTGGAGCTATAAATAGTTCTGGAGAAAGCTGCAGAAAACGATAAAAACATACTTATACTTTAGACCATATTTTAGTATGAATATGTGAATGAAAAAGTATATCGTTGCTACACCCTGAACAATGGATATAGGACATTGAATGGGCCATAATAATGGCAATTTAGCAATAGAATTTAAAAAGTTATAGCCCTGCAAAGAAGGGGAACTTCTCCATAGACAAATAGAGCTGGCTAGGGATGGTAAATTATGAATTTGAACCATGGCGATCAAAGTGTTAACGATACATTTGAAGCACCGGGCAATGCGATGCGATACGATTCACCCCCTGTTGAGATACGATACGATTCTATACGATTTGATTCAACATAATGCGATTCAGGGCGATACGATGCGATTCAACACGATGCAAAATAATGATACAATTTTATTCCTTATATGCAGCTTATATTATTATTAAAAATAAAATAATCTACTGTAAGACAATTTATATAAAAACTCTTGGGTGCCTAAGAATACTTTTGCATAGTACTGTGTTTTCTATCCACTTTAGCTAAAAACACACACACACACACACAATGTATACACACCACTGTGAGACAATAATAATCACACACAAAGGGATAATGGCTTATAGCAGACTTAATGATTTTATAATATTTCAGATAATGAAATTCAATGTTTATCATCAACTATCCAATTAGTATTTATATTGTAACGTTTGGCCACTTTAAATCATTGAACAGAGAGAGAGAGAGAGAGAGAGAGAGAGAGAGAGAGAGAGAGAGAGAGAGAGAGAGCACATTTGAGCTACTAGCGCAGTTGATCAATTCTATTTATGTCTCCTCCTCGACTTCCACTGTTTGTTGTTGATAACTGTGACGCGGCTCTCGCCTTCTGTAGTAGCGAAGCAATAGTATCTGCTGTGTGCAGTCACAGTGCACTGCTGACAGAAGTGGATGAGAGGAAATTATATGAATGCATCGGTTTTGACCGATGCAAAGACGCTACAACAAGATGCATCGCGAGTTCAGCGGACTTATTCCACCGGTGCACTCGCATCGTGAACGTTTATGCCGGCGCACCGATGCAAATCGATGAATCGTCACATCACTAGTCTGTATGCGTGCGTCCGCGTGCGTGTGTACAGTGCGTGTGTGTGCAGTAGTACATCTGTCTCTTTCTTGTTCTGTGTGCCCTTTTGATGAATGTTTCAATACCCCACTTGGGAGAGCACTTGGATCTGATTCAAGGTTATTCCAACAGCCATCTATTCCACTTGGCCCCGTCTCTTAATCAGCAACCTTAAAGGTGAGAAAGGAACGGTTCTCCTTTCATGTCACGTGTGTAAAGGTAAACGGGAGAAGGAGTGCGTGGTGAGGGTTCGTACCTGAGACAGTAAAAGCCACTGGATGACGGCATGTGTTAGAAGGGGTCAGGTCTTGGGAAGTCCAAAGAACTGGCCAATAGACATCTAGCTGGTGCACTGACTAATGGAGCGCTGAAGTCCAAGAAGTGGCCAATAGACATCTAGCTGGTGCACTGACTAATGGAGCGCTGAAGTCCAAGAAGTGGCCAATAGACTTTTAGCTGGTGCACTGGCTAATGGGGGCAACAGTGGCTCAAGAGGTAGAGCAGTCATCTGGTAATCCAAAGGTTCCCGGTTCGATTCCCCGCTCCTCCCGGGCAGCGTGTCGAAGTCGACTTAACCCCTAATTGCTCCTGATGAGCAGGTTGGCACCTTGCATGGTTGCCTCCGCCGTCGGTGTGTGAATGGGTGAGTGAATGGGTGAAATGTGAGGAACAAATTGTAAATCGCTTTGGATAACAGCGCTATATAAATGCAACCATTTACCATTTATATAATGGTGCACTGAAGTCCAAGAACTAGCCAAACATGTTCAAGCTACATCACAGGTTGCATGAATCTAGTGTTGCTTGAGGCGTCAGATCTAGCACCAACAGAGATAAAGCTACCAGTTCTGTGTGTGTGCAGAAGGATAGTGTACAAATTCTGTTTTGAGGAGATACATACCAGTTCTGTGTGTGTATGTGCAGAAGGGTAAGTCATTAGTTGAGGGAGACATTGTAGCGTTGTAATGAGAGCATTAGGTTAATTGTTTTAAAGTGTATTCTTATTAGCTAACGTTAACTGTGGCTCATGTTTAGAGCTACAGCGTTAACAAAGTAAATGGTGGTGAGTGGGGCTGCGTTATTGTGATAATTATGAGAAAGGTAACATCAGCTGGCTTGCTTAAACTCTGATTAAGGCATTTGTATTAATTATGTTTCCTGTGTCGAAATTCCTTGTGGTGTACCACTGACTTAATATATAGATAGATAAATACTTTATTGCCATTTCAACACATGGTTGATTGGGATTTGTCTTGGTGCAATGCTAATTTCAGCATAAAACAGTGGAAAAAACATACAGTAGAAAAAACATACAAGAATAACAGTGCTACAATGCATACAAGAGCTCAGTGCTGTGAGATTAACATTAACATTAACAGTGTAATGTTACTGTGGTCAGCTTATGTACCATGTCAGCTAACGCCAGCTAACTCGTTCAAGCATCTCGCTCACCTAGGGCATGACAATTTTAATGAGAGAGCCTTTTCTCATTAACATTTTATCACCACTGTATATCACGCTCATTTCTCATTCGTCACCCGGAGGGAGATATGTGTATGTGTGTGTGAGAGAGAGAGAGAGAGAGAGAGATAGAGAGAGAGAGAGAGAGAGAGAGAGAGAGAGAGAGAGAGAGAGAGAGAGAGAGAGAGAGAGAGAGAGACATCAGAGTCGGCGGGCCAATGCGAGTGCTCTCACCCAGCCTGCTCCTTTCTCACATTGTGCAGTGGCATTAAAACGTATCAATGCCTTTTTCAAAAGAAAATATCATCCAGATCCTTCTGTGTGAGTTATTGAGACATTGCTAGCGTTGTACAAAAGTGCAATTGTTGGTGCTGTGCACCATTTGTACGATCGGACAAGCCCAGTAGGGCCTTGTAGGAGGGCAAAGCCTGTGTGAATTACAGAACCTAGATCTAATTCTTGATCTGCTCATTACACAGTACATTCATACCTAGAAACTAGTGATTCTTTTCATTTAGCATTTTGCATTGGGGATACGAGACCTAATATGATTAGTAGCACAATACATCTTCAGCTAACATTTTACAGAAGGCTGCAAGTAACGCTGTCTGAGTCGCAGATAGGATCCAAAGGGGGCAGGCTTGAACCTTTGCCCCATTGCCAGTGCCATCTTACATTGTGCTTGTTGATATATAATTTGTTTGCACCTGTATTTGACTTTCTCCCCGCATACAATGGGGCAGGGTATCCATAAAAAGAGGTACCCTATTTAAAAGAGGTTTAGATGGTATGGACTGAGGGTGCCCTTTTGTACCTTGAGCCCACACCAGAGAGAGTTCAGAAAGGAGAGAGTTTGTTCCTGTAATTCATCATGTGAGTTACACAAGGTGCGTCATTGGCTGGCTTACTCACAGTGAACAAATAGGGATAGCGCCAGTGTAAAGGTCCCGCCCACTTAGAAAACCGGAACTGTTCCAATTGCTCCCCACTGGCACTGCTTTGAATGTGTTCTCCTTTTTCATCTATTATCTTTGCCCATACCCCTCAACATGCCCGTACACGCTTGTGTCATAGGGATTAGAATAAAAAAAAATGACTAAATAAAAAAAACATTTCCATAAAGAAAACCGAGGCACGCTGCATCCTTTATGAAAAGTTAAACTGCATCTTTCTAATGAGTTGTTTGTGTGTGAAGCTGCCATGTGATGTGATGCCGCTTCCTCCTCTCTTCCTCCTCAATGCCTCTTCCTCCTCTCTTCCTCCTCAATACCTCTTCCTCCCGTCATTCCTGTCTCTCTGCCAGGACGTCTGGGGTGACAAATGGAAGAGGAGAGTGTGTATGTGTGTGTGTGTGTGTGTGTGTGGCATGTGCTACTTGTCGTTGTCTCTATGAGCCAGTTTGTGTAATTGCTGTCCTCTTCACTGTCTGAAGAGCTGCTGTTCCATGAGCTTCTTCTCACTCCCTCTTTCAAAGCAGCATCTCTTCACTTAACCTCCAAACGACATTCAGTATTTCCTTTTTTCCCCCTACTTTTTCTCCTCCTTTTTCTGTATTTTTCTCCCATCCCAATTTAGTCGTTATGCCAATTCCCCCTCCCCTTCCTGGTCGTTGCGCGCATTTTCCCCCCACTTGCCGGTCTAGGGAGGGTTGATAGATACTATCACATGTCCAACCTGTAGGAGTCGCTGTTTACAACGACCAGGATACACACCCCGCCGGCTTCCCACCCGCTAACACTGCCAATTGGTTAGTATGGATGACCGACCAAGCCGGAGGTACCGCTGACAGCTGGATTCGATACCAGTGTCTCTGTGGTGGTAGGCAGACGCTTAGTTAGTCCGCTGCGCTACCCAGCCGCCCTAGTATTTTTATTATTTTTTTATTATGTTTTTGGTAGATTTTTTATTTGTGTGTACTACCGGGCAGTCCGGTAGAGGGAGAGAGATAGGAAGAACGGGAGACAGAGCGGGGGGAAGACATTTGGCAAAAGACGCCGGGTCCGGGAATCGAACCCGGTCGGCCGCTTCGCGACGCAGCGCGTTACATGGGTCGCCACTTGGGTGCCCGACATTCCGTATTTCTATGGTAAAATCACAAGAAGATTATAGTGAGCCACTTCAAATGTCTACAATATTCCACTATAGAAAGAACATGGTGAACCGCAATAATACTTCTGTGGTAAATCTTTATAGTGAGTACGGGAAAAAAAACACAGGATGGAGTGCAGAGTAAACCAGGGATGTGTTTTGTTTATCGAGAGTATTTGTGTTCTTACGCACGATACAAAAGCGGGCTGAAAAATTATTTACTCGTGCTGCGCTCAACGCCTAACGCCACACACACACACACACACACACACACACACACACACACACACACACACACACACACACACACACACACACACACACACACACACACACACGTTATGAACGCTGTGAAAAAAAACTCTGATTAACCCAAAACTGGTAACATAGAGTTTGCCTTACCTCAGATCAGATGTTTTGCAAAAAGATGAATCCAATTCCTGCTCGCCATTCCAAATATTGATCGTGTTTATTGATCCAACGTTATACTCCAAAACACATAATCTACGCTGCTTCCAGTCCCCTCAATGAATGCACTAGTATCAGGTTGCATGCCCCAGAAGTCAAATGTGGACCGGAGTTCTTTTTTCTGATGCAAGTCCCATCGACTCCAATCCAATTTGTATTTGTATTTGTATTTATTGGTTTAAAATACAGAGACAGTGCATATTAATGATGATGTGCAATACCATCCGGGAGACGATAGGGGGCGGTATTTGCCCGTTTCGAGCTCAGAGCCATTTCCAATGATAACGTCAGGCTGGATGGATGAAAAATTTATGGATATCGCTAATAAAATAAATAACGATTAAATAACGAGAAAACTCGTTATTGGCACACAATGCATGGCGAGTTAGGACGAGACATCTCGTTGTTGGCAACCAAAGTGTTAAGCCCTAGTCATATTTTCAGAAAATTCGCCTAAAAGTACATACCCAAGTAAATGGAAGATTGCTCCACTTCTACAAGGGCCATTTGCATGTTCTTGGTATTTAGGGACATCTATGGTCCTGTATTGTATTCCCATTGTCTTTTACTAGGCTTGAGTAAATTGTAATGAACCAAAGGAGTATATAATTTTTTTTACATCTTTGACGTGAATAACACCATGCTAACATTGACCAAAGGTCAATGCACCTTCTTGAGATCAAGTGTACTAAATAAGCAAATGGACAAAGGGCAGATGATTTACAGGGTTTTTTGTAGATGCACATGAACCGGACACAACAACCGGAAATATGAATATAGAATATCAGGCCTATAAATTACCTTATTAAGGCCATGGCATACATCTATGGATCGGATTTGGATTTAGTACCACCAGGTGCCTGTTACAGGTCAGAAAAGACTGTGAATGATATCTACTGTAAGTACAGTTACTTTTGTATAATGTCCATAGCTCCGTCATTCTTTTTACTGGATTGCAAAGTTTTTTTCCCTAGCTATTCACAGAAAGGTAAAGAAACAATATACATTGTATTTTATAGCAATAACATTGATGTTTGTTGGACCCGTGAGATATAAACACGATTTTCACGTCAATATTTGTAATATCACATAGTTTGTCTGGTGTGGGCTGGGTAGTGTAGTTTTATGAAATGTAGACGTCCATCGAAAGCCCTAGGTCTCCTCCTTACAAGGAGGAGACCTTCAACAATTTCATGGCGGCTTCCTGTCCTCGCGTCTAAATCGTCCGGTCTTACCATAAGAATGGACATTTTCCTCCAAAACTACTACATGTAGGCCCTAACTGGCTTGAACTGTCTCATGTTATGGAGAGCTTCAAGAAACTCACTTTGGGCCATGAGGAACATCTTTTGAAACATGTGTGTCCCAAGAAGTGGGGAGGGGGGGGGGGATGACTGACTAGTCTAGCCATAGCAGAAATAACATATATTAATTCCAGATGGTTTACAGTGTCTCCAAACAGTAGATTAATTTAGTCTGTGTTTTCCCCCCCACAACCGTTATGCTACCACATCTCAACCAGAACATGTGGAACATTGTGTCATCAAACCACTCCTCTGCATAACATTGCTCATATAGCAGGGGGTCTAAAACATATGAAAGGGATTTTTAGAAAAGACACAAGGAGAGGGCGGCTGGGTGGCGCAGCGGACATTACGCTCGTCACAAACGCAAGAGACACTGGGTTCGAATCCGTTGCCTCCGGCTTGGGCTGGCCGTCATACTAACTCAATTGGCAGAGTTAGCGGGTGGGAAGTCGAAGGGTGGTAGTCTGGTCATTGTGAACAGCGACTCCTACAGGTCGGTTGGGGGCGCCTGCACAGCAAAGTCAGGAAAAATGGCGGGGGCAGTGTGAGCCTCCTACACGTTACTCCTCGCCAAATGAGAGTCCGCGCTGGCAGGTGAAAAGATGTGACTGGCTGACTCCGCATGTATCGGAGGGGACATTTGATGCAAGGCTTCTATCCTCCTTACAACCGGCCAGTGGGGGGCATATGCGAGCAACGATCAGGACAGGGGAGGGAGAATTGGCACGAGAGGTAAATTGGGATGGGGAGAAAAATCACAGAAAAAAGGAGGAGAAAAAGTAGATAAAAAAAACACAAAAAAAAAACACAAGGAATCCACTTTAAAAAAAATCATATCTGACAGCATTTCATGAAATTCCAAATGCCCTGCTACTTTTAGCCCCTTCAGATATTCAGGGCTCTCCCTCAAATAATTAGCATAGTTCGCCCCACCGTTACTTTTGAACCCCTGGGCCCCACGCAGCACCCTGTAAAAGAAACAGGGGAACAGGGAAAAATAGACCCATAAAAATATGACAGGGACCATTAGATGAAAGCATGGAACTCATTTCAGGGAAGGAAGTAAAACCAGACTCGTTGCTGTCAGTTTTCAAGCTTTGCTGGCATCAAACATGAGCTAATGAATATTAATGCAGGTGATTGGAAAGGAATATGTCAGCAGAATAGAATATGATAATGTTGCAGGTGGCTCTCAGCTGCAGTGAATGACTCTGTCTGAGTTTGCCTGTTTTGCATAGATATTTTGATGTGTTACTTTCCAAATGTATCCACCTGCCGGGCATTGCGAAATAAGTAACTAGGATATTCCACTGTGCATATTGTAGATAGGCAGTCTGGTGCCTCTCAGGAGCAGAACACAACAGCAAAAACAAGAAGAAATTCACTGAAGACGTAAGACACGATCCAAACGTTTGTCTAGTTAAAGTCAAGTTAAGTCAGAAATAAAGGCCTGATCTGTTCGTATGCTCTTCTAGTGAATTGCTCCCTGTTTTATTGAGCAATACGAAATCTTTCTACTTTGTTCTGCAGATGGAATAGTGGTTTTTTGTTTGTTTGTTTGTTTATTCGTGTTTTAAAGATGTGTGAATTGCCTTATCCCAAATGTATCATCAATTGACTCGCTTGGCAGTTGCGTTGCATAGCCGATAAAGAAATGTTATTTCTCAGCATGGGGCAAGTGCAGATTTGGCATCAGAAAAGAAAAATATCAACAACAGATCTATTTTCAACTGTAGTAGAGCAACAGGAAGAAATTGTTGAAAAATAAATAGTGTCTGCAGTTCATTAGAGGTCTGCTCTCCTCCAGGTGATGTCACCCAGCATATTTTCGGGGGGGGGGGGGGGGGGGGGGGGGTAATCTGACATAAAACGTAACAACATGTTCTGTGTCTCGAGAGCTCAACCGTTAATTTTTACGTCAGATTATCACATGTCCTCCTCACAGCAGAACGATAAGATCCAGGTTCAAAATCTGTGGAATGCCACTTCATTATGTCCCCTGTATATGGTTTGAACAGTTACAGATGCCAGTCGCCATCTTGAGAGGTTCACTCACATCAACTTGTATTGAGAAAATGTCAAAAACCGAGGAAAGGAAGAATAAGAAGAAGGTTTGAAGTGTCTCCACGACCGTTGTGGTGTTTTCTGTGGAAGCTTTTCACACAAGACCTCCAAACCATCTTTTAAAACCAATCAACACACACACAGGGGTGACAGTGGCTCAGGAGGTAGAGCAGTTGTCTGGTAATCCAGAGGTTCCCAGTTCGATTCCCGGTCGAAGTGTCCTTGAGCAAGACACTTAACCCCTAATTGCTCCAGATGAGCAGGTTGGCGCCTTGCATGGTTGGCTCCGCCGTCGGTGTGTGATTGTGTGAGTAAATGGGTAAAATGTGAGGAACTAATTGTAAAGCGCTTTGGATAAAAGCGTTATAAAAAATGCAGTCCATTTACAATTGTCTACCATTTACACTCAACCAGAGTGATCCTCTGCAGATGGCGGCCTAAAGCCTTGAAACCATCTGACTTCCCGCCCACATCACATTCTCTATTGTTTTTCCAAGAGTTCCGAGATACACTAGCTGCCAAGATAAAAGGACATCTGATCCTCACATTTAAAAGGCAGAACTAGGCTTGGGCGATATGATGATGTTATCACGCACGTGGCCACGATAATGGTGTCCCTGAAAACAGAACCATATTCAATTATGCAGCGCCTGTTGTGAATCTTGTGCTAAAGTCAGTCTCTCTCTTTCCTTTTCTCTGTTACTTTCTCAATGCATCACCGCATTGTTGCAACCTATTACAACAAAAAAATTATTTCAAGTCTTATTTGACATAATAAGGTACATTATATGTACATTATAGTGAAATGCTTGGTTCTGTATGACCCTCCTGAGATTGCTCTTCATACAGTAAACGAACACCAAACACTATATATATATTTACAGAAATAATGCAAATGCACCTAACGTGACAGTCAACAGTGTCAAGACTGTACGAGGGCGGTTACCAATGTTGGGTACATTGGGAACGAAATAATTTCTATCCATTCAGTTGACAAATACAGTTTCAAGGAAATGGTAAATACACTGGACTTGCAATATGACTTACCAAGCCACAGGCAACTTTGGGATAGTTCTATGCACTGACCACAGACTCGTGGCTAAGCAGATATTCACAGCGCTATACAGTATGTCCATCACTGCCCACTTTATCAATTATTTTTATTACATTTTTTTTGCTTTTTTGCTTTTTTTCCTGACCTTTTTTGAGGGCACTCCATCCACCCCCCCTCTTCGTGGGACAACTTTATTATTTATTATATGTTTTAACTATTTACAGTGCAAAATTAAATAAAAAAGTGTAGTAAAATAAGAAAAATAGTGACATTTCATTGCCCTCTCGGAGGGGGGGAACTTAGACTAGACATTGACAAACAAATTACAACTAAGGACAATGAAGGACAACAACGAATACACATGACAAGGGAAAGGGGGGGGGGGCAGAGAGGGGAGTACGTAAAGTAGGGGGTGAGGAAGGGGATTGAGAGAAGGGTGGGTTATGGAGTGGATGGCTCACAGGTCAATCTCCTGTGATTAGGAGCCTAGATTATCCACAAGCAATTCCCAGATGTTATTAAATTGTGAGACTTTGATGTGATCCACGGTTGAGATTGTTTCCTGTGATATGTAATTTGAGAGAAGGCCCAACCATTGCCCAGCAATTGATAGCAGTAGTATCCCCAAGTAGACAGAGGGAGGGGGAGAGAGGAATGCTGCAGCTCATGACCCGGGATAGTGTATTGATGATGGAATTCCAGAAGTCTTGAACAGGTGGGCAGAGCCAGGTGGCATGGAAATAGTTGTCTGGGGTGTTGAGGGTGCAATGGGAGCATACATCTGTGCTTGCAAATCCCATTTGAAATATCCTGTGCTGTGTGATATGTACTCTGTGTAACACCTTATATTGGATTAATTGAAGGTTAGTGTTGTTAGTCATTGTGAATGTGTTGGTGCAAATTTGTTCCCAGGATACGGCATTGGGAGAGAAAGCCAAGTCCTGTTCCCATTTTGTGAAGGGGAGATGGAATGTAGTGTCTGCGCTTGCCAGTATTTTGTATATTTCTGAAAATAATTTTTTTCTGTGATGTTATTTTATTCATTGCTAATATAATTGGAGGTGGTTCAAGATCATTCTGTGTAGTGTTCATTTTAGATTTCAAAATAGATTTCAGCTGTAGAAATTGGAAGTGTTGGTCTGTCCCAATGCCGTATCCTTCAGTCAAATCTTGATAAGTGATTAGGCTGTTGTCTGTGAAGATGTGGTGAAGATGAGTAATGCCTTTTTGTTTCCAAGCTGGGAAGTATATGGGTGATTTGCCAAGTTGAAAGTCAGGGTTGTGCCTGATTGGGGTGTATTTACAGGGGGTTAGTGTGTTACCAGTGATTTTGTTGGCTTTCCACCAGGCTGTCAGAGTTGTGGAAATGACTGTATTCCTAAAACAACAGTGATGTTATGTTTGTGCTAAGGAATGGCAGATATTGTGGTGAGATTTCCATGCACACGTCCTTCTCAATGTCTTCCCAGGGGGTGTATTGTTGGGTAGGGTGAATCCATTTGTAGATGTATATTAATTGGTTGGCCAGATAATAGTTGAGAAAGTTAGGTGCTTCAAGTCCTCCTTGTTTTTTGAAGGGTGGTTAAATTTATTCTTGCTTTTTTATTCTTCCAGTAAAACTTAGTAATGGTGGAGTCCAGGGAGTTGAACCAGTTGGTGGTAGGCTGGGTTGGGATCATAGTGAATAGATAATTTATTTTTGGGAGAATTGACAGTTGCTATTCTACCTATTAGTGAGAGTGGTACGTTTAGCCATCTTTGTGTGTCGTCTGTAGTAAAATCCCACAGACTTCCTACAATAATTTGAGGTTATTGTAGCACAATACAATGAGATTGATTTATCTGGAAGGAGGAGGAAAGATTCATACTTGATAGAATGGTTGGTCTCCTCATCTGGCTTAATGCAGATGAAGAATAAAACGTGTACGCCAGACAAACCAGAATTGTAGTTCAACTCAGCTGATTTATTTGATCAGAGCCAGGAGTCCAAGGTGAATAGAAGGTTGACTTCTACATACAACAGATGATCAGAGAATATTAACAGCTGTCTGTTGTACAGAAATATCACAATCAGGTTTGCATCTCAAACCTAAATACTGCACATCAAACAGTCACTTGGTTAACATAATTTGAACATACATGGTTTACTGTACACATTATACATGAGTAAATCTGGTTTACAGATCAGGGATCTGTACAACATTACTCTAATCTATAAACAACCATTTGGTGTTTCCCATGATTTTACTCACGTAAAATGCAATCAGCTCACAGTTGTTTCTGGGTGGTTTCGAAGCGGTGGGGGAGCCCCCAGACCCCTGGTTGGATCCGGCCTGAGAGCTCCTGAATAACCCTATGTAGGGCCTTATATCCTATCATTTCTAGCCAATAATCCATGTGGCTGGTCCAATCCAGCGTCTTCTTGTGGGGGTTGATCTCTTGTGGGGGGTGTCCTTGTGGGCGCTGGCAGCCCCCCCCCCCTTGGGGTTGTGGCGACGTTGATGGGACAGAGACAGAAGGGGCCCATCGGTGGCCCACGTCCGTGTGATCTTTTGCTGAGATGAAGGGACCTGGCTTGTCTCACGAGGGGGGGTGTGACATGATCGCTTTAACCCTTTGGTATGGCTATAGATGTCTAATATCATCCAAGTACAGTCAGTGCTTTCTAAGACTGATACCAGACATCATATGAGACCTTTTGATACTAAACAGTTGATTAATCGATTACTTTGTTTGTGAGTTAGTGTCCATGCTTCAACAAGTCTAAACTGGTCTGCCCTGTGGTCAACCCAGCTGTCTCTGATCAGCATTTACATACAGTCAGTTCGAGAAGGTGTCGTTTGTTCTCTAATTTAGTCATTGCTTGAGTGGGGGTTGAAATAACTGTTGCAGCTGTTATCTGATGCAGCTGTCTCAACTGACAGTTGAGACTGTTTAGCCACTGAGTCCACTCTGCTATTGAAAGGTACATCTGGCTTTACATTTATGGTTCTCTAATTTATTCACACATATTAATTATGAAATTCAACGTCAATATTTACCACACGTCTTCTATTGTTTTTAACAGTGGGATAAAATTGAGTTGAAATAACTCTGACAGCCTGGGTGAAATGTTGATTCCTAGATATCTGATATTATCTGAGGGGAAGGGGAAGGATGGGCTCTGAGCTGCAGGACTCCTATCACCCCCCCACAATAGCAAGATGATTGACTTCGACCAATTTATAGCGTAGTCTGATATTTTAGAGAAGGAGTCTATGAGTTTGGTAGTTGCTTGTAGTGAATTGTTTGGTTCCTGTAGGTATAACAACACATCGTCTGCATAGAGGCTGATCTTATGGTGAGTATTGTGTGTAATGATTCCTTTGATATCATCATTTTGTCTGATTGCTGCTGCGAGAGGTTCAATAAAAAGGGCAAAAAAAGAGGGGGAGAGTGGACATCCCTGCCTGGTTCCCCTGTGAAGTGTGAAGCTTTGTGATGTTAGTCCGTTAGTAGTAACAGTGGCCCTGGGTGACGTGTATAGTGTTTTAATCCAGTGAATAAACGACTCTCCGAAACCAAATTTGTTTAATGTCCGGAATAAAAATGACCAGTTTACTCTATCAAAAGCTTTTTCTGCATCTAGTGAGGTGATTATTACATCGAGGTTTTGTTGTTTGGTTATATTCATTAGATGGAATAATCTGTGCATGTTATTTGACACGAGGCATCCTTTAATAAATCCTGTTTGGTCGGGGTGAATTAAGGTGGATATATCTGTGTTGTTGTGAGAGGGGGCGGTAGCTAGAGGGTAGGGTTGGGTCTTTGTCCGGCTTGAGCAGTAGTGAGATGAGTGCTGTGTTCATGTGTGGGGGGATTCTGGAGGTATGTTTTATTTCATTAGCCATTCTTATGAATAGTGGAGATATTGTTGACCAGAAATGTTTGAAGAATTCAGCAGGGAAGCCGTCGGGCCCTGGGGATTTATTGTTTGGCATCTGAAGTAATGCTTTGTGGAATTCAGTTAAGGTTAATGGATTGTCCAGTGATTGTGCATGCTCTTTGGATATTTGGGGAAGATTTATTGCATCGAGGAAGGTGTCTATATCAGCAGTGCTTGGATTAATGTCAGGTGTGTATAATTTACTATACAATGTTTTAAATGTGTCGTTGATCTCTTGAGGTGCTCTCAGCATCTTCCCTGCTGAGTCCTTTTTTAGTTGGTTGGCTAGATATTTTCCAGATTTATTGTTGTGTTTAAAGTGGTCATGACTTAATCTCTGTATCAAAAATTTTGTTTTTTTATTTTGTATTTCATTAAGCTGAAATTGTAATTTGCGTAAATCCCTCAAAATTGATCACTTTATCAATTCTGATTGGAAGCTGGAATCAAAATGCTTATCTTCCCAGAGATTGGTTAGCTTCGTAGCAAAGGCCTGTGTCAAGCAAGCAGCCTGTGTTCTGCTAGCAAGAACAACAAAATGAAATCTGCAATATTATGCATTATTTCAGCTTAAACATTTATTTTTTGGATGATAATATAATTTATCTGTGTTTTTCTTGAAGCAATATCGTCAGTAGGAGAAATTCAATAGTGCCCAAGCCTAGGCAGAACTAGCATTCTGTCTCTGAGCCCATTTAACCCATATGGAGGAAAGAAAACGACAAATAGCCATACTTTACACTTCATTGGGCTAGTGTTTTGGCGATGCTTAGCCATCTGGCAATGGATGCTCCACCCCCTCCCTGAGCCCCCCCCCCCTCCACCCTGAGGCTCCACCCCATCAACGTCGACTCCATGTAGTTATAAGTAAATATTGTTATTAGGATTATTTCACCAAGGGTCAAATGTCAGCATATTGTATATCTGGAGGTGTCCATGACATTGGACATTCCCCATATTAATAATAATAATACAAAAATAATTTTTTTTTTTAAATCTCACCAGACAAAACAAAGTAGGTTGTACTCCATGGGGTGTGCTGAATTGAATTTCTGTCTAACGTGTGCCTGTTTAATTGTATTATAATTGATTATTTGATCGTTTAAAAGGGGAGAAGGTATTTTGCTCCGCGTGGGACGCCAGCATCACACACATAATTAAATTAAAAGGATAACACAATGAAGCTACAGAGATTACTTCCATTGTGTAGCGCCCGTGGCCCTTTTAATTAACATCCCTATCTTCTGTCTTGCCCGTTCAAAGGAAGGTAAAGCACCAGTATAATGATGTTAATGCAGTCAGAAAAAGCTTATTGCGGAATGTTAATGTCAAGAGTGTCATTCCGGCAGCTCTATAGGTCACTCTGTTGGTTAGCTGGTTGGTCCACAAAAAGCTCAAGTTGTGTGTGTGTGTGTGTGTGTGTGTGTGTGTGTGTGTGTGTGTGTGTGTGTGTGTGTGTGTGTGTGTGTGTGTGTGTGTGTGTGTGTGTGTGTCTGTGTGTGTGTGTGTGTGTGTGTGTGTGTGTGTGTGTGTGTGTGTCTGTGTGTGTGTGTGTGTGTGTGTGTGTGTGTGTGTGTGTGTGTGTGTGTGCGTGCGTGCGTGCGTGCGTGTGTGGGTGGGTTCATGGCCATTGGCTACATTTACATTTAGTCATTTAGCTGACGCTTTTATCCAAAGCGACTTACAAGTTCTGTACGACAGGTCATCAGGAAGGGTACAACTCTATCAGCTGAGTAACAATATTCATCAAAGTGTTGAGTGCTACAGTGTAGGTTAGTTTATTAGGTCAAGTGAGTGCATGACAGTAAGGTTAGTTAGTGTAGCTGAGGGGTACAATTCCCTGACTGTATTGTTAGATATGATATTTAATACCACTACCTCATGTACTTTAACTTCTGGCCACCCAGTACAAGATATAAGTATGATGAACACTTTCCCACCTGATGAAACGAACCAACACAAATGTACCAAATCGAATATTTAATACAGCAAAAGGTGTATACAACATTCACTTAATTACATTTATGATTTGAAATATTGAATATGCACTTTTATGGCAAATGAGTATTCGTAGGTAAATCAACATTGAATGTCCAATCTCTGGTTGCGCAGGGAGTAAGTATACAACCTGGAATATTTAGGAAACGATAGCGATGGTACTTAAATGATTATAGCTGGATACACTAAGGGGGGGGGGGGTCCCGCTGGTTGTAAGACAGTAGGAGGGGGGGGTTAGAGAAGCCGCTGGCGGTATCCCATCTGGCCGACGGTGTCTTGGGAGAATCCAAATTTTTAGACACAGTGCCCACAGAACCTCGGGCAGCAGACGAATACAGCTGGACCCTCTGTGGAACGGTATCTGCCGGTCCACAACGGAGAGACGTGGTGCGACCTCACGTGTAGAGCGCCGCCTCACCTGGAGTCCTCTCCGGGGGGTAATTCCAACACTCGACAGTGTTGGCCTTTATCCATGGAATAACCAAAGCACACAAAGCATAATCCAAGAGCCGTGGAAGGCTCGCCGTCGTCGGGTAGAGTAATCCAATATACAGGTCCAGTCGCTCTTGACCCGGAGCTCCTCGGATGCAATCACCACTAGGGGTCTGACCAGCCTGGATAAGCGTCCAGATAACGTCAGGAACGATGGGGGTACTGATAACTGTAGAACTCGAACCAAACGATGCACCATACATAAATAGACTATTATTAGCTTAATAGAATACGTCCAACTCGACGGTATGGTGCCAAACTATGACCATTCAACTATTAATCTACACGATATCTCAATGCCTATTCTGGGCCAAGTAGGCCCTACTACACCGCACGTGCTTCGTGGGGAGGCTTTTGCGTCTGTCACTCTGTTGGAGGGTAAAGAACTGGACTAAAAGAAAGCTCTACTTTACGAGCGCCATATATATATGCGCTATGAACAAATAGTACCACACGTATTTCGCCCGACATATTACTGCGCGGAACCGGGGGTTTGCCTCGACATGTTAGGCGGCACGATTGAACTTGGACCTAGGGGTATGGCAACCTGGCGCCAAGTTCTCGTCCAATGGTAGAATGAAACTATTATGGGCTGTTTAGTAGAAACGGGGATATTCAATGTATATTGTACAAGGAATATACAGGGGATATCAAACGATATACAAATACAATTAAATATATATATATAAATAAATATACATATTCGGTTTAATCTGATCCTTCACAACAGCCGCCCCCTAATTAGTCCCACCTAATTAGCTAAGCAGAGACAGATTAACCGCACTGTCTACCACTCAAGGTCCGCTGTAAGGTCAGTCAACTCACAAAGTCATAGGGTCATGGTCATCATCGATAGTATCTGGGAGTCGGGGCAGTTCTATGAGCCTCGCCACGGGCCGTGTGTAGGTGCGCCCTTGGACGAGTACTTCAGCTGCTCGGACCTTGCCATCGGCACCGGTGATCACTTTGCTTACGCGGCCAGCCGGCCACATAGCTCTGGGGAGTGACTGGTCAACTATCATGACGACTGTTCCTTCTGTCAAGTTGTCTCTCTCTTTTACCCACTTCTGGCGGGTCTGTAGAGACGGTAGGTAGTGAAGTAGGAAGCTGCTCCAAAACTTGTCAGCTAGTACTTGGCTGTACCTCCACAGTCTTCGGCCGTTCGCTTCTTCGGGCCTGTACATTGTCTGGGGTAGCGCGGGGTCCAGCCGCCCCATTAGGAGTGTGTTGGGGGTGACTGGGTCGACATCTGCTACATCACTGGAGACGTAACCGAGGGGCTTTGAGTTCAATACTCCCTCGATCTCCGTGAGGACTGTCATTAGGACTTCCTCTGCCACAGTCTGGGCTCCGAGTACGGCATACAGGGCTGTCTTTATAGAACGTACTTCTCGTTCCCAGGTTCCACCGAAGTGGGGTGCGTTCGGGGGATTAAACTGGAAGTCAATCTGGGCTGGAGCGAGGTGGGTCTTAAGTTCTGGGCCCATAGCTTGGAAGCTCTCTCTCAGCTCTCTTTCTCCGCCTTTGAAGTTGGTCCCGTGATCAGACAACAATGTAGACGGTTGTCCTTTCCGTGATATGAATCTCCGGAAGGCCATAAGGAATGAGTCTGTGCTCATGGTCGGAAGGAGCTCGATATGTATCGCTCTGGTGGTCATGCATTTGAATACAATACCCCACCGCTTCTCGGTGCCTCTTCCTCTCTTTATATACAACGGGCCAAAACAGTCCATGCCTGTGGAGTGGAATGGCTTGTCGCCGATTCGGAGGCGACAGGGGGGTAGGTCAGCCATCCGTGGTATGCTGGGCTGCGCGCGCCACTTACGGCAGTCTAGACAGGTTCGCTGGAAGCGCCGTACTGCTTCTCTGCCTTGCAATATCCAATAACGACGTCTGATCTCCGCGAAGACTCTCTCTGCTCCGGCGTGGTGCACATCCTCGTCGTATTTCTTTATGATCAGCTCTGTGACCTTGTGTCGGCTGTTCAAGACGATCGGGTGCTTAATGTCATCTGGTAGATCGGGGGCTCTCCGCAGGCGACCACCCACTCTGATGAGATTATGTGCGTCACTCTCTGGTGCCAGGTGAATCAGTCTGCTGTCTGATGGGACGGGGTTTCCTCCCTGTAGACAGTCTAGCTCATCGGGGAACGAGTCTCTCTGGGCTCGTTGTAGTAGAAGAAGTTCTGCTTCTTCGTAGTCAGCTGCTGACATGTCAGTGGTGGACTGAATCTCTGGGCGGTGCCGCAGGAATGTTCTTTGTTGCGCACTCTCTAGGGTAATGCAGTCATCTATGTTCGGGTCTGTGGAGGCGACAGTGCTCAGTCCACAGAACATAGGCCTCTTGTTCTCGGCCTCCTCTCCACTTGCCTCCCTCGGGGTGGGCGTAGGCCAATCTCCTTCCGGGAGCTGGAGGAATGCTGGTCCGTCACTGTAGATGTTGCGACGGGTTAGGTCATCCAGGGACATTCCCCGGGTGATGACGTCAGCTGGGTTGTGCCTGGTATCCACATACCTCCAGCTTGCTTCTTCCGTTAATTCTTGAATCTCGGTGACTCTGACTCCCACGAAGACTTTGTATCTGCATGAATCAGACTTAATCCATGTGAGTACTGTCGTGGAATCTGACCACAAGATTGTTCTATGCACCGGAATGGTGAGTTCACGTTGGATTAACGTGGCTAGATGCGCTCCTGCGAGGGCTGCGCAGAGCTCTAGACGTGGGATAGATTGTTGCTTACGTGGGGCTATCCTTGAGCGGGCCAGTATGAAAGCAGTGTGTATCTCTCCTCCCATCTCTTGGGCACGCAAATAAGCAACCGATCCGTAGGCTACTTCGGAGGCATCGCTGAAGACGTGTAGCTCAATCTCGCATGTCTCTGGCCTCACTGTGGATGGGAAGTAGCTGCGGCGTATATTGACATCTGGGAGTGAGCGGAGTTCCGTCTCCCACTCTCTCCATGTTGAGGCAAGGTGTGCGGGTATTGGGTCGTCCCAGCCCTGGTCCTTGTCCCATAGTGCTCGTACAATCATCTTTGCCCTGGTGGTGTAGGGTAGAATACATCCCAGCGGGTCATATTGTCTGGCGAGTGTTCTGTACACACTCCGTCTGGTGGTCGGTATCGCCGCCGACCTTCCTTGCTCTGGAGCCAAGGGTTTGTGTCTATAGTGGAGCGAGTCTGTTTTGAAGCGCCAGACTAATCCTAGTGTCATTTCTTGGGCTTCTCCTGGGATTGTCGCCATCCAGGTCTCGCTGCTGGCAGCCTTGTCTGCGGAGGAGAGGCTGCGCAATACGTGCGGGTCACTGCTGGCCCACTGCCTGAGATCAAAGCCTCCTTTGATTAGGGAGGCGCGTAACTTGATTAGGAGAGCCTCGGCTTCTTCTTGAGTCGAGACGCTTTGTAGACAGTTGTCTACGTAGAAACTGTTCTTCACACTGTGTTGGACCTCTTCATCTGCTGCCGGGTCCTCTGTGACGTGTTTCTGTAGTGCAAATGTAGCACAGCACGGGCTGCATGTGGTTCCGAAGGGGAGTACTTCCCACTGGTAGATGGATGGGTTCTCATCTCCGATCTTCTCTCTCCATAGGAACCGTAGCAGAGGCTTGTCCTCCTCTACTAGTCTCACTTGCAAGAACATCCCTTTGATATCCCCGCTTATAGCCACCTTGTCCTGGCGGAAGCGCAGTAGCACGCCTAGTAGGGAGGGGCCGAGTGTGGGGCCGGGCAAGAGCTCTTTATTCAGATTTTGGGATCCGATCTGGTAGCTGCAGTTAAACACAATGCGATCCTTGCCATTGTGATGGACCTTGTGATGCGGCACGTACCATGATTCGGTCGTCTGATCGGCCTCTTTAATGTCAATCTTTGTTACGTGTCCCGCTGTGATTAGCTTCTCAATCTCAGCTCGGTACACACTCTGTTGAGCGGGGTCTTTGGCTAGGCGCCGCTCTGTGTTCAGTAGATAGCGCTCCGTGGCGTCTTTCTTTGCGTGAAAGGGGGGCATTCCCTCTCGCCTCAGGAGTGGAGTTGCGTATCTCATCACTCCGCCGACTGTGACTCTCTTTGTCCCCTGCTCGAGTAGGTGGATGGCGTAAATGTCTTCTTTAGAGCGAATGTCTTTCTTTTCGTTCTTAAAGGGCATTGTCTCTAGGGTCCATAGCCTCTCGACATGCTGCAGGAGAGTGGTGTCTTCTTCTGTCGTTCTGGAGTGGAAGCAGCTAGTGGCTGCGGTTCGGTTGAGAGATTTAGCGAGGGGGCCTTGTAATGTCCATCCTAGGCGGGTCTCGACTGCTGCAGGACAGCCTCGGGGACCTGTATGGACCCGGTCAATCGGGACTATGAGTTCTGCATGGTCGGAGCCTATCAACAGGGTCGGGGTAGCGCCGTCTATGAGCGGGATAGGTAATTGGCGCAGGTGCACATATTTATCCATCAACTTGGTGACAGGGTAGGTGTACTGCGAGAGTCCTATTTCTTGGCTGGTGAAAGCATTTGTGATCTCGTACCGTCGCTCTGGCTGCCCGTTGGCTGCGATAGTGAAGGAGACATTCTCGCCCTTTATCGTCTTTAAATCTCTTCTTATTGTCCGAATCGTCATTTCGTTCTTGCTCCCCCGCAGTCCCAGTTGAGTCGCAGCGGAGGCGAGCAGAAGGGTCTTCTCTGACCCGTCATCAAGGACAGCGTAAGTGTCCATGACTTTATCCTGGTAGCTCAATGTCACACGGACTACCTTTAAGAGCACTTGAGCTCCGTTGCTGCTGGCGGGGTCAATGTACATGACACTTGCCTTGGTGCCGCTCCGTGGTGCAGGTATAGGCCGTCTTCCGTTACTATCGTGTAGTATATCTAGATGGGCTCCATCGCACCGGCTGCACCTTTTCTTTAGGCGGCATTCGGCTGCCATGTGGGGCCGCGCACATCGATAACAGCGCCGGTTGGACTTTATCCATTGGCTCACTTCTTCTGCATTCATCTTTGTGAATGAGTCACATTGTGACAGCCAGTGTTCTTTCTCACAGTAGGGACACGCTATCTTCCACTTCTCCTTTCTAGAGGGGGTTCTGTGACTCTTACTGCTCGGTACTGACTCTGATTGGTGCATGACAGTCACCGATCTTCTTCCATCACTTATTCTCCTGGGTCCCTCTCTGGAGCTTGGCGTGCTCCGCCCGAAGGTGTCCAGTCGTAAGCTGCTGACCTCTCTCGCCAGGAAGTCGGCCAGATCAAGGAGGGATGGCTCGGGGCCGTCGGGATCTCGGTAGTCCCTCTGCCGCCGAAAGCGCTCCTGTCTTGCGGGTGGCAGCTTCTCCAAAATCCTCTCAACGTTAGAGTTGGCGTACAGCTCATGCCTGCCCTTCTCCCGTTGAGCTCCCAGCATCCCCACCAGGGACTGCAATTTGATTGACAGGTCGTCTAGTGAGCGATTGTCTGTGGCTGGGGGTAGGCGGTCAATATGCCTTATCTCCTGGATTACGTAATCCCATATACGTCCATATCTTTGATCCAGCGCTGCAAGGGCCGCTGTGTATGGGGTCGAGGAGGTAGCATAGGCTAGCGCTATACTGTGCGCTCGCGGCACTTTCAGGTGCTTCAATAATATTGCATACTTGTGGCGTTCATCAGCGACATCCACCATCATTGTCTCTAAGCACATCCGGAGCTCCGTGTACTGTGCTCGACTCTCATAGGCGAAGTCTGGGAATGACGGCGTGGCGTTGTATGACGCCGTGGATGGCGGATACATCGGCGAGCGTTGGGGGAGAGACCTCCTGGGCGAGTCCCCTCTTGCGCCTCGCTGTGGGCTGGTACTGGCAGGGTACCATGGCCCGCTGGTCCAGGTACTGTTCCTCGGGGCTGGTCGTGCGTCATGCTCACCCGTAAATAGAGTCGGGGGTCTGTAGCGCAGCACCGCGGGGGTATAGCCTGGACTGTATGGGACCTCCTGGTCCGGTGGAGTACTGTGCTGTCGTCGGGCTTGGTTCTCCTCTTCTCCCTCTTCTTCTTCTATCAAATCTTCCAGATCTTGTAATCGTTTATTCAGCTTCTCCGCAGTGTAGGCCGCTCCTTCCTTGTAGCTGGGTCTCGCTTGGACCGGTATGGGAAGGGGGTCTGCGGGGGGTCTAGACTCGGTCTGTTGGTCAAGTTCAGGGTCGCTTGCTCGTTGCGGTGACGCTGCTCTTGACTGCTGTCTCGACGAGTTCCTTGAGCCCCTGGCGGAGGGAGAGGGAGTTGTCCTTTTGATCAGCTGCTCTATTAGTTGCGCTTGTAGTCTGTCGCGCTCTGCGTCTCTTTGGGCACCGGCAGCGGCGCGCTGGGCGTCGGCGGCGGCGCGCTCTGTTTCTCTTTGGGCACCGGCAGCGGCGCGCTGGGCGTCGGCCCGGTCTCTTGCCATATTCTCTTCCATCTGGAAGCGTCTCATCTCCAGACTTGTGCGCTGTTCTTCGCTCCGTTGCTGTGCTTGGAGGTGTTCGCGCTCGCTGGTCGCCTGGGCTTGGAGACGTTCGCGCTCGCTAAGCGTCTGTGCTTGGAGCCGATCGCGTTCGGTAGAGGCTGTCAGGCTGACGAGGAACGCCTGTTGTAGTATCCTCTCCGCTTCGCTGGGGGAAGGCGGTAGTGGAGGTGAGCCGCTCCTGCGTGAACCGCTCCTGGGGGTACTCGTTGGGGAGTCCTGGAGCTCTAGTTCCTCGGCGCTCTCCTCTTCTTCTTCCGTGCAGAGTTCTCTCTCTGTAGGGTTGTCTTCCTCCCGGGGCGTGTCGGGGACTACTTCTTTAGTAGTGGCGGGGGGTAAAGGCATGTCAATTCCCTCCTGGTCCCCACCGTGGGCTTGGTCAGTTACATTAGGACCTACTAGGGCCTCTGTGGTCGGGGAAACCTGGTCGTTAAGGTCAGACATAATTTTACTTTCTACTTTTACCACGTTTACCGTTTGTCGAAGGCTAGGTAGTTGACTGACAGTGTAAGCCTCTAAGTACTGAGGTGTCTGTCGTCTGCGCCGCGGGCGTTCTAGGTTAGGAGGATCGTTTCGTGGAGTGTTCATCATAGGCCATTTCGATATTAATAACACTATATTAATATTACACTAGTTACCCTCCGGCTCGAAGGACCAATTGTAGCTGAGGGGTACAATTCCCTGACTGTATTGTTAGATATGATATTTAATACCACTACCTCATGTACTTTAACTTCTGGCCACCCAGTACAAGATATAAGTATGATGAACACTTTCCCACCTGATGAAACGAACCAACACAAATGTACCAAATCGAATATTTAATACAGCAAAAGGTGTATACAACATTCACTTAATTACATTTATGATTTGAAATATTGAATATGCACTTTTATGGCAAATGAGTATTCGTAGGTAAATCAACATTGAATGTCCAATCTCTGGTTGCGCAGGGAGTAAGTATACAACCTGGAATATTTAGGAAACGATAGCGATGGTACTTAAATGATTATAGCTGGATAGACTAAGGGGGGGGGGGGGTCCCGCTGGTTGTAAGACAGTAGGAGGGGGGGGTTAGAGAAGCCGCTGGCGGTATCCCATCTGGCCGACGGTGTCTTGGGAGAATCCAAAGTCTTAGACACAGTGCCCACAAAACCTCGGGCAGCAGACGAATACAGCTGGACCCTCTGTGGAACGGTATCTGCCGGTCCACAACGGAGAGACGTGGTGCGACCTCACGTGTAGAGCGCCGCCTCACCTGGAGTCCTCTCCGGGGGGTAATTCCAACACTCGACAGTGTTGGCCTTTATCCATGGAATAACCAAAGCACACAAAGCATAATCCAAGAGCCGTGGAAGGCTCGCCGTCATCGGGTAGAGTAATCCAATATACAGGTCCAGTCGCTCTTGACCCGGAGCTCCTCGGATGCAATCACCACTAGGGGTCTGACCAGCCTGGATAAGCGTCCAGATAACGTCAGGAACGATGGGGGTACTGATAACTGTAGAACTCGAACCAAACGATGCACCATACATAAATAGACTATTATTAGCTTAATAGAATACGTCCAACTCGACGGTATGGTGCCAAACTATGACCATTCAACTATTAATCTACACGATATCTCAATGCCTATTCTGGGCCAAGTAGGCCCTACTACACCGCACGTGCTTCGTGGGGAGGCTTTTGCGTCTGTCACTCTGTTGGAGGGTAAAGAACTGGACTAAAAGAAAGCTCTACTTTACGAGCGCCATATATATATGCGCTATGAACAAATAGTACCACACGTATTTCGCCCGACATATTACTGCGCGGAACCGGGGGTTTGCCTCGACATGTTAGGCGGCACGATTGAACTTGGACCTAGGGGTATGGCAACCTGGCGCCAGGTTCTCGTCCAATGGTAGAATGAAACTATTATGGGCTGTTTAGTAGAAACGGGGATATTCAATGTATATTGTACAAGGAATATACAGGGGATATCAAACGATATACAAATACAATTAAATATATATATATAAATAAATATACATATTCGGTTTAATCTGATCCTTCACAACAGTTAGGGTTAGATTTTTTTTAAAGGGGGGCGTGGCAATGGGAATGGCCTATCAAAAAAAAGTTTAAGCTAATGCGAATTCGTGCTTGTTTCAGTTTCAGGTTCATTCTTTGATATGTTTTAGTGCACCCTCTCTGAGCACAGCCAACTCTGTGGGCTAGATCCACAAATAATGGATGCACGCTGCTAATTGCACCCTTGGGGGACCCTGATGTAAACAAGACGGAAGTCTTTCTCTGGTCTGCATTCCCTTAACAATTGTGTGTATTGAGCCGTACTGTATTGTACCCATTCTGCAATCTGTTAATAAAATGTTCATTCAATCAATCACCGCGCAGTGTGTTGAAGCCAGAGTTGGGCCCTCTGATCATTGATCACCCCGTCTATATGCAAGCAATACTCTGTAAATAATGATATGTTAATGATTACTGTAAATAACCAGATTAGGGTGGTAATTCGATTAAAGAGTTCACTCGGTTCGAAATGACGCAATTTCACCAAAACCTACCACCTGTTCTCTGTCTCAGCTCCACGCCCGCAATTACCACCTATTCTATGTTTTCTCTATTTCTCAGCCTCGCACGAAAGTGATAGTCATAGAAATAACTGAATTAACTCATTCTGCATTATATGAGTGGCTTATATATATAAACTAAAAGGAATGAAACCTTCAAAGGAAAGAAGGGACCGCACACTCCACAGGACTCGTTTTTGCTTATTTATTGTTTGCACAACGCGTTTCGCTGTCGCTTCCTCAGGTGCTATGCAGGGGTCCAACCAGATGTGCACGAGTCCTATCTAGTTTAATGGCTTATATATATATTGAGACCGTTAATCATTAACCTCTTTAACCCATATTTCTAATAGGGTCATTTCATCTGTTGTTTAATGAAACAGAAATAGGCCAGCGCTGAGCTTAATGCGTCTGTGATTGAATTAGTATGTGCTACAAATGTGAAAGTTTAATAAACCATTACCTTTTAACAAAATGTGGTTTACATTACATCTGTGCTCTGCTCTGGATGTGCGTGGATAAAGCAAATTAATCTGTTGAAAAGGAAATTCACACGTTAATCTGGGTGTAATTTGTGAGTGGGAGTTGCTCATTAGCTGGATGATTTCATGAATGATGTATGGTACAATAACATGCTGGGATAAGCATCAGTCTCCAGAATGAGATGTTTGTTTGGCAGAGAGGGAATTAATCCCTTCAGTAGCACGTCTTATCACGGTAATTTTTATTGATTCTTTGTCGTTGTTGTTTCTACTTCCCAATGTGTTCAATGTGACACCATCCATAAACAAAAGGGAGGCTTAGATTTAGGTTTATTTGTCAATAATGAGTAAAGTCGACTGACATCTCTAATATCAACTTGTGCTGCATTTCAACAGTGCCTCCACCCTCACCATCACCACCACCACCCTCACTATCACCACCACCACCCTCAGTACCACCACCACGACATTTACATTTAGTCATTTAGCTGACGCTTTTATCCAAAGCGACTTACAAGTTTTGTACGGCAAGTCAGCAGGAAGGGTACAACTCTATCAGCTGAGTAACAATGTGCATCAAAGTGTCGAGTGCTACAATGTAGGTTAGTATATTAGGACAAGTGCATGACAGTAAGGTTAGTTAGGGTTATTTTGTATTATTATTATTATAAAAAAATTTAAGGTATTGATTGAAGAAGTGTGTCTTTAGTCGACGGCGAAAGATTGGTCGGGTTTCAGCTGTCCTAACTGTGGTGGGAAGTTCGTTCCACCATTGTGGGGCAAGGACCGAGAATAGGCGGCTTCTCTTTGATGACCCTCCCGGAGCTCGGATAGGAGTGGGTCTGAGGCGGCCAGTAGATGCAGAGCGTAGGGGTCTTGAGGGTGTGTAGTTAGAGACCATTGGCCGGTGGTAGGCGGGAGCCGTTCCCTTTGCTGCACGGTATGCCAGGTCGAGGGCCTTGAAGCGGATTCGTGCAGCAATGAGGAGCCATTGGTCTAGCATGGTCTACAAAATAAACTACAAAACAGGAACAGAGACACAAGGCAGTCACTATAGCGAAAACATGGAAAATTTACACGAGTCAGTAACAAGAACAATCTTTTTTTTATTTTTAGTACGAGAGGGCAAAGAAGAGGAAAATAACATATTAACGGTATATAATGAGGAAAAGGAAACAAGCAGTCATACTAACAGACAGTATATGTAACATTGATGCACAGGAGTAACTTAATGTGATGGTGATTTATGATGAGATTAAATTAGATTTTTGATGAGTAGCTAAGAGATTGGTGTCATCCACGAATAATAATGGAAGTAGAGTATTACAAGACATAGCCAAATCATTAATGTAAATTAAAAACAATAAAGGGCCCAGAATGGAACCCTGTGGAACCCCCGAAGAGGATCCTTGATTTAACAGATGAGCATCCATTGGATGACACAAACTGCTCTCTGTTGTCTAAGTAGTTAGTAAACCACTTGAGGGCAATATCCTGAACACCATATCTATTGAGTTTAGAGATGAGAATGTTGTGGTTGACAGTATCAAAAGCTTTGCTCAGATCTAGAAAGACACCAATAGCAATTTTTTTGTCATCAAGTGCTGAGGAGATGTTATTGACAAGCTGTAGCAATGCAAGTTCAGCTGGTCATCAAGGACAACACCAAGGTTCTTGGCGGTCGGGGATGCGGCCACAGCTACATTCTCCACTGTGATGGAAATATCGGTCAGGGGGGAGGATTTGGCCGGCAGGTGAAGCAATTCTGTTTTGCTTAGGTTCAGTTTGAGGTGGTTGATCGTCATCAAGGCGGAGATGTCAGACAGACAGGCTGAGATCCGCTCAGAGACGTGGATATCCGAGGGAGGAAAGGAGAGGAAGAGTTGAGTATCATCGGCATAGCAATGATACGAGAAGGCATGAGACATGATAATGTTACCCAGAGATTTGGTGTAGAGGGAGAAGAGACGGGGTCCAAGGACAGAGCCCTGGGGGACACCCCTCTGCAGGAGGCCGACAGGGACCCTCTCCATGACACTTGGTAGGAGCGGTCGCTGAGGTATGATGTCAGCCATGTCAGCACAGAGCCAGCCACTCCCATTCCTGTGAGGGACGCAAGGAGGATCTGATGGTTGACTGTGTCAAAGGCTGCAGACAGGTCCAAGAGAATCAGGACAGAGGAGAGGCCTTTAGCTTTTGCTAAGTGAAGAGCCTCTGTGACTGCTATGAGGGCCATCTCTGTGGAGTGACCAGTCATGACTGATTAGGATCTAGGATGTCATTATGTAAGAGATAATCAGTAAGTTGGTTGGATACAGCACGTTCAAGTGTTTTAGAAAGGAAGGAGAGAAGAGAGACAGGGTGATAGTTGTCTATGACGGTGGGGTTCATGCTTGTTCTTTTTATGAGTGGTGTGACTCTGGCTTATTTTAGGGAGGTGGGGACCACCCCTGAGTTGAGTGAGGAGTTGATGGTTACAGTTAGGAATGGGAGGATTTCTGGTGCTATGGTCTGGATGAGTGGGGAGGGTAACTGGCCCAGCTGGCATGTAGTAGGATGGTTCGACGTTACCAGTGTCAGGGTCTCAGCGCCTGTAATGGGAGCGAATGATGACAGAGTGAAGGATGAGGTTCTTGATTCAGCATTTGGGATGGGTGGGGGTTGGGAGAAGGAGCTGCAGATGTTCTCCACTTTTTTCTCAAAGAAAATCGCAAAGTCTTTGGCAGAGAGAGAGGAGGGGGGAGGGGGCGGAGGGGGGGTGAGGAGGGAGGGCATGGTAGCATGCAGTTTGTGAAGGTTCTTGGCAGAGACCTGGGCCCTCATGCATCAACGTGGACGTAGAACTTGACCTACTTCCACACGTAAGCACGGAATGTAGAACTAGCGTACGCACAGGGAAGTCGGCATTCATCACACGTGCGTACGCAGGCTCTATGCCCTGCCGTGTTGATGAATACCACTTTGTTCTACCGTCAATGCTCGTGCATGATTATCCATATATGGTTATGAAAATGAGGAAACCCCCCCCATGGGATGTGAAATAATGGACCGACCCGAGCGGGACTCCGAGAAACTCCACGGAGAATTCACTGCTGTCGAACCAAGAAGACACTATCGCGTATTATGATTTATGGGATAAATAAAAGGCGGACTTGTAAACGGTGATGTCAGATATCAACGGCTCCCTAAGACCATTGCTGCAATTCTGCCTGGACAGCTCAAAATACTAATAAAGACCGTTCGTTGACCACTGTTTGGCGTTGGTTGTGTGTCATTATAACCGTGCTGTAATATGAATGCCTTTATTAGTTGTGTTCGATTGGCTATATGATTTTTAGAGGCATCTATTTTGTTGTCGGCTAATAAAGACCGCGCTGGAATATGACTGCCTTTTCCCGTGTTGTTTGATTAATACCCACGGATTAAAGTTCTCCTCAATTCTATTCCAAATCGCGATGGATCTCCCGTCAATTTTCTACCTGCTGCATATGATTTCTAGAGGCATACTACAATCTATTTTGATGTCAGTATTGGGTAGCCTATATAAACAATATAATACGAGAGCATATACAAGAACAATGAATCTCACTGCATGTATGATGTATCCTGCCTTTCAATACATGAACTTGAATCCCATCATGTTTGTGTGCGGGACTCAAGGCTGCTGTCACAATGGGTGGTACCGCCGTACAGTAATAATAACAGTCCACACAATATCACGATGTTCCATTAGGACATGATCTGTGACGACAAATGTTCTAGAATGTTTGATTAAGATATCATACTCTGACAGCATGCCTATGAGCAACAAAAACGCGAACTTGAATCCCATCATATAGTCTGTCCACTATCTGCATGGTGTCATTGCAATGCGTTTTCTATTCTTTCTTGTACAGTAAAAAGGGGGAAGAACACTATATTCATATGACTTATTCTGCTTACAGCTTCGAAATTCCACTTGTTTCGTTTAACGTAAAGCCTTTTAAATATAATCAAAACGTTCCCGTGTTTCGGCGGTCTGTGCGCAAAATAATAACGAGTTGAGCTTTATGATTTATGATGAATTGAAAATGGGGGACCCTGATGTAAACAGGACGAAAGTTGGTCTGCATCCCCAATTAACAATTGTATGTACTGAGCTGTACTGTACTGTACCCATTCTGCAATCTGTTAATAAACTTTTCAATCAATCAATCAATCAAGCTACGCGGAGCGCAGTCAGTCAGTAGCCTACACCCCGTATATTCCGATAACGCTATATAAACCATGCTGCATTCATTCTGAGAGAAAGATCTATTATTCCAAATGCTATTTATAGGGTTTTGACCATAATTACACTACTGTTGCTATCTTACAATGAACTATAATGAACTACGGTTCATACAGAACATCCAGTGTTATTATGCACAGAAGCTCATTTCCTTGTTGTAATAATATATTCTACCACTGGGAGCTAGGTACGCCAGGTCTGACCTGTGCGTAGATGTACGCACGAAGTCAAGTTCAAGTTCAAATTGATGAATCCCACTCTTTGCTTAGAAATGATCGTACGCACGGGTTACGCACAGATCTGTGCGTAGAACACGTTGATGCATGAGGGCCCAGGATCCTGTGGTGAAAGAAAGAAGCTTTTGCAGTAGTAGAGGTTGTGATATGTGCCGATGTCAGCAGTGAGGCGTGTCTTTCTATACTTCCTCTCAGCCGCTCTCAGGGCCTGTCTTTCTCCTCTCACTGCTTCCGTCAGCCAAGGACTGGGTGGGGAACAGTGGGCAGGTTTCTCGGCGAGGGGACAGAGTTTGTCGAAGGAGGTTGACAGGGCTGAGAGGAGGGTGGAGGTTGCCGTCTCTGGGGGGAGAGTGGAGAAGGTGTCACTCAAAGGTAGAGTGGAGAATATGTATATGAATATATGAGGAGAGGGTGGAGGGGGATAGCATCTGACTGAGACAGTTTGAGTTGGAGTGGATGGCCTGGGGTTAGGCCACCACCCTCAACATCACCACCCTTACCATCACCACCATCACCATCACCACCCTCACTATCACCACCACAACCACGACCACCACCACCACCACCCTCACCATCACCACCACAACCACCACCACCACCACCACCCTCACCATCACCACAGATTGGTTATTTGAAATGGTTTGATTCCTTTGATACCTGTTCCTTTGATCAAAGGGTTGGACTTATATTTTCACAACAACAACAACAACACCAACCCGTTCTAACATTGCAAGTAATTTTACATCAAAATACCTTCTGTTAAAAAATGCAATGAGATTAACAAACACAATTTTCATTGTACTGAATCTTTAACTCGATCAGCGCCAGAGGGATATGTCTAATGTGGTTAAAAGGCCAGCGTTCTAAAGTATAGGAATACATGGCGGTGTTTGCAGGGCTATAACTATATTATATATTATAGCTATGGATACAAAACTAGGGCCCATTTGACATCGAGTATCTATCGTTCAATATGTGAAAAATAAATATTTGTTTCATCCATACATTCCCGTTTTATACTGTGGTGAATATAAGTATGGTTTTAGAGCGGTCTAGGGTAATTCATGGGATGCTGGTAATAGCCCCCAATGTGTATTATACTAAATGCATTGGCGTTTACAATACAAAAATCAAATGCATATGATAGGTATTATGTTCCATCATGAATGCATGAAAGGGTGGGGGGGGGGTAATTTTTTTATGCTTTGATCGTCACCAACGGAATACGTTATGGACTAGCGTTACACACATACACTCGGATCACAATGAAGGTATGCTTTGATCAACGCAAGATTGATATCATATAGCCCTTACCTTGACTAGGATGTGCCCCAAAAAGAATATTCCAATTATCTGATCGCGAGTCCCAGTATTGGTGTCGATCGTGTCGCCAACATAATCCGCCACATATCATCCATCTAGAGCATTTGACGCTCCTCAAGCTGATCGGGACAACTGCTCCCCTTGCCCGACATGGAAAAATCAGACCAGACACTTTAGATCGACGCACAGCCCAAGACACAATGTTTCAAAGGGTGCTCGATACCGCCGCCTGGTAGGATGCGGCCGGTATTGCACTTTTGCAATCTCAGACTCATTCCCTATGATAACACCAGGCTCCCTGGATGGATAATGAATGGAAATATTGAATAAAAGAAATAACGATGAAAACCCGACTTTTCCCGGGTTTGGCGCTCAAGCGTCGGCGAGTTAACCCGACTTTATTCGGGTATGGCGTCCATTGAGTTAAGGGGAAAATATGGCCATAAAAATGCTAATCTGTGCCACCTGTGTAATGAAAACCTCTGCAGAGGTGAACTCAAATCCAGCTTTAGTCAAAGCTTTTTAAGAATATCCCCTTTTTCAACTTCTGGGAGCTTGGCCCGGTATGGAAATGAAGGTGAGAGTTGCGGGCAGTGAATTGCTCTACATGTTTAGTGTAATACGGTTGTTTTTTTACCATTTAGTCTTGTTTCTTTGATCAGATAAGCTGCCTTTTTGTTTTTCCTTTCAGTCGTTATTGAAACTGACTTTAATGAATGTAGTTGTGAACCTGGAGGTCCCTCTCCCTCACGTCCTGTAGTTTACAATTATTGACCATCTAATCTCTGCCATATTTCTTTCCCCGTGGGTGCTTTGTTTTGATAACCATACACAGAGATAACAAGGGCACTGTAGTCAGGATAATGACGAGAGAACAAGGACACGTCTCTCTCTCTCTCTCTGCAAAAACTCTCTCACACTTCCTTTCTCTGTTTCTCCATCTCCTTCTGTCTATCAACTG
>NC_140172.1:120187171-120190510 GCF_963971535.1 Notolepis coatsorum
GGTGACAGATAGCAGATTAAAACCAACCCAGCCAATAAAGCTAATTCCTAATACAATACACCGCCTCTCAAAGCTGTTCACAGCTGGCCGAGATTACCTTCCCTCTTCACTTCCTTCCACCTGCCACCCCCCCTCCCACTATCCCTCCCACCGCCACCCCCCCCTCCCTCATTGCACATAAACAATTAATGAGAAAGTGTGTATCTGACTGTTCAGAGGAAATTACTTGATTAAGACAGCTGTGTGTAATTGGCAGTGTGCGTTGAAGTAGTTGCCAGTGAAAAATATCTCTCTTCAAAATGTCCTGTCCCGCCCACCGTACATGAGCCAGGAGGGGGGGGTGGAGGGGGGGGGGGGGGGGGGGTGGAGTAAGCGGTAGGGCTGCTTCATTATGTCAAGAATCTTAATCACAAATTAGACCAATGTGACTCAAACTCACGACAGTAGTACACAACTACACATACAGACGCACAAAATTTTATCTGCATCGATTAACTGATAATCAAAACCCAGCTTAAGCCGTTAAACCCCTGTACCGAATCACCGAAGCCAATACGCACACACATAGTTGAACTGGAAAGGTTTACCAAACATACACTCCCGGCATTCATAACTCGGACAATTATATTATTATTAACGTCTCACATTCTTCCATACCCTTAAACATAACATAAGTGACTTACCCAAACAACTTGTTCCGGGTCCACATTCACGCACAAGTCCGTACTCTCAAAACTTAGAAAAACGTTTCGATACCCAAATCCACAATCATCCGATGTCTGGAAGTTGACCCATGTCATTCGATCGAACGGACGACCACCGGTCCAAAAGACAAATAGTGAGGATATCCATATTTAAAAACTTGATTACTGGGGGCCGCCATGACAGTCTAGACTGGTGTAAACGAAACACGGCCACTATCTCCACAGGTTGACACTGGACGAACGCGGAAGTGCAACTCCGTTAGGGAAAATATACACGCAAGCCGGCTGTGCGAATGAAGTGTATTCGCTGGAAATTTATTAATTCACGGCACATTTAATAACATAATTTTTTATCGTTGGGCATGGGGGAATGTATCAAGACTTGTCAAGTCAAAAGGTTCAAGTCCAAGTGAAGTCACGAGTCATTGGTGTTAAAGTCAAAGTCCAAGTCAGAGTCTTTTTTTATTTGGTCAAGTCAAGTCAGAAGTCATCAAATTCGTGACTCGAGTCTGACTCGAGTCCAAGTCATGTGACTCGAGTCCACACCTCTGCTATCTACACAGCCTCAGTGAGGCTGGGGGCCACAAATAAATGCACAACCTTTGACCTAGAAAAAGAAGTAGGTTGTGTCTGATTGAGATTGTTATGCATCAGTTGTTTATGTATCGTGGGCAAGGGTACGTTCCTCTGACTGCCTTCTTAACATTACAAACAGTTACGGAGAAAGGAGGTCAACATAGGATTCTCACCTGATAGAATGGTTATAGGGAAAGTGTATATACTGTATATCCAACCAACAGCACACAGCAACATAATACATGCTATGAAGCATTACTAAACCTGGTTTAGCTGGAAGGAGGGATTATTACAGTGTGATATTCACTATTACTACAGTTCCCTTTACACAACAATGCCCTGCTTTTGACAAAGTAGAGCGATTCATGTGTTCTTCAGTTAATAATGTATACTACCTTTAGTATGAGAGCCATGCAATATTTCACATGGATATTTCCCTATGAAATACCATACATTACCTAGTGTTTTACCAACTCCACAGTTACACTATCACTACACACTATTCTACTACACTATCACACTATTAACACATTGGCGCCCAAGCACGGATATATCCGGCTTTCGAATCCATGCTTAATGGACGGAAGGACGGATATCCGTGGCAAGTTGTTTTGGCTTTTATTCCATTTTAATAACCTATTCAAGGTCGCCGAGCTGCACTGCAGATGTACCCTACTCTTTGAATTCGAGAAAGTGCATTACCGGCCAGATCCTCTTAGGGGCGCTATCGCGATAATGCAGTGTTCCCTGTGGCCGAAGTTGTCTTTTTTTTTTGTATCTCTAATGTAGTTTTCTACTGACCTGAAGCGATAGCTATTGTCTGTTGCACGGAATACGTTTTGGATCGCGGATTTCACTATGCAATAAGGGGATTTATCATCAGCCAATGGACATATCGATCTACCAGATGGCGATCGATAACGGGGAAATGCCCAGGGGGATACAACCGGCTCATGGTAAGATCTTTTTCACGTAAATTACAGCCCGATCGGGCCTTGTTATGATATGATACGATACGATCAGCGTATGTGGCTACTTAGACGAACACGGTTTATTGGTAATCATCAATAATAAGAAACGACGTCCCCCGCCCCTTTCATGTGTAGCCGGTACAACACTGTACCTGCCAAACACTTCAACATGCCTTGAGTGGGAGTCAAAACCCAGGCGTCCGCACCGGGGCCAGCAATCACAGACCGCTGTGCCAAGAAAAGAATTCCTTCTAAGCGCTCAGTCTGGATGCCTCAGGGGAGTGAGTTTTACTTCTATGTACCGTAGTCACACTATCGCGGTACATATCCGTTACATTCACCCCCCTAAACTCACACCACTCAGGCATCCGGGGTCACGGCACCACTGTAGCCGGTACAACACTGTACCTGCCAAACACTTCGACCATGCCTTGAGTGGGAGTCGAACCCCGGGCGTCTGCACCGGGGCCAGCAACAAAGACCCGCTGTGCCAAGAAAGGAATTCCCTTCTAAGCGCTCAGTCTGGATGCCTCAGGGGAGTGAGTTTTACTTCTATGTACCGTAGTCACACTATCGCGGTACATATCCGTTACACATGCATACATGCTTGAGGATCGTGCCGATCATATGCAGTTTGAGTTTTAACTGTAGCTTATGTATAACGGAAATGCCATTGGATATAACGTTAGTAGCTATTAGCCCTTTATCTAGCCTTCAGGAAATATACTAGACCAAATGCCGTTATAACGCTTATATTCACGGCGCTATAAAATGAGAACGTATTGATGACATTTTTTTTTCTTTAAGCCATTTTGAAGGGACGGTTTATGGACTCAATTGACAATGAGAATGGACAGATAGCAATACTAGTATAAAGTATAGATTTAGCTCTACAAACAGCCCCAAGTCTGTTTACAAATGCTGGTCGTCTCTAGTGATATTAGACTCATCCCAGTGGCCGCCAATGTGTTAAGCTTGGGGCGTGGTTAACCTAAACCGATGAAAGTAGTAGTACTGAGTTTATTGACACCTCCCATAAGTCTCGACAACAAACAAGATATTTCATGGACAATGATGACAATGTATTA
>NC_140172.1:120190710-120336634 GCF_963971535.1 Notolepis coatsorum
TTTGGCGTAGAAACTGTACATTGGAGGAGGTTGGGTGGGTGGGGTGGGGTTGGGTGGGTGGGTGGGTGAGGGCTGTACATTGGAGGTGGGGGGGGGGTTGGGTAGGGGACACACACACATTTTACACAGTACATTGGAATACTGACAAAGCCTTACTTGGTCATTTACTGTACAACTAGGTTAGGACATTTGTAGGGGCCAGTTTCGAATTGCAGTCTCACATAGGTGTTTTTTGAGAGTGTTTTTGAAAGTGGGTAGTGATTCACATTCCTTTACAGCTTTAGGTGATTGATTGATTGATTGAAAATGTTATTAACAGATTGCAGAATGGGTACAATACAGTATGGCTCAATACACACAATTGTTAACACAATGGCGGCCATCCACGTATATATACGTTATTGGGATCCAGCGCTTGACGGCCAATCACGTATATATAAGTCACAGAGCTGTATTTTGGCTGGAAAAGGCATATTGGGACACCGAAAGTGCAGTACCGGCCAGATCCTGGTATTGGCGCTGTCTTGAGAATGCAGTTTCCCCTGTTGCAGACCTGGTGTCACTTTTTTTTTGCTCCGGGTGGACTATTCTGTTAGCCTGAAGCTATGGCTTCACCAGACCGCCTGGAATACTTTTTGCGACTAATTCAGTATGCAGTAAAGGAATATAGCATCAGCCAATGGACATATCGATCTACCAGATGGCGATCAAATAACTGGGAAATTCTTTTGGAATCCAACCGGCCACAGGTAAAAACGATTTGACGTCAGTTTCAGCTTGATCGGGCCTTGTTCTCATAGCCAACCACCCGGTCAGCGTATGTTGTTGCAATAACGAATGCTGTTATTGGTAATCAATAATTAGAAACGACTTCCCCCGCCCCCCCTTTCATGCATTCATGGTGGAACATGATACAGATCATATGCATTTTGATTTTTAACTCTAGCTTGTGTAGGGCCGAAACATCGATTTAACGTTATTAGCTTAGCACCCTAAACTAGCTTTGCAGGAATTACCCCAGACCATTCCGATATAACGTTCATATTCACAACGCTACAAAATGGGAACGTATTGATGAAAAAATTATTCTTCATGGCATATTGAAGGGAATGTTTATACTGTCAATTGACAATGACAATGGACACGTAGCAATAATATAAAATATAGATTTAGCTATACAAACAACCTCACGCACAAACGAAAACTTGTAATGAAATCCCAATGGCCCCGAATTCATAATGAATTGTAAGTAAGCGTGCAATTAGCACCGTGCAATCCATTCCTTGGAGTATTATTATAGTTGCTTGCATTGGATATCAATTCATCGTTGATTTCATTGCTTTGTTTTCTTTTGCATCTTTACCTAGTCAACTTGTGTGTTTAACGCTATTTACTCACCCTTATTGCAGCAAACATACGGGCTGCCGCTGGGGTAACTTTAGCTTTAGCTTAGCCTAGTGGTAGTGTTGGATGCTAGCTGGTAGCATGTGCAGGCCCTGCTGTGTAGAATCACCATACTGTTGTTTACTCACCTCTAGCATTAGTGAAGGTGGATGCTAGTTGCTATCGGTAGCACTAGCAGGCAACATAATTCTTTTTCAGTTTATTCACGTTACATCTAAACAACAGCTAACCATACAAACAATCAGGGGAGCTTACCTATGTTTCCAAGGTCCTATGTTCCCCGCTCCTGAAAAAGGGCCCTAGTAGGAACAACAGGAAAATAGGACCTTTTTCTTCAGGAGGGGGAATTTAGGACCCGGTAAGGGAGATATCGGCCCTTATTGACAGTAGCCTGTGACTCGGGGAACATAGGACTATTTTCTGCAAGGGAGATATGAGAAGTTTTTTCGGATAGGACCTTTTTTTTCAGGAGGGCGAATGTTGTGAAGGATCAGATTAAACCGAATATGTATATTTATTTATATATATATATTTTATTGTATTTGTATATCGTTTGATATCCCCTGTATATTCCTTGTACAATATGCATTGAATATCCCCGTTTCTACTAAACAGCCCATAATAGTTTCATTCTACCATTGGACTAGAACCTGGCGCCAGGTTGCCATACCCCTAGGTTCAAGTTCAATCGTGCCGCCTAACATGTCGAGGCAGCCACCGGTCCCGCGCAGTAATATGCCGGGCGAAATACGTGTGGTACTATTTGTTCATAGCGCATATATATATGACGCTCGTAAAGTAGAACTTTCTTTTAGTCCAGTTCTTTACCCTCCAACAGAGTGACAGACGCAAAAGCCTCCCCACGAAGCACGTGCGGTGTAGTAGGGCCTACTTGGCCCAGAATAGGCATTGAGACATCGTGTAGATTAATAGTTGAATGGTCATAGTTTGGCACCATACCGTCGAGTTGGACGTATTCTATTAAGCTAATAATAGTCTATTTATGTATGGTGCATCGTTCGGTTCGAGTTCTACAGTAATCAGTACCCCCATCGTTCCTGACGTTATCTGGACGCTTATCCAGGCTGGTCAGACCCCTAGTGGTGATTGCATCCGAGGAGCTCCGGGTCAAGAGCGACTGGACCTGTATATTGGATTACTCTACCCGACGACGGCGAGCCTTCCACGGCTCTTGGATTATGCTTTATGTGCTTTGATTATTCCATGGATAAAGGCCAACACTGTCGAGTGTTGGAATTACCCCCCGGAGAGGACTACAGGTGAGGCGGCGCTCTACACGTGAGGTCGCACCACGTCTCTCCGTTGTGGACCGGCAGATACCGTTCCACAGAGGGTCCAGCTGTGTTCGTCTACGGCCCCAGGTTCTGTGGGCACTGGGTCTAAGACTTTGGATTCTCCCAAGACACCGTCGGCCAGATGGGATACCGCCAGCGACTTCTCTAACCCCCCCCTCCTACTGTCTTACAACCAGCGGGACCCCCCCCCCCCCCCCCTTAGTGTATCCAGCTATAATTATTTAAGTACTATCGCTATCGTTTCCTAAATATTCCAGGTTGTATACTTACTCCCTGCGCAACCAGAGATTGGACATTCAATGTTGATTTACCTACGAATACTCATTTGCCATAAAAGTGCATACTTAACATTTCAAATCATAAATGTAATTAAGTGAATATTGTGTACACCCTTTGCTGTATTAAATATTCGATTTGGTCCATTTGTGTTGGTTCGTTTCATCAGGTGGGAAAGTGTTCATCATACTTATATCTTGTACTGGGTGGCCAGAAGTTAAAGTACATGAGGTAGTGGTATTAAATATCATATCTAACAATACAGTCAGGGAATTGTACCCCTCAGCTACAATTGGTCCTTCGAGCCGGATGGTAACTAGTGTAATATTAATATAGTGTTATTAATATCGAAATGGCCTATGATGAACACTCCACGAAATGATCCTCCTAACCTAGAACGCCCGCGGCGCAGACGACAGACACCTCAGTACTTAGAGGCTTACACTGTCAGTCAACTACCTAGCCTTCGACAAACGGTAAACGTAGTAAAAGTAGAAAGTAAAATTATGTCTGACCTTAACGACCAGGTTTCCCCGACCACAGAGGCCCTAGTAGGTCCTAATGTAACTGACCAAGCCCACGGTGGAGACCAGGAGGGAATTGACATGCCTTTACCCCCCGCCACTACTAAAGAAGTAGTCCCCGACACGCCCCGGGAGGAAGACAACCCTACAGAGAGAGAACTCTGCACGAAAGAAGAAGAGGAGAGCGCCGAGGAACTAGAGCTCCAGGACTCCCCAACGAGTACCCCCAGGAGCGGTTCACGCAAGAGCGGCTCACCTCCACTACCGCCTTCCCCCAGCGAAGCGGAGAGGATACTACAACAGGCGTTCCTCGTCAGCCTGACAGCCTCTACCGAACGCGATCGGCTCCAAGCACAGACGCTTAGCGAGCGCGAACGTCTCCAAGCCCAGGCGACCAGCGAGCGCGAACACCTCCAAGCACAGCAACGGAGCGAAGAACAGCGCACAAGTCTGGAGATGAGACGCTTCCAGATGGAAGAGAATATAGCAAGAGACCGCGCCGACGCCCAGCGCACCGCTGCCGGTGCCCAAAGAGACGCAGAGCGCGACAGACTACAAGCGCAACTAATAGAGCAGCTGATCAAAAGGACAACTCCCTCTCCCTCCGCCAGGGGCTCAAGGAACTCGTCGAGACAGCAGTCAAGAGCAGCGTCACCGCAGCGAGCAAGCGACCCTGAACTTGACCAACAGACCGAGTCTAGACCCCCCGCAGACCCCCTTCCCATACCGGTCCAAGCGAGACCCAGCTACAAGGAAGGAGCGGCCTACACTGCGGAGAAGCTAAATAAACGATTACAAGATCTGGAAGATTTGATAGAAGAAGAAGAGGGAGAAGAGGAGAACCAAGCCCGACGACAGCACAGTACTCCACCGGACCAGGAGGTCCCATACAGTCCAGGCTATACCCCCGCGCCGCTGCGCTACAGACCCCCGACTCTATTTACGGGTGAGCACGACGCACGACCAGCCCCAAGGAACAGTACCTGGACCAGCGGGCCATGGTACCCTGCCAGTACCGGCCCACAGCGAGGCGCAAGAGGGGACTCGCCCAGGAGGTCTCTCCCCCAACGCTCGCCGATGTATTCGCCATCCACGGCGTCATACAACGCCACGCCATCAATCCCAGACTTCGTCTATGAGAGTCGAGCACAGTACACGGAGCTCCGGATGTGCTTAGAGACAATGCTGGCGGATGTCATTGATGAACGCCACAAGTATGCAATATTATTGAAGCACCTGAAAGTACAGCGAGCACACAATATAGCGCTAGCCTATGCTACCTCCTCGACCCCATACACAGCGGCCCTTGCAGCGCTGGATCAAAGATATGGACGTATATGGGATTACGTAATCCAGGAGATAAGGCATATTGACCGCCTACCCCCAGCCACAGACAATCGCTCACTAGATGACCTGTCAATCAAAGTGCAGTCCCTGGTGGGGATGCTGGGAGCTCAACGGGAGAAGGGCAGGCATGAGCTGTACGCCAACTCTAACGTTGAGAGGATTTTGGAGAAGCTGCCACCCGCAAGACAGGAGCGCTTTCGGCGGCAGAGGGACTACCGAGATCCCGACGGCCCCGAGCCATCCCTCCTTGATCTGGCCGACTTCCTGGCGAGAGAGGTCAGCAGCTTACGACTGGACACCTTCGGGCGGAGCACGCCAAGCTCCAGAGAGGGACCCAGGAGAATAAGTGATGGAAGAAGATCGGTGACTGTCATGCACCAATCGGAGTCAGTGCCGAGCAGTAGGAGTCACAGCACCCCCTCGAGAAAGGAGAAGTGGAAGATAGCGTGTCCCTACTGTGAGAAAGAACACTGGCTGTCACAATGTGACTCATTCACAAAGATGAATGCAGAAGAAGTGAGCCAATGGATAAAGTCCAACCGGCGCTGTTATCGATGTGCGCAGCCCCACATGGCAGCCGAATGCCGCCTAAAGAAAAGGTGCAGCCGGTGCGATGGAGCCCATCTAGATATACTACACGATAGTAACGGAAGACGGCCTACACCTGCACCACGGAGCGGCACCAAGGCAAGTGTCATGTACATTGACCCCGCCAGCAGCAACGGAGCTCAAGTGCTCTTAAAGGTAGTCCGTGTGACATTGAGCTACCAGGATAAAGTCATGGACACTTACGCCGTCCTTGATGACGGGTCAGAGAAGACCCTTCTGCTCGCCTCCGCTGCGACTCAACTGGGACTGCGGGGGAGCAAGAACGAAATGACGATTCGGACAATAAGAAGAGATTTGAAGACGATAAAGGGCGAGAATGTCTCCTTCACTATCGCAGCCAACGGGCAGCCAGAGCGACAGTACAAGATCACAAATGCTTTCACCAGCCAAGAAATAGGACTCTCGCAGTACACCTACCCTGTCACCAAGTTGATGGATAAATATGTGCACCTGCGCCAATTACCTATCCCGCTCATAAACGGCGCTACCCCGACCCTGTTGATAGGCTCCGACCATGCAGAACTCATAGTCCCGATTGACCGGGTCCACACCGGTCCCCGAGGCTGTCCTGCAACCGTCGAGACCCGCTTAGGATGGACATTACAAGGCCCCCTCGCTAAATCTCTCAACCGAACCGCAGCCACTAGCTGCTTCCACTCCCGAACGACAGAAGAAGACACCACTCTCCTGCAGCATGTCGAGAGGCTATGGACCCTAGAGACAATGCCCTTTAAGAACGAAAAGAAAGACATTCGCTCTAAAGAAGACATTTACGCCATCCACCTACTCGAGCAGGGGACAAAGAGAGTCACAGTCGGCGGAGTGATGAGATACGCAACTCCACTCCTGAGGAGAGAGGGAATGCCCCCCTTTCACGCAAAGAAAGACGCCATGGAGCGCTATCTACTGAACACAGAGCGGCGCCTAGCCAAAGACCCCGTTCAACAGAGTGTGTACCGAGCTGAGATTGAGAAGCTAATCACAGCGGGACACGTAACAAAGATTGACATTAAAGAGGCCGATCAGACGACCGAATCATGGTACGTGCCGCATCACAAGGTCCATCACAATGGCAAGGATCGCATTGTGTTTAACTGCAGCTACCAGATCGGATCCCAAAATCTGAATAAAGAGCTTTTGCCCGGCCCCACACTCGGCCCCTCCCTACTAGGCGTGCTACTGCGCTTCTGCCAGGACAAGGTGGCTATAAGCGGGGATATCAAAGGGATGTTCTTGCAAGTGAGACTAGTAGAGGAGGACAAGCCTCTGCTACGGTTCCTATGGAGAGAGAAGATCGGAGATGAGAACCCATCCATCTACCAGTGGGAAGTACTCCCCTTCGGAACCACATGCAGCCCGTGCTGTGCTACATTTGCACTACAGAAACACGTCACAGAGGACCCAGCAGCAGGTGAAGAGGTCCAACACAGTGTGAAGAACAGTTTCTACGTAGACAACTGTCTACAAAGCGTCTCGACTCAAGAAGAAGCCGAGGCTCTCCTAATCAAGTTACGCGCCTCCCTAATCAAAGGAGGCTTTGATCTCAGGCAGTGGGCCAGCAGTGACCCGCACGTATTGCGCAGCCTCTCCTCCGCAGACAAGGCTGCCAGCAGCGAGACCTGGATGGCGACAATCCCAGGAGAAGCCCAAGAAATGACACTAGGATTAGTCTGGCGCTTCAAAACAGACTCGCTCCACTATAGACACAAACCCTTGGCTCCAGAGCAAGGAAGGTCGGCGGCGATACCGACCACCAGACGGAGTGTGTACAGAACACTCGCCAGACAATATGACCCGCTGGGATGTATTCTACCTTACACCACCAGGGCAAAGATGATTGTACGAGCACTATGGGACAAGGACCAGGGCTGGGACGACCCAATACCCGCACACCTTGCCTCAACATGGAGAGAGTGGGAGACGGAACTCCGCTCACTCCCAGGTGTTAATATACGCCGCAGCTACTTCCCACCCACGGTGAGGCCAGAGACATGCGAGATTGAGCTACACGTCTTCAGCGATGCCTCCGAAGTAGCCTACGGATCGGTTGCTTATTTGCGTGCCCAAGAGATGGGAGGAGAGATACACACTGCTTTCATACTGGCCCGCTCAAGGATAGCCCCACGTAAGCAACAATCTATCCCACGTCTAGAGCTCTGCGCAGCCCTCGCAGGAGCGCATCTAGCCACGTTAATCCAACGTGAACTCACCATTCCGGTGCATAGAACAATCTTGTGGTCAGATTCCACGACAGTACTCACATGGATTAAGTCTGATTCATGCAGATACAAAGTCTTCGTGGGAGTCAGAGTCACCGAGATTCAGGAACTAACAGAAGAAGCAAGCTGGAGATATGTGGATACCAAACACAACCCAGCTGACGTCATCACCCGGGGAATGTCCCTGGATGACCTAACCCGTCACAACATCTACAGTGACGGACCAGCATTCCTCCAGCTCCCGGAAGGAGATTGGCCTACGCCCACCCCGAGGGAAGCAAGTAGAGAGGAGGCTGAGAACAAGAAGCCTATGTTCTGTGGACTGAGCACTGTCGCCTCCACAGACCCGAACATAGATGACTGCATTACCCTAGAGAGTGCGCAACAAAGGACATTCCTGCGGCACCACCCAGAGATTCAGTCCACCACTGACATGTCAGCAGCTGACTACGAAGAAGCAGAACTTCTTCTACTACAACGAGCCCAGAGAGACTCGTTCCCCGATGAGCTAGACTGTCTACAGGGAGGAAACCCCGTCCCATCAGACAGCAGACTGATTCACCTGGCACCAGAGAGTGACGCACATAATCTCATCAGAGTGGGTGGTCGCCTGCGGAGAGCCCCCGATCTACCAGATGACATTAAGCACCCGATCGTCTTGAACAGCCGACACAAGGTCACAGAGCTGATCATAAAGAAATACGACGAGGATGTGCACCACGCCGGAGCAGAGAGAGTCTTCGCGGAGATCAGACGTCGTTATTGGATATTACAAGGGAGAGAAGCAGTACGGCGCTTCCAGCGAACCTGTCTAGACTGCCGTAAGTGGCGCGCGCAGCCCAGCATACCACGGATGGCTGACCTACCCCCCTGTCGCCTCCGAATCGGCGACAAGCCATTCCACTCCACAGGCATGGACTGTTTTGGCCCGTTGTATATAAAAAGAGGAAGAGGCACCGAGAAGCGGTGGGGTATTGTATTCAAATGCATGACCACCAGAGCGATACATATCGAGCTCCTTCCGACCATGAGCACAGACTCATTCCTTATGGCCTTCCGGAGATTCATATCACGGAAAGGACAACCGTCTACATTGTTGTCTGATCACGGGACCAACTTCAAAGGCGGAGAAAGAGAGCTGAGAGAGAGCTTCCAAGCTATGGGCCCAGAACTTAAGACCCACCTCGCTCCAGCCCAGGTTGACTTCCAGTTTAATCCCCCGAACGCACCCCACTTCGGTGGAACCTGGGAACGAGAAGTACGCTCTATAAAGACAGCCCTGTATGCCGTACTCGGAGCCCAGACTGTGGCAGAGGAAGTCCTAATGACAGTCCTCACGGAGATTGAGGGAGTATTGAACTCCAAACCCCTCGGTTACGTCTCCAGTGATGTAGCAGATGTCGACCCAGTCACCCCCAACACACTCCTAATGGGGCGGCTGGACCCCGCGCTACCCCAGACAATGTACAGGCCCGAAGAAGCGAACGGCCGAAGAATGTGGAGGTACAGCCAAGTACTAGCTGACAAGTTTTGGAGCAGCTTCCCACTTCACTGCCTACCGTCTCTACAGACCCGCCAGAAGTGGGTAAAAGAGAGAGACAATTTGACAGAAGGCACAGTCGTCATGATAGTTGACCAGTCACTCCCCAGAGCTATGTGGCCGGCTGGCCGCGTAAGCAAAGTGATCACCGGTGCCGATGGCAAGGTCCGAGCAGCTGAAGTACTCGTCCAAGGGCGCACCTACACACGGCCCGTGGCGAGGCTCATAGAACTGCCCCGACTCCCAGATACTATCGATGATGACCATGACCCTATGACTTTGTGAGTTGACTGACCTTACAGCGGACCTTGAGTGGAAGACAGTGCGGTTAATCTGTCTCTGCTTAGCTAATTAGGTGGGACTAATTAGGGGGCGGCTGTTGTGAAGGATCAGATTAAACCGAATATGTATATTTATTTATATATATATATTTTATTGTATTTGTATATCGTTTGATATCCCCTGTATATTCCTTGTACAATATGCATTGAATATCCCCGTTTCTACTAAACAGCCCATAATAGTTTCATTCTACCATTGGACTAGAACCTGGCGCCAGGTTGCCATACCCCTAGGTTCAAGTTCAATCGTGCCGCCTAACATGTCGAGGCAGCCCCCGGTCCCGCGCAGTAATATGCCGGGCGAAATACGTGTGGTACTATTTGTTCATAGCGCATATATATATGACGCTCGTAAAGTAGAACTTTCTTTTAGTCCAGTTCTTTACCCTCCAACAGAGTGACAGACGCAAAAGCCTCCCCACGAAGCACGTGCGGTGTAGTAGGGCCTACTTGGCCCAGAATAGGCATTGAGACATCGTGTAGATTAATAGTTGAATGGTCATAGTTTGGCACCATACCGTCGAGTTGGACGTATTCTATTAAGCTAATAATAGTCTATTTATGTATGGTGCATCGTTCGGTTCGAGTTCTACAGTTATCAGTACCCCCATCGTTCCTGACGTTATCTGGACGCTTATCCAGGCTGGTCAGACCCCTAGTGGTGATTGCATCCGAGGAGCCCCGGGTCAAGAGCGACTGGACCTGTATATTGGATTACTCTACCCGACGACGGCGAGCCTTCCACGGCTCTTGGATTATGCTTTATGTGCTTTGATTATTCCATGGATAAAGGCCAACACTGTCGAGTGTTGGAATTACCCCCCGGAGAGGACTACAGGTGAGGCGGCGCTCTACACGTGAGGTCGCACCACGTCTCTCCGTTGTGGACCGGCAGATACCGTTCCACAGAGGGTCCAGCTGTGTTCGTCTACGGCCCCAGGTTCTGTGGGCACTGGGTCTAAGACTTTGGATTCTCCCAAGACACCGTCGGCCAGATGGGATACCGCCAGCGACTTCTCTAACCCCCCCCTCCTACTGTCTTACAACCAGCGGGACCCCCCCCCCCCCCTTAGTGTATCCAATTATTTAAGTACTATCGCTATCGTTTCCTAAATATTCCAGGTTGTATACTTACTCCCTGCGCAACCAGAGATTGGACATTCAATGTTGATTTACCTACGAATACTCATTTGCCATAAAAGTGCATACTTAACATTTCAAATCATAAATGTAATTAAGTGAATATTGTGTACACCCTTTGCTGTATTAAATATTCGATTTGGTCCATTTGTGTTGGTTCATTTCATCAGGTGGGAAAGTGTTCATCATACTTATATCTTGTACTGGGTGGCCAGAAGTTAAAGTACATGAGGTAGTGGTATTAAATATCATATCTAACAATACAGTCAGGGAATTGTACCCCTCAGCTACAGCGAACAAACGACCCAGGGAACATAGGGATGACCCCACAATCAGAGTAACAAATTAAAAAGAAAATGGCACAAACATAGATCATCATCCTCCATATTACAACTACAATAACAATGAAATGTTAATGAAGATGTGGAGCTTTACCCTCCAGGGCTCACTTGGATCCCAATGTTCCAAAACCTTTTAATATGATTTCAGCATCTAGTCCTCTCCAATAAAATCTATAGCAGGGCTCCAACAGAGAAAAAAACATTAATGTCTCCTTGGAGAACACGTGTGAGCCTTTCCAATGAGAGCAGTTGTAGAACATTGAGAACCCAACTTTAAACAGATGGTCTAACATCGTCTAGCCAATGATGTGCAATTGGTAACCATGCACAGTACCAAGGGGATCAATAAAGGAATATATTATCTTATCTTACCACAGAAGACTAAGGATTCTCTTAGATCTGTTTAATTCAGATGAGGCAGCCTGTAGGCAAAGAAATTCTGTAACACAAGAATTTCAGTTCATCAGTTCATCTTTGCATTCATAGCTTGGTTTTGTTTAGCATCTTTACTAATCTAGCAGCACAATACACAGGGATTGCTTTAGTAGTGCTTTGGTGGATTGGTGGTACTTTACCCTTTGCTAGCCACGGGTAGCAGCCTAGCCCTAGAACATTATCATAACAGCAATGAAAACAAGTTGGGTACTTGTAGTGTAGTAGTGCCTCAAGTACCACTGAAGACTCTGGCAGGAGCACTCATTCAGGGGTACTACGACTATGCTTGCACCTCATGGTACCAAAGCACCTCAAAGGCGCTAAAAACAAAATTACAAACATCTCAAAACAAACTGGTCAGACTACTGCTTGACCTTACTCCTAGAACCCACCTCACCCCTGCCCACTTTGACAACCTAGGATGGCTTAGAGTAGACGACAGAGTACAGCAACTTGCAATGGGCCTGGTCTACAAGATACACTACACGACCAAGGTACCCATGTACATGTCAAAATACTTCCCAAAGGTCAGTGAATACCACGATCACAACACCAGAGGGAGCTCCACAAATGTTAAACCCAGATTCGGCTCAAATAAGGGACTAAAACGCCCTACCCAAAGCTGTAAAGGAATGTGGATCACTACCCACTTTCAAAACCTCTCTCAAGGGGACACCTACGGGAGACTGCAATTCAACACTGGCCCCTGTAAATATCCTAACCCAACCCCCTCCAATGTACAGTCATTTACCTAGTATGGTTTTGTCAATAGTCCAATGTACAATTTTGTTTGTTTGCACAGTGTCTCCCCCCCCCCCCCACCCCCCCCCCCCCCCCCCCCCCCCCCCCCCCCCCCTCAATGTACAGTTTTGCTTGTTTATACAGTGTGCCCCCCCCCCCCATCCACCTCCAATGTAGATTACCCAGTATGGTTGTCAATATCCCAGTGTACTTAACCCCCCCCCACCCAACCTCCTCCAATGTACAGTTTCTACGTCAAATGTATATACTCCCTTCTCCTGACTCCTTCTGTATCACAAACAGTACTGTATTTGCAAATCTGGTATGTCATAAATGTATAGATGTAGGGCGGTTAGGTGGCCGAGCGGAGATTGCGTTCGTCACCAACCCCGGAGCTGTGAGCTGGATTCGCCTGTTCGAATCCAGCTCACAGCTCCGGGGTTGTCACCAGCTTGGCTGGCCGTCTGCACTAATACAATTGGCTGTATTAGAGGGTGGGAGAAGCTGGCGGGGTGGGTCCGGGTCGTTGTAAACAGTGACTCCTACAGTTCGGTCGGGACGCCTGCTAAGCGCGGATAGGACTTGAGGGGGATAGTGTGATCCTCCCACACGCTACGCCCTCTCGAGGAGAATCCGCGCTGCCAGGTGAAAAGAAGCGGTTGATTGGCTGGACGTGTGTCGGAGGAAGCACGTGGTAGCCTCCACTCTCCCAGATGATCTGACTGTGGGGGGTAAGTGCGCAGCGACCAGGAAGGGACTGGGAATTGGCATACGACTAACATTGGGATGGGAGAAAATCGGAGGAAAAATGGAGGGGGAAAAAGACCAAGAAAAAAAAAGAAAAAAAAATGTATAGATGTAGCAGTACTGACTATCTGTATGTCATGTATGTCATATATGTCCTGATGAATTGAAAATGGGGGACCCTGATGTAAACAAGACGAAAGTCTTTCTCTGGTCTGCATCCCCTTAACAATTGTGTGTATTGAGCTGTACTGTATTGTACCCATTCTGCAATCTGTTAATAAAGTTTTCAATCAATCAATCAAACTGTGTCAGATACGTTGGTACACACATAGTTTACATTAATAATGTGCATTGTCCCTATATTTAAATAAATAAATTGAAATGATTTTGAAGAAGAAAAGTTGTGGAAAGGCAACCCAGTATGGAGGAGTAGAAGGATACATTATAATAATAATAATAATAATAATAATAATAATAATAATAATAATAATAATAATAATAATAATAATAATAATAATAATAATAATAATAATAATAATAATAATAATAATAACTTGGATTTTTATAGCACCTTAATGCATAACAATTAGGACAGGGAGATGCCTAGAGGCCATAGGCCTTCGTAAACAGGTGTGTTTTCAGGGCTGCCTTGAAGGAGTCCAAGGATGTGGCAGTGCAGATCTCAGCCGGTAAGAGTTCCAGGTGGTGGGGGCTGTCACGCTGAAGGCTCTGTCCTCAAAAGTTTGTAGGCGGGTGTGGGGGATGGAGAGCAGATCTACAGCCTCTGGAAGGGGGTGTAGGAGGTCAGATAGGTACTGGGGGCAAAGGGCATGGAGGGATTTGTATGTAAGGACACGGATCTTATATGATATACAGGAATTGACCAGGAGCCAGTGGAGGTGGATGAGGGTGGGGGTGATGTGCTGCCAGGGCTTTGTGCAGGTAAGAACCCTGGCAGCTGAGTTCTGCACATGGAGCCTGTCCAGGATATTGGCCAGCACTGTTCTGGGTGGATACAGTACTGGTGGAGACTAGCAGAAGCGAAACATTGCTCTCCACGTCTCTCCACTGTCATCAGCTCTGGAAAGATTTGCCGAACTGGGAGCTCCAAAATGAATGAAGTGGGACAAAAGAAATATACACTAACTTCACAAGAAAATGTATAGAAAATCAAGCACAAACACCCACCACCCAATCCCAGGACAGTGGACGCCCACCTCCCCAACATCCCAGAGGCGCAAAAAAAAAGATAAAAAAATACTGGGCACGAACAGCACCAGAGCATGAACAAACACAACTAAAAAGGGAAGGGGGGTAGCTGTAGCTCAGGCCCACACACTTATCATGGGGTCATCAAGTTTAAAAAGATTTGGCTGGAGATCCTTTCATCCTTTTTCTCTAGTTTTAGAGCCTGTGGGACAAACTTGAATCCAACTGCTGTGTGCTTCCACTTTTTTGTTGGATTTGAGGAAGTCATCAAATATGTATGAAAGGGGAGGATTGGGAAACTGTTTCGCACAAAGTGTTGAATTTGAAAATAGTGGAATAAATTCTTCTGATAGTTGGGCAAATGATACATGATCTCCAATGGATTTAATACCCTTATTATGAACACCCACACATGAAAAACTGGGTCATCACAGGGAGGGGGAAACAAATGATTAGCTATAATAGGAGACTGGAGAGAGGGTCTTTGTAAGCCAGAGTGCTTTCTGAACTGGCTCCAAATCGTCATTGTGTTTCTGACCACTGGGTTTGATCTAAGATTCAGAGGTAAAGGTAGCTGTGAGCTGATCAAGGAGTCAAGAGACTGTTTCAATTAGGCTAATTCCATATCCATATAAGAGATACCCACTTCCTGCTTATTCCAATAAATAAGTTTGTGAATATTACAGGACCAATAGTAATTAATAAAATTAGGGAGACTATACCACCCATGCAGGGACGGACAGACATTTGGAGGGTCTGGAAAAAGGGCACCACCCCCATTATATATAAAAGTATATAAGTATAAAAGTACAAAACATTTTCACCACTCAAAAGGGCACTTTAGCGTGACATTTTTCAACTTTGGGGGCACATGGTCAAGTTTAGACCATTGGAAGGGTACCAATGGGGCATGTCCTCTCGTTTTCACCACTCAAAAGGGCACTTAAACGTGACATTTTTCAACCGTGGGGGCACCAGTGTCGCTGCGCCTTCTTGCTGGTATGTTTTAGTCAAGTTAAGTGTTTAACATTTCTTAATTTTAGCAACTCATGTGACAGCAGTGCTATATTCAAACTTTATATTGATTCCCCAAATTCTATATAACAAATATATTGTTTTGATGTAAGCTATCCCTTTAACTGAATCTCCAAACATCTCATCACTCTTTATTTTTATCCACTTTTTCTCCTTATTTTTTCTATTTTTCTCCCATCCCAATTTCGCTGTTTCCAAGTCTCCCCTCCCAAGTCTTGAACGTTGCTCGCATATGCCCCCCACTGGTCGGTTGTAGGGAGGATAGAAGCCTTGCATCACGTGTCCCCTCCGGTACACAAGGAGGCAGCCTGTCACATATTTTCACCTGCCAGCGCGGCCTCTCATTGGCGAGGAGTAACGTGTAGGAGGCTCACACTACCCCCGCCATTTCCTGTCTCTGCTGTGCAGACGTCTGCCAACCAACCTGTAGGAGTCGCTGTCCACAACGTCCAGATTACCACCCATCGACTTCCACCCGCTGACTCTGCCAATTGAGCCAGTATGACGGCCAGCCCAAGACGGAGGCAACGCCAACAGCCGGATTCGAACCCGGTGTCTCTTGCGTTGGTGACGAGTGCAATGTCCGCTGCGCCACCCAGCCACTCACATCTCATCACTCTTGAAGTCACCAGTACATTGTCATTGGCCTCAAAGTGGAACATTTGAATAATAATGTTAATTCAGGTTATTACAACTATGCTATGGGTATACGAATATAATGTATCGATGTGATGAAATAATCAGCAAGTGTGTGTGTCTGAGTCACTGTCAGTGTAGTGTGTATGTGTGCATTAGGATGAGAGGAACGTAATCGTTTTCTCAATTTCCTTCTCTCTATTCTGTTTTCCCTCGTTTCTCCTATACACTCCAGGTTAGGTCTAGACTAGTCTTGGATCGCCAAAATAAGTAACCCCTAGATTGCTCTTCTTCGTAACAGTGTGTGTGTTTGTGGGTTCAAACGAACATCAGAGCCCTGCTTGATGTCTCTCTGCCTGGTGTTTTTGGTCGACTGTGTCAGACATGGCAAAGACAGCTAGTGGTTCAGGCATAAACAGCAGAAATGTCAGTAATTACTGCCGGAGAGAAAACATATGGTGGTTCTACAGGTTCACAGTCTAACCTAGTTGTGCAGTACTGTATGGCTAGTATTATTAGTACATAATGAGATGCATAATGAGTAGGAGCTGTTGTCTCTTTGTCTCTGTTGTCTCTGAACTGAAACGACCGAGGTGTTGGGCACTATTTTGTTGCTGTGCGTGTGGCCAAGTTGATTAGAAGTGTGTGGTCATGGAAATGCAGAGCTGGTAAACAGCCGTTTGTCCTTTCCACTATGAAAGGACAACATATTTTATTTTAGTAACATGTTTGCTTGTAATAACTTACCATTGTGACAGATCTTTTTTATAAAAAATACTAACATTACGCTACTACTGTATATAGAGCTATGTATATAAATTAGTAACTTATTATACTCTTCTCCAGACCACTCTTGGCAGTCTGAGGTGTGGCCAGCAATAACTTTTAGTTAAGTACAATTTAAATGGAGGACTTTTACCAGAGTACTCATTAATCTGGGTATTTCTACTTTTAAGTAAAGGAACTGTGTACTTCTTCCACTACTGCACAAGTGAATCCACCAGTTGAGTAGACGACCCCATACACTCCCGAGAGTTCAGCAAATGGAAGAAAGCGAAAAGAAGGCCTTCCTCCAAATTGTTGGTGCTTTATTTTTAGCTGAGATAAACAGGAAAACAAAGTAATGCCAAATTGGTGACAAAAAATGTATTAATTATTTTCCATTACATTTTTTAGAAATGTTTTATTGTTTCCATATTTTTCATTTTCATAATTTTTTTTAAAATCTGAATCAACTCAAACATTTCTAGAATCCAACAGCTACATTTACACTAGAACTACATTTGCCCAAAACAAACATTCTCCAGAATGGCAATATCTTGGAAACAACAGCTTTAATTGCAACTTGCTCACATGCAATAGACTAGAGCACTTAAAACCTTGAATTAAAGTGGTAATGATGAATACCTAGCAGAAGCAAAACATTGCTCTCCATGTCTGCTCCTGTCATCAGCTCTGGAAAAATGTGCAGAACTGGGAGCTCCAAAATGAATGGAGTGGGACAAAAGAAATATACACTAACTTCACAAGAAAATGTATAGAAAATCAAGCACAAACACCCACAACACCCCCCACCCAATCCCAGGACAGTGGACACCCACCTCCCCAACATCCCTGAGACGCATACAAAGAAAAAAATACTGGGCACAAACAGCACCACAGCATGAACAAACAAAACTAAAAAAGGAAGGGGGGTAGCTGTAGCTCAGGCCCACACACTAAGTATCATGGGGTCATCAAGTTTAAAAAAAATTGGCTGGAGATCCTTTCAACGAGAACGAAAGGTTATCCCATAACCTAGTTATATGAATACTGGCAGAGCGTCTCGCTCCTGTCATTATGAGATAACTCTTATCTCCTAGCACCTACTGTGCTCATGAACAAACAATTTGCACCCATGCACCTGACCAGGCCACGCCCCAGCGTCCTCCTATAAGACGCCGGACATGGTCACACTCTACCTTCCTCGGAAAAAAAAGTTTCCAACATTGAAAACCCAACCAAGGGACCTCAGGGCGCTGAGAGCGAGACGCTCTGCCAGTATTCATATAACTAGGTTATAGGATAACCTTCCGTTATATAGCATACTGGTCATCGCGTCTCGCTCCTGCCATTATGAGATATGGGGCAGAGCAGACGCGTGACCCGACAAGTGTACCCCTGAGGGCCCGTAAGCCCCACTACCAGGGAGGAGGGGAGTCCCCGTCCTAACGAAGGGGGGGAGGCAGTCAACTCCACCAAAGTGCGAAAAAGTGGAAACCAGGGACCCCTAAAAATGCACAGTACAGGCGGGACCACGTGTGACACAGCACCCCGTGGCACACACCCACACACCCCTGCTAGCCCACCGACTGGCGGGACGCAGGGGAGGTCCCAGACCTCAGAACCGCCTGGGAGACAGAACCCCCAGTCATGTCCATGAGGTAAAACTTAACGAAGGGACCCGGGGAGGACCAGGAGGCCGCAGCACAGATGTCCTCCACCGAGGCCCCCCCTAACAAGGCGGCAGAAGCCGCCACTCCTGTCCAGCGAACGTGTAGCAAAGGGCAATGCCGGTTTGGAGGCACTAACGTGATACCCGGCCTGGCGAGGGCGGGGCTGGGGTAACTGCGACCCCAAGGGCCTCGAGCTCCCCCGCTGACAACCTTTGTTGTTGACAGACACAACACCAGGCTCACCAAACACAGACGCAGAACGTGTGGCGTGGGAGCCGCTTGACAGCACAACATTCTCACGGACAGACCCAGGCCTAGCCAGCAACTGGGTGTCAGCCCCTGTCCCCATGAGAAGCGACCCGGGGAGGACCAGGAGGCCGCAGCACAGATGTCCTCCACCGAGGCCCCCCCTAACAAGGCGGCAGAAGCCGCCACTCCACGAGTGGAGTGCGCCCTGACACCCCCAGGGGGGACCTGTCCAGCGAACGTGTAGCAAAGGGCAATGCCGGTTTGGAGGCACTAACGTGATACCCGGCCTGGCGAGGGCGGGGCTGGGGGAACTGCGACCCCAAGGGCCTCGAGCTCCCCCGCTGACAACCTTTGTTGTTGACAGACACAACACCAGGCTCACCAAACACAGACACAGAACGTGTGGCGTGGGAGCCGCTTGACAGCACAACATTCTCACGGACAGACCCAGGCCTAGCCAGCAACTGGGTGTCAGCCCCTGTCCCCATGAGAAGCGAAACGTGGGGTCGCTTGCGCTTCATTGAAGGCACGCGGCACGCAGCCAAAGGAAACAAATCAGAGCCCTTATCCCGCTGGTGTTGGGGGGGAAGTGACCGGAGAGCGAGCTAGACACAGCTAGACGGCGAAGCTTTTTTAGGGCGTGCTCATCTAATGTAGCCGATCCCTCGGCCGCCAAGGCTGTCGGCCTTGCAATCACCTGTTTTCTTTGTGTCCAGGGTACCTCAGGCGGGCGAAACATGGCCGCTGGTTGAGGGCCTCGCCACAGCCGCTGGCGAGGCCGCGCCCTCACCTCTGGCTGCGAGGTGTGAAGCGGTGTGGGGCCTACAGTAGGTCAAATACCGCCCGCGCTCCTACGGAAAGACCAAAGTCCCTCTGCGGAGAGGGGAGCCCTGAGGAGGGAAAAAACTTCTCTCCTCCTCAAGGTGAGACTGATCCAACCAAGATGTCTGTAAACAAGCGTTGACAGTATCCTAGCTCTCCCTGCGGTTATAGCTTGCGGCTAGGTCAAAAGCGAATAACCTCAAAACATTGCGTGATGTTTCGATGTCGGCTGGCCCTAAGGCCCCACCACCCGACACCTTTGCTGACAGAAAAAACAGCAATTCGAACAATGTTGCTAGTCGCTGCTAATTCTATACCGTGGCAGTATAGGCTTAACAGCCCACCAGCCACCTGCCGGGCCGACTCGCCACCATGTCCGAGGCAAAGGACTGATGCCACCTGCTTCACAAGCACGGAGCACCAGTGGTGGCTGCAGCAAAAGACTACTACTAGTGAAGCAAGTAGGAATGCAGCAACCTCCACTGTGGTGTGCATCCATGAAGGGGTAAATTAATAAATGAATGAAAACTCCACTAAGGGCGCTTTCACATATAGTTTTGGTGGACTCTGTGCGGTTCTGGTGGTGAAGTTGCAACATTGTTGCATTTGTCATTTGGTTCGTCTGCATTCACATTGCAATTTGTCAAGCGCACCAAACTTTCTGAACAATGTCACGTGGTCGAAAAGGGCGCTCGTCTATTGGACACAATGGAGAGTGGAAATCCCTCCCCTTCAGGATGTGAAATCCGCGAAAACACAAACAGCCGCAAGAAGCGTGATAGTAGAAGAGACGGCATTGATCCATCGTTCAATTATAACCCATTAACGCCATCCTCTCGTTAAACAACTTGTACACCTCGTTGTTTTTGTGAGTGCCCACAAGCAGCTGTTTTATTTGGTCTTCTGCCCATATGTCGATCAGGGCTTTCACTTCATCATTCGCCCAAGTCTGTCCACCAGGGGCATATTTAGGATTGTAGGAGATCCGGGGCTTCGGATTTTTTTTACTTCGACACCACAACCTTTAACTTATACCACCACCTTAAAGCGGACAAAAGGCACTAGAGAACACTTAAATTCACACCCTTTAATTAATGAAGCAAACTATAATAATTTATAATAATAATAATAATAATAATAATAATAATAATAATAATAATAATAATAATAATAATAATAATAATAATAATAATAATAATAATAATAATAATACACTGTGTTTGTATAGCACCTTTCATACAAGAATTGCAGCTCAAAGTGCTTCACAGCAGTACAAAAAGACAGGCATAAAATGAGCACAACATTGGCAGATCAAGAGCAATGCATAAAGTGCAGACATAAAGCATAAAATAGATAGCAGTAAAATAGACAAAGTCAAGGTAAAACATAGAACATTAAATCACATCGTTTTTCATATTAGGATCTAAGATCTAGGGTTAACCAGGACCCCCGAAAACCAGAGTATAGTCGGGTTTTCATCGTTGTTTCTTTTATTCAATATTTCCATTCATAAAGACATGCCGGCAGCCTGTGTTATCACTGGGGATGGGTCTGAGATCTCAAAAGTCCAATACCGCCGCCTAACACCTTGCGGCCGCTATTGCACTCCATTTGAAACGATGTGGCTTGGTGTCTGTCATTTTGGAAATTACACCAGACCACCCTGAAACTACACTCATATTCACGACAGTATAAAACGGAAATGTATGGATGGAAAAATTATCAGTTTTTTGCATCTTGACCGGAAGAAACTCAATGACAATCGACTATATTATTAGATCCATAGCAATAATATATAATATAGCTTTAGGCCTGCAAACACAGCTACGTATCCCCATGTTAAAAGGCGCTGGCCTTTCAACAGTAACAGTAAACAGCGCCATCTGGCGCTGAAAGTGTTAATGCCACTATGTTGTTTACGGTTTGATTATCACTGATACAAAGTAAAATAGTGCAGTGCAATAAAATAGTTAGTAAAATAGAATAAAATAATGCAATAAAATAGTTATCATCGTATTTTTTCGGGAGGCCGGTAAGGAGTGCATTACAGTAGTCGAGTCGGCTTGAGATAAAGGCATGGATCTGGTTTTCAGCGTCCTTTTGATTTATAAATGGCCGTACTTTAGCTATGTTTCTAAGGTGGAAGAATTATGTTTTTGTCAACTTGTTGATTGTGATTTAAAGCTTAGGTCTGAGTCTACCATAACACCAAGACTTAACTCACTCAAATACAGTTAGCAGCTGGATAGACTACAGATGGAAATTAGCTTCTGCTAAATCTGGTGCAAACATATTTTCATGTAACAATGATTCATTGTCACAAAAAAAAGATTGTACTTTGAAAATAGATTCGGGGCTTTTCAGAAAACATTCGGGGCTTGAGCCCAAGTAGCCACCCCCTAGCCCCGCCCCTGCTGTCCACGAGACATGTTTACAGTGTGCTTGTTTTGCAGTGAATGCCGCGCGCCGCGGTAATAATAATAATAAGCTGCAGTGTTTTTTTCTTCCTTCTACCCAAGATGCACAGTTTATCAGGAGACATGTTTACAGTGTGCTTGTTTTGCAGTGAATGCAGCGCGCCGCGGTAATAATAATAATAATAAGCCGCTGTGTTTTTTTCTGGTGTGAAAGCGACCTAAAACACTGCAGAATGGGCTAGCCCATACACACAAATGTTAAGGGGATGCAGACCAGAGAAAAACACCAGTCCCGCACACAATTCATAGATTCACAAAAAGCACACCAGCCCTAGGCCTCAGCCCATCCACCTATGAAATGGTAAACAAGCCCCGTCAAAACTCCCAACATTAGACACCGATTGACCGTCAGCATGAATGGTTAAGAGGAGGGAAGACCTTTTAGTAAAGACAGCCCTCGGCAGGGAACAAGAACGGAGACCCAGCATTGTAGCATTGGCATTAGCCGCGCGCACTAGGATAGCTGGGAAAACACCCAAAACAGAGTCATGACGACCATGTTTTCCCAAATATCCTGCCCCTTGTGCCAATACACAACTCGGCTGTCTCACGGGACAACGAGCAGTATCACAAATGCTAGCATTAATGCCTGGCAGCGCAGGCCCTACCTGTGCGCGACCTAGCCCGACAGCTAGCTGCCGCGCGACGTCCCTTGATCCGCTGTCACGAGAAGAGGAAACCCCAGGACAGGCCCGATGCGCTGTTAGGATGTGCCGAGAAGATTCCAGGGGCTGGTGAATCTCCGGCGAAAACCCAACATTGTGTAATTTCTCTCAGCATAACTAGTTCATGGAGTGCACTGCAGCGTCCATGTTGGAAACAAAAAAAGAGGAAGGTAGAGTGTGACCATGTCCGGCGTCTTATAGGAGGATGCTGGGGCGTGGCCTGGTCAGGTGCATGGGTGCAAATTGTTTGTTCATGAGCACAGTAGGTGCTAGGCGATAAGAGTTCTGTTTCGTTAAGGGGCTCTGCTTGGCATCACCTACTGCACTCCCTCGCGTACGTGCACGCGTACTGAATAACATTCCACAAATATACCTTTAATACCAGTATTAGTCTGACCACACCCCTCATCAGCTTACCTTCATAAGCAGGTGTGTGGTCACCTGCTCTCCTCCTTCTCGCTTTCACCACAAGGAAGTGCCTCGGTAGTACCCCACTTGACGTGTTGTTAGTTGAAAAGAGTTGTGACTGGTTTACATTGTGCTTAATCTTTTCTTCTCTCACTTTGTTGTATAAGAAAAGATTTGGGTCATAATGTATTCTGCGGAGAGTAGACCCGCTAGACCTACTCTTCACCACCGGTTCTCCATTCCCGCCTCCGTCGTGCGCTTCGGTGCTGGGCTGTTGCCACTCTTGTGGTTGCCGACCCAGCCCGGGAGACTGCCGGTGGATCGTTTTCCTCACCGACGAGCCGAGGGTTCGGTGCCGTCGCTCCGGCGATGGCCTGATCTCGACTCTGGTTCCTCTGGTTCTGGGGAATCGCCCGTTGATGAACGGGGGATTGTTTTAGAGCCGGAGGATTTGCGACGCAAACTTTTCGCGTCTGCTCGCTCGCGTCGCAAGATGGTGGCATGCAGACGTGAACGGCCTGGGTTTGGGGAGCTGCTGGAGACCAGCGAGGATGCGTCCGACTCTGGATTTCTGATGGAAACTGAAGACTTCATGGAAGAGGCGGACGGATTCTTGTATGATGGTCCCGTGGAGGAGAGTATCCCTCCTCCGGAGACCCCGGAGGGGGGAGAAATGGCTCCATGGGGCGCCTTGTTTGAGGATGTCGAGGAACCACCTTGGCCTCAGCAGCAGGATGCCCTACTGTCGGCCGCATCGGATTGTGGCTCCTTGACCAGTCGCAGCCTGCTGTATGCGAGGGATGCGGGGTCGGTGGAGGAAGGTTCGCAGGGGGAACTGCGGGCCTTGTTTCCCGAGCTCATGGCGGTAGCCGCCACCGCGAACGGTGTGCCGCTGCCGCTGCCATTGCCTGCATCTGTCCCTGATGACCTCATAGGCCATCCCTGGCAGCGTCCCCCAGTGAGAGGGGTGGACGTTGTCTACCCATTTTTCCCATCGATTTTCTATGTTCGTCGGGGTCAGGCGGTGTCCAACATCATGGGACTAACTCCCGCCTACGTACCAGTTACGCGGGTGTCGGGGTTAGTCAAAGGTATGGGGGAGGGCGTGCCTCGGCTTGACAATCCGATGGCCGCGCTCCTCTGTCCGGATATGGTGTGGGAACCCCTATGCAAGCCGGTCCTCCAGGGGAGGTCGGCTAGGCGATTGGCTTATTGGGGTGACCAGTCATTCATCGCTGGTACACAACCGCTGGCTGCGGCGTCTAACATCGCCCACCTGGCTAGATTTGTATCGGGGATAATGACAGGCGGCACGGATCTGAACGAGGTAAAATGCGATCAGATCACCCAGGCTGCGGGAGCTGTCCTGCAGCTTTCCCAGGTGCTGGCCATAGCCATGGGGAAAGTGCGCGCCCTGGCCACCCTGGGCCAGCGTCACCTTTGGCTGGAGCAGGCCCGTGTGCCAGAGAAGAAGAGAGCCCCTCTTCTGACGGCCGCCCTCTCCGACGCTGGCCTGTTCGGGAAGGCCCTGCAATTGATGACCTCAACATGCAGAGAAATGGCAGAGGAGAGATCCGTCCTCCAACCCCATTTTCCGCCTCCCGTCCTTGCCGGTGGGGGCAGAAGGCTTCCGCGACGTCGAGCTGTCTCCGTCGCCGCTACCACTGCCTCCGCCGCCGCTGCTGGCCCTGCCAAGAGGGCCAGGGGACGAAACGGCGCTTCGGCCACCGCCGGCCCATCCCAGACCGGAGGAGACGGTAGGGAACGTCGTGTCCAGCAGACTGTAACCTACCTTCCCTCCGGGGCTCCCCGGGGTGGCAAGACTCGAGCGGCGCGAGGTGGCAGACGCCGTTGGGAGTGACTTTTTTCCCCTCTGTATCCCCTCTCCTACACCCTTCCCGGCCCCTCTATGATTTTGTGCCTTACACTTTATTAGTATTAATAAAAAAAGTTCCCCGACATAAGGGGGACTGTGTTTTGGCCGAACAAACTGTGTGTTTCTTCAAACAAATCATATGGTGGGGTTGTGTATATATGAATCTACCCTGTTTACGTTGGGGGGTGAGTTGTGTTGTGTTACGAGGTTAAGCAAGGTCTGCAACTTACACTCGGTAATAGCTTGATGCTCCACATGCAATTAGAACTGGTGTTATTCCATTGCTTTAACTAAGTATATGTGTTTCACAATGCTGTGTTGTTTAGTTGCAGTAATGCTCGTACGCACACTTTTTCACGGCCTAGCCGTTACTCTCGTTCGGCGTTTTTCCTATGTATGACATAGGCAACGGGTATAGGATTCACGCACAGGCGACTTATGTTGTTGTGAAACCTCTTGCACTTTTTGTGGGTAGCAGGCATTGTATTAGCTTATGCTATGCATTGCTTTCTACCGGAGGTTTTTCAAGATGGCTACGGTTGCGTTTCTGTGTGTAGGGATAGAGGGTGTGTTTTCGGGAGGGGGTGTCGAATAAACCCCTCCTTTCCCACTTGATTGGTTTAGGGGATTTTTGATCTTTTCTGCTGAGCCAGTCAGGGCCAAGCCAGTGCTTGACAGGGGGGGGGGGGGGGGGGGGGGGGGGGGTATTCTACCGACTCCTGTTATGACAGGATCCGGTGGGTTTTTCCCCGCCCGTTGTAGCGTTGTTGCTATGGCGACGCCTTCCATGAGCTGTTGTCTTAAAGATGTCGAGGTTGGGCGCAGGGCTTACAGGCCTGCTGCGCCCGGTTTATGTGTCAAACTTGAGTCTATTGGTCACGTGTCTCACAGTTTACATATCTTTTTTCTTGACCGTAGTCTCATGTGGGAAGGTGTTTCTGGGAGGGTCTTACACTCTGATTAAAAGGAGTGACTGGATTAAAATCATGTGAAAAACAGGGTTTTTACTCCCAGCTGTGCAGTTAGGTCATACGGGTGATGCCTTTTCTTTATTTTTATAAAGAGTTGAATGTGTCTTGATGGATTGGAAATGAGGGTCCCTGATGGAAACAAGACTAACGTCTTTCTCAGGTCTGCCTCCCCTTATCCTATTGTGTGTATTCCTGTACTGCAGTCTGTTGGGTAAATGTTTTCATTCATTCATTCATGGAGTTGATTGCATCTCGCCCCTCTTGTCGTTTCCCTGGGCGTCTTGGGGATTCAATATGGTGGTCTAAACGGCCTATTGTTGATGTGGGTATGTCCGAACGCACACATAGTGCTGGCTCAGGATGTGCTTTTGGGCCATTGGCTGACTGGCGCGCCTTGTTTGCTTGGGTGAAACAGCGTTTTTATGGAGCAATTGGGATGGGGGTTTTTCCTCTTCCGACATCCTGTGTGTTGTCGATGGGTTCCCGTTCATGTCAGGGGATGATGACGGAATGGGTCTGGACATATGGGGAAGGGTCTCACGCCCTAGGGGTGGGCCACCGGACGCGGTTCATACCGACACGTCTGGGTGGCGCCTTCTTTTTTGTGTTGGGATCAAACGCGCATATCTGCCCCTTCTCCTGGGGTTGGCAGGTCGGCGTGATTAGGGCACGGGACTGGTTCTGGTCGCGCTGGTCCAGATCAGTTGCACCCGTTGTCCGCTGGGGATGCAGATCTGCTGTTCTGGTACCCTGAGGGACTTGGGGTTTTTTCAGGGGGAAAAAAGGTCGATCCGGGTGTCACAGGGTTGAGCGTTATGGGACCCTTGTTGGGTGCGTTGTATTCTGCACTGTCGTAATGGCTTACGGCCGTGCCGACCTGTACGCGTCCGATCTCGTCGGATCTCGGCCGCTGTACGGGTTGGTCTTGGTTGGTACTTGGTTGGGTGACCTCCTGGGAATACCGAGTGCGGGGTGCTGGGGCTGGTCTTCCATTTTTACGCTCTTCTCTTGCGTTTTGGCGCTGAGGGGCCTGTTGGGTGGGTTTAACCTCCTCGGGGACCCTGTGCTCCCCGTATCACCGGGCCCGGTCCGGGGTGATGCTCGTTGACCCGTAGGCCCGGGATAGCCCTGTTGGGAACCGGAACGCGGGCTGCGGCGGTGCCGCAGATGTGTTTTGGGGTTTCTTTCCTGAGGGGTTATGGGACCAACCGTTGCATGGGGTGATGCCTGGGTGGTTGGTTCTCTGGTGTGTTGCTGCAGTGTCAACTCCCGGTTCTCCGGTTGAGGGTGCCCCTGCACGTTCATGACGTCTGCCGATCGTATGGGCTTTTTCTGTGGGCAGCTGTCAGGGGTCGAGTGGTCTATGGATCCCACTTCTGACGTGCTGTTTAAAAGCTTGGTTATGCGACAACGCCAGCATACGCCCCTTCCGCCGGGGCGGCTGTTTTCAGCTGTTCTTTCTGGCGCCTGCCTCGTCCGCAGTTTTCCAGGCTTGGGTTGACAGCCTGTTGCCTGGTCTTTTTCCCCGGTGCACTGCCTGCTTCCGTTGGTTAACTCTTGTGTGTTATGGCCATGCTGTCTGCCTGTTGCAGGGCCTGTGTTCCAGGCGGTGTGCTGTTGGGGAGGACAGGGCCCGCTCGGCTGAGGGGCCTTTGTCCGAATACGCTGGCGATGTGGGGGGTGGGGTCACTAGGTGCCCCCCTGGTGGGGTCTTGATGCTGGCATCATGGCCTTCTCCGGGCCCCCATTCCAGGGGGTCCAGTCCTTTTGGTGGGTCTGGGTCTTCCTTCGCGCTCCGCTGCTACGGCCTTGCCACGGGGTTGGGTTTGCCCTTGACCCCGTGATTCTGGGGGCGGTGACGAGGTTGTTCCTACGTTCGTTCCCGGGTGGCATGCGGGTTGTGCGTGGGTGTAGTCGTGGGGTCAAGCCACGGTCTGCTCACCCTGTGCGTTGGGTTGCTTGAGTGCCTCTTCGCACGGTCGGGTCCGTCGCCCTCTCGTGAAGCCCCTAATAGGGGGGATGCCCTCAGTGTGCAGCCTTTGACACAGTGTGTCACTCCATCCTCCTCCAAAGGCTGCACCAACTGGGTGTTGAGGGCACAGCACTTGACTGGTTCTCCTCCTACCTCACTGACAGACACCAATTCATCTCCCTCTCCGGCCACACCTCCCCCCCCTCCCCAGTCACACAGGGGGTCCCCCAAGGCTCAGTCCTCGGCCCCCTGCTCTTCATCTGCTACATTCTCCCCCTTGGTCACATCATTCGCAAATACCACCTCAACTTCCACTGTTACGCTGACGACACCCAAATATACATCAGTACACAATCCCCCCACAGCCCACCCCTCAGTCACATCGAATCATGCATCACCGAACTCCAAACTTGGATGACCCACAACTTCCTCAAACTCAACAGTGACAAGACTGAACTCCTCATCATTGGCACCAAAACCACCCTCACCAGATCCGGACCCATCACACTCACCATCAACGACTCCACCATCACCCCCTCCCCCCTAGTCCGCAACCTTGGTGTCCTCCTTGACCCCACCCTCTCATTTGACCCCCACGTCCGCTCCATCGTGAAAACATCCTACTTTCACCTCCGCAACATCGCAAAAATCCGTCACTGCCTCTCCCCCCCCGCTGCTGAATCCCTCATTCACGCCTTCATCTCCTCCCGCCTGGACTACTGCAACTCCCTCCTCACTGGTATCACCTCCCGCTCCCTCCATAAACTGCAAATGGTCCAAAATTCAGCCGCCCGCCTCCTCACTAACACCCGGTCCCGCGAACACATCACTCCTGTCCTCCACTCCCTCCACTGGCTCCCGATCAAACACCGCATTAACTTTAAAACACTACTCCTCACCTTCAAAGCCCTCCACAGCCTGGCCCCCCCCTACCTGACTGATCTCCTTCTCCCCTACCGCCCAACCCGTTCCCTCCGGTCCTCCTCCACTGCCTCCCTCACTGTCCCGACATCCAAGCTTAAAAACTTCGGTGATCGGGCCTTCTCTCGCACTGCACCCCGACTCTGGAACTCCCTCCCCCAGTCCATCAGAGACTCCCCTACACTCTCCACCTTCAAAGCTCGCCTCAAAACCCACCTGTTCTCCCTTGCCTTCAACCCCCCCCACCCCTAAACCCCCCCCTCCCCTCCAACCTGATCGATATGTCTCTAGTCTTTTTTTTTTGTGCCTTCAGGCTGTCTCCCCCGTTCCCCCCATGGTCTCATGTTCCTTTGTTTTTGTTTCTTTGTTGTTTTGTTTTGTTTCTTTGCTTTCGTCTCTTTGTTTGTACCCCTGCTCCCGACTACTGTCAGCGACTTCGGGTTATTGAGAAGCGCTATATAAATTAAATGAATTATTATTATTATTAGGGGGGGTCGGGGGGGCTCGGCCCTCCCTGTTCTGATGGTTGTGGGGGGCTGTCAGCGGGGTGTATTTGTCAGCCAGCGGCTCCGCTTGGCCTCCCTTGTGCAGTAGGTGATGCCAAGCAGAGCCCCTTAACGAAACAGAACGTTAGGTTATGGCTATAACCAAGTTCTGTTAGTTAGGGGTGACGCTTGGCATCAGACGGCCGCTGCAGCCCTTGACCTCACCTTGTGGTGAAAGCTTGGGAAGGAGGAGAGCAGGTGACCACACACCTGCTTATGAAGGTAAGCTGATGAGGGGTGTGGTCAGACTAATACTGGTATTAAAGGTATATTTGTGGAATGTTATTCAGTATGCGTGCACGTACGCGAGGGAGTGCAGTAGGTGATGCCAAGCGTCACCCCTAACTAACAGAACTTGGTTATAGCCATAACCTAACGTTATCTCATAATGGCAGGAGCGAGACGCGATGACCAGTATGCTATATAACCTTGTTTTTTTTCTAGTTTTAGAGCCTGTAGGACAACCCTTAATTAAGTTAATTAATAGTACTTACATTTACACTAGAACTACATTTGCCCAAAACAAACATTCTCCAGAATGGCAATATCCTGGAAAATTACAAACGACGGCTTTAATTGCAACTTGCTCACATGCAATAGAGCACTTAAAACCTTGAATTAAAGTGGTAATGATGAATACCTGCTACAAAATAGGCTAAATCTTATCCCCTAACCATCCATGGAATATAGCTTGTAGTCGTGCCTGGCATTGAAATCAGTCTCCACTGTGTATTAGGGCAAAAATTACCTTTTGGCATATTCAGTCAGAGGAAATAACACATACATTTATTTTTCTGTAATATCCTATGCAAAGTAATGTCTATTTTAATCCACTGCTCTCTATTCTGTCTATTTCTATACTCATTCTGTCTACTTTATGCATAGCTTTTATTTAGTCAGAAACCTAGATAGTCTTTTATAGCTTTTAATGTCAGAAGTCTATCATAATCAATGAGACATCTATTACAATCCTTGTTATAGATTTTAATTACTGAAATCTATTACACATTTTCCGAGAGGTTTTAACTCTCTGGTCATTATATAAATATTATATAAATATAATATATATATAAATATAAATATTATATAAATTCTCTGGTCATTTTATGCCCGTCTATAATTATACAAATTCTATGCACATTTTATGTCTACATCACTGCTGTGAAGCATTTTGGGCTGCAATTCTTGTATGAAAAGTGTATTATTATTATTACTATGAAAAAGAGTATATGTTTATCTCCCACTAACATGTTGGCCCCAGAGCCCCATATTCCCTCCAGTGACAATTACATCGTAATGCAAGTTATGACACAGCATAATAGCAAAGATAGTGTGGCAGTAAAGTGGCAGTGCGATCTTTGTAAACAATATAACTATTAGCAGTCTAATAAAAATGAAAATGCAACCTAACTGTTTAAAGATGGTAAGATGGCGGAGAGTGTTGTGTATAGGCTATATTCAAACAGTGACACAGAAAAAGCTTCTTTAACACTTTCCGTGCCGGCCGTGTTTTCCTTTTTACACCCTTGAATGCCGCCACCCACTTCAATGATATAGCACTCGCATTTGTGAACACATAATCTATGTCTTAAATTATGGCTATGTGTCTAATCTGGCCGTCGCTTGTTTGCAGTCAACATTGTCGAAACGGATTGTTTTTTAATCGGTTCATTTCCGTTTGATACCATTTTGAAAATCGCTTGTTTTTTTTAAGTTTCAGGAAAATATAAAGATTCTATGATAATCGCCCTTTACTGGAATATTCTGGAATACACAAACGTTGTCATATTTCGGCCTATTTATGAATCGTTTTCAAATAAACGCTAGATTATTGTTAGTATGTGTACTTATGCACGCTAGAGAAGCGAGCTGAAAAATCAAATCTCTCCTTTCCTGATCAGCACACACACACATAGGGCAAACGCTGATATCTCTGTGAAAATAGCTCTGATTATCCTAAGACTGGTAAAATAGATTCCTTACCTCAGATCAGATGTTCTCCAAAAAGATTATTCCAATTCCTGATCGCCATTCCAAATATCGATCGTGTTTATTGATCCAACGCTGCGTACTGGAAATATGTATTCCACACTGTTCTGATGGTCCACAATGAGTCCGATGGGCTCGGGTTACTTTCCTGAAAAGTTAAATGTGGATTCCGGATTTTTCTTTTCTCATCCATTTTCATTGAGTCCATTCCAATGCGTGCATTACCATCCGGGAGACGATAGGGGGCGGTATTTTCCCAATGGAGCTCAGAGAGAGTTTGCAGCACTAACATGATACTAGATTGATGAAATATGAATTCAAATCGCTAATAAAAAAAACAAACGACATCGCGTCGTTGGCAATGAACGGTCGGCATGAACAAACGACATATAGCGTCGTTGGCATTGAAAGTGTTAAGGAGCCAGAGGGGCAGGCCGCTCTTTGGATAAAAGAGCTACTGACTGTCCTATAATCTCACACTACACAGGACAGGGCACGGCACGTGGCGCTACGTCCACCACCTCACCCCAAAACCACTGGACCATTATTCCTGTCTTGAACTATAACCCCGCCCCCCCCCCCCCCCACCTGCTCAAAGCAGCCTAGCTTATTTGTTCCAAATAAACAAACCATGATGTTCCTGTTTTCACTACTAAAGAAATACTCTATATGTAACACCTAGTTACATAACATATATAAATACAACACAAATAATATGCATTGCTTTAAGAGTAGAAAATATTCGCACTGTTCCTTATACTAGCACCATAGAGAGAACTATAATACAAATAATACACTTTCTACCTTACCAACTCAATATGAATGTGAAAATAATGTGCACTGCATGTAGAATATACCCAGAGGTGCGTTGCTCATGGGACGGGGTTGCACGCAAGCTTTTGTGAGCAGAAACGCATGCACGCACATGCACGGATGTTATATTTCTAGATATTTTACCAGTAGCATGTTCATTTTAGCATAGAAAACCGATTAAGTGCATAGTTAACATATTATCATTCTAATTCGTACCTGTAAAGGGGAGATATAAATGAATGAAGGTGACAAGGTGTTGTGGCTTGAAGTCCCAGTTTGTAATAAATGGACGCGCAAGGAGCAACATTGTGATTTTTCTTCCGTAGCCGCAGTTTGCGAAGACGCTCTCTGATTGGTTTAGCTCAGAAGGCTCTCTTCCGCCTTGTACATCTATATTCTCTGCTTCGAAGTGGTTATGATTTGGCCCTCTTTCGAAGTGGGTTATGCTTAGAGTTAGGGTTAGGGTTAGGGTTAGGGTTAGGGTTAGGGTTAGGGTTAGGGTTAGGGTTAAGCATAACCCACTTCGAAAGAGGGCCAAAGCATAACCACTTCGAAGCAGAGAATATATATGTACAAGGCGGACATTTCTATCCCAGAGCCCTTCGGAGCTAAACCAATCAGAGAGGGTCTTCGCTGTACGCGGGCTAGCCAATCAGAGAACGTCTTGCGGCGCAACACGCTCCCCTACAGGTTATATGATGGAAGTGACATCACCAAATAAACGTTTCCTTTATGTGTTAATTCAAATAAAACAATTAACACAGTAACAGCATGTGTAACGGTTTGAAGAATGATCAGCTATGTTTTAGTTTACAGTTTTAGTTTATTGTAAATTGTGAATAATTTGGGATAACCAGCCATTGTAAATAGAAGTATTTTATTTTGAAATCGTCACTTCCTCCCGAAGTGACGTATTTGCTTTTCTCTCACGCGCGACGTATGGTATCTGGCTTCACACTCTGCTTGTACCTCAGTGCAGGGCCAAGGAAATAATTCATACGGGGAGATATAGCGCGAAATATAGCCCCAGTCAGGCCACTTTTTAAGCGGGGGGTCTGGGGGTCCCCCACCAGGATTTTTTTTTTTACAAAGACTTTAATTTCATGCATTCTGGTGAATTTGAGTGCATGTGAATCACAAACCAATGAGCCAACAATTGCTTAGTACAATGTACTGTTATGAACCTCAAATAAAACTGCAATGCTACTCTCTCCACCTTCAAAAAGAAAAAAGCAAGAGCACAACATATTTTTCTATTTACTATTATAATACAGTTAACCACTCTCTCCACCTATTTAAACAGAGAAAGAGCACAATACCATATTCACTTTTACTGATGCACTACCCATCAACAGTTAAAATAGCCCTTTACACAAACATTAAATAACAGACCTTTCATTACAACAGTAATGAACAGTATAGCCAGAATAGTTACACATGTATCGCGTGTGGTGAGCACACGCATGCATGCACAACGAAGACAGAAGATTGCGTTGTCTCAATCATTTTAACTATAAAATGAGCTCAAAGTATGAGCTCACTGACTGAAATGTCCAACAAAAAGCATCAATTGTCAAATAATATTGATCACATTAACTAGACTAGATGTTTTTGAGGAAATTAGAAAGGGAACAACAACTTAACCCTTGTGTCTGATCAGATTCTTATTTTTTTGATAACTTTGCAGTGATTATGTTTGTAGCCAATATATGTGGCAAAGGTGTGTAATCTTGGAATTATCATGGAATTATTTTGACTTTCTCTTTCATAAATTGTTTATTCAACTTCAGCCCTGATCATAACCACCACATATTGATTTTTGTAATGTCAGATTTAACAACTTTTTTCAGAAAAGTGGGAGTATTTCATTTTTTATCTGAAGTTAAATAAAGTATTTATGGAAAAGAAAGTGGGAAATTATTTCAACATACTGTATAATCTTTTTATGGCGTTTTTCAATTTAGTCCCCTAATATGGTAAGAGTATAACACTTTAGTTTTCAGACACAAGGGTTAAATTCTTTATTTGTTTCTTGGCAGATTTAACATTGGGCTTTTGACAGGGGAGATGATGCATTGCATGGTAACGTTAGCTAGCTAACATCCACATGTTTATTTGTATCACTGACTAACCTGCTGGTTCCTTGACCTTGCAAGAAAACATTTGATAAATGTTGCCGGATTTAGCAGCATCTCCTGTAAGGGCCTTTCTTTTTCTTTGTTTTATCCCTCTCTCCTCCACCCTTTCTCTTTCTTCCACTGTCCATCTTGACATCAACGTTAATTGACTTTCGCTCTACTGTATCTCTCCTGAGTCCCTCACTACCTGGCTCACTGCCTGGCTGTTATTCTGCATCTGAGTGCTATCTGCAATTCCATTCACCGCCTCCGCTGTCAATCAGTTGTATCGCCTGGCCCTGGTCCCGCCTACACCAATCACATGCGGCAGTACGGCTCCATTTGTGTGTGTGTGATCCACAAGAGGGAGAGAGTCAGATAGTTCTCCAACTCTGTCGCAGACAGTGAAATCCTGGTTGTTCCCCACCCACCTAGATTATCTAACTATCGCGCCGCCACAACTAGAAACAATGGCATGGCAAAAAATAATAATAATAATATAAAAAAAAAAAGAAAAAAAAAACTTTATATATATTTTTTTCTTTTTCTTTTTTCATTCCAGGCCACCGGGAAAACTCCCGGTGCTCCCGATGGCCAGTCCGGGCCTGCCTCAGTGCATCTATGGATGATAAGAGGTAAGCAGCTATCAGTGGTACCTTGATGTTATATTTCTGGTCTAAGCTGATAATGTTGTAAATAGGTTTCCAAGTAATGAGCCGGGTTTGTACAGTGGTTCGATGTTGATGATGTGCAGTTGTGCATTTGTTTGTAAGAGATTTGGCCGTTTTCGCAGACTTTTATGTGAGCACGTTTGACTAGCTAGCATTCGTGGGGGGAGGGGTTGTACACCTGGCTCTGCTGAGAAGTGTTCTAACTGGAGTTTTCTTCTACTACAGAGATGTGTGTACTACCGACGCCATTGAGTGCGTAATGCTGACGCATTGTATGTTTCTTTTACCTGACAGGTATGTTGTGATGGTTATGTGTTTGGTCAATTGTCTTTTGAATTGTTTATTTTCTAATGTTTTATTCTAATGTTTTATTTTCTAATGTTTTATCCTAATGTTTTATTTTCTAATGTTTTATTCTAATGTTTTATTCTAATGTCTGATTCATGTACCTCAGTGCATCTATGGATGATAAGAGAGATGTGTGTACTACCGACGCCATTGAGTGCTTAATGCTGACGCATTGTTTATTATTTTACCTTAAAAAAATAAGTACTCCGTCCACCTCGACTCCCGTGTCCATTATTCACGCAGGGCAGGAACACAGTGGTTACACATGGACACACTATATTGCACATAAAATAATATATACATAAGTAAAATAATACTTTATTACACAATGCATGATCCTAGTCGAGACCTGGCTAAACAACATTACTGGTGCGACAACATGGGTGAATTGTAATATCTTGCTATTGAGCTCAAAGCTGAACTGTCTTTGCTCATCATCACATTATACCGACCACCAAAATACTCATCAGTATTTCTGCAGGAATTCTCAGAGCTAATATCAGTCGGTATCATCAGATGTGAAAGATGAATCATACATGGAGATCTGAATATTCATATTAATAAGAAGAACGACCCCAAGGCTATTGCGCTTATCAACCTACTGGACAGCTTTGGGCTACTACAACATGTAAATGAACCCACTCACCAACATGGTAACACCATAGACTTAGTGATAACAGCAAGGCTGAACATTGATAAAGTATCAGTAATGAAATTACCCATATCTGACCATCACTGTGTATTTTTCTAAACTTAACAGAGACAAAAACGGTAACCGTTGTAAAGCTAAGAGTACTAGATGACATGGCAGGAGAAGAGTTCTCAAATATCATGAGACTAACTGAACCATCAAGCCAATCCAAGTCACTTGATCATGCAGAAGGACATGTTTGGGAAATCACATCTGAAAAGTTAAATTATTCATGTTGTGTTTTTTCCCCTGATGGACAAAAGCAGAAAAGAGAGGAGTGGCAGCTTCTTCCTTGTCCTCCTCACTGACATCTTAATAATAATAATAATAATAATAATAATAATAATAATAATAATAATAATAATAATAATAATAATAATAATAATAATAATAATAATAATAATAATAATAATAATAATAATAATAATAATAATAATAATAATAATAATAATAATAATAATAATAATAATAATAATGCATTCTATTTATAAGGCGCCTTTCAAGGCACTCAAGGACGCCGTACAACAATTTAAAAACAGTTAAATTCATAATCACAGTACATTAAAATAAGAAAAATAAAAATATATAAAATCAGACAGAAAATAAAATCAGACATACGCCTGCCTAAAAAGGTGGGTTTTGAGGTGGGTTTTAAAAGAAATGATGGAGTCAATGTTCCTGATGTCGGGGGGGAGGGAGTTCCAGAGGCGGGGGGCAGAGCAGCTGAAGGCTCTTGACCCCATGGTGGACAGACGGGCTGGGGGGACGGTCAGGTTGATGGAGGAAGCAGACCTGAGGGACCGGGTGGGAATGTTGATATGAAGGAGGTCGGACAGGTATGGAGGGGCGAGGTTATGAATGGCCTTGTATGTATGGAGGAGGATCTTGTAGTCTATGCGGAGTTTAATGGGAAGCCAGTGTAGTTGGCGTAGGACGGGGGTGATGTGACTGATGACAGGGGTTCTGGTGATTATGCGGGCATCTTAACACATTAACTGCCACGGAGTTTGATCATCTTATACCATTCTCTGCCAGCACTGTAAGTCTATGGAGATGTTCACCTTCTTTGCAGGGCTATAACTTTTTAAATTGTATTGCTAAATTGACATTACTATGGCCCATTCAACATCGATTATCTATCGTTCAGGATGTAGGAACGTTTAACTTTTTCATTCACACATTCATACAAAAATACCGTCTAGAATATAAATATGTTTTTATCGTTTTCTGCAGTAATTCCTAGAACGTGAGATATAGGCATAAATGCATATATAGATGATCAAATGCCGTTTGATACCGATCCACGCTATATAAAAAATGTCAACTGTACATGGTCCTAAACGTTATGACTGATCATGCGCGGGTGAACGGGGGGGGGGGGTCGTTTATAATTCCGTGATCGTCGTTAAATGCTTCATGTAGATTGGGTGATATATACTGTAGATCAGAGCAGTTTGTATGGATAATAATAAACACTCACGCTGAAAATGACGTCAGCCTCCTCTTACCGTTGGGCGATGACACTGGAGCAAAAAGATCCCAGTTATTTGATGGGGATCGAGGCGATCCATTTCTGGTTTGTATAATACTAATACACGGCCAAATCATGTCGATTATTGAGTTATGGCAGCGATCCATATCCACGGTGTGTGGCTAGAGTCCTGCAACGATATGCGAGTGGCCGGACGTATTTAGGAGACGCACCGATATCCAACCGGCATTTCCGGTTTGGCAACTCGCCGATCATCCACCAGGGGGCAGTATTGAAGCGTTGCAGAGTTGTGCCGAGTCCCACAGCATCAGACAAGGCTCCGTGAGGGAAATATGAATACCATGGCGAAAATATGAAATATGATCAAAATAACGTCGTACGCTGTGATCTGGCAGAATTCGCATGAACTTGAAAACCGTTGTACGACGTTTTTGGCGCAGGAAGTGTTAATCAGAGGAAGAAGACAAGAAGTAAAAAGAAAAATTAAATAAAACATTTTGTGTGTGGTCATGGAAACGCTGAGCTGGTAAACAGCCGTTTGTCCTTTCCACTATGAAAGGACAACATATTTAGTAATATGTTTGCATGTAATTATCCATAATAACTTATCATTGTGACGGGGCGTTCCAGTAGCACACCATATAGCGCGCTGAGTCGCAAAGCGGTCGTCCCGGGTTCGCTTCCCACACCCGGTGACCATTTGCCGCATGTCTTCCCTACTTCTCCTCCCGTTCTCCCTCTCTCCTCTGTCGGTCCTGCGTGGCCAGAAAAAGCTGTAAAATGCTAATAAAAGATCATTTTAAATGATCATTGTGACAAAAATGATATAAAGAACAACCAATAGACGTCGCCAAAATAAAGAAAGAAAGATTTTGCACTTTAATCATAACAAACATAAATCCCCACTGGCATGTATCTGGGTTTACTAGGCTTGCCTTGTCTTATTGGATTGTTCAAATTTGTATTTAGCTGTCTCCGTGATGATATGATTGACATCTCTAACTGCATAATGTATGCCTTATTTACTGAGAACATAATGTGGTGTCCAAAAAGGACATATTATAAGGTGAATTCAGGGGGTGATGATTGCTTTCTGTGCTGTTTTCGGCAGGATTTCCTGATATTAAACAGCTTGCACGTTGTTTGTCTCTGTCCTTCTGAGAAACAGGTAATTTGGCTGTGATCAGACAGAGCAGTGACTGTGAATGCACTGTTACCATTTAATCAGCTGTGTTGTTGCCAAGAAGTGAGCTATGCCTACCTAAAGAGTCTCCTCGTGAGCATATACAGGTTACATCTAGGCAACAGCTAACCATACAAACAAAAAAGGAAAGAAAGGTAAAAGAAAATGGCACAAACATCGTAAGCTGCCGTTGACGATGTACAGACTGCAGGAGGTCTCTGCCATTCTTGAGGTCAGAGTTGGAAAGTAGAAGGGTTTGTCCAATTAGATGTATTTTATCTATAGGTCCGTACTGTAGTCCATAACGTATTCTCTCTTACTGTCTCATGTGTCTGGTCATGCCAGGCTCTTTTCTCTCCCTCTCTCCATCTCTCTCCCTTTCTGTCTTTGTGTAGTGTATCTGTGTGTGTGTGTGTGTGTGTGTGTGTGTGTGTGTGTGTGTGTGTGTGTGTGTGTGTGTGTGTGTGTGTGTGTGTGTGTGTGTGTGTGTGTGTGTGTGTGTGTGTGTGTGTGTGTGTGTGTGTGGGGTGGGGGTGTGTAGTGTCTCTTTCTCATTTCTCTCTCTCTTTGTGTGGTGTGTGTCTCTGAGTGTGAGAGTGTGGTCTCTCTCTCTCTCTCTCTCTCTCTCTCTCTCTCTCTCTCTCTCTCTCTCTCTCTCTCTCTCTCTCTCTCTCTCTCTCTCTCTCTCTCTCTCTCTCTCTCTCTCTCTCTCTCTTTGTGTGGTGTCTCTATGTGTGTAATAATAATGCAGGACCTGTCGCAGAGGTCTTTAATTGGCATGCAATGACACTCAATGTTAGCGGCACACACACACCGGAACACACACGCATGCATTGTCAGTAGGATCGCCGATGCGATACTCCTCTGCGCTTAACCCATCCCGTCATCCTTCCCCCCAAGGGCAGCCGGGAGCAGACGAGGGCTGTGGCGTGAGCCACGCCCCGGGGACCATCCGAGTGCTCCTGCCCGTCTTCGTCACAGACAGCGTTAACGATCTGTTGTTTTGCATGTTTTTCCATTGGGTTTCTCTTATCGGGGGGGGGGGTGACCCTTGCGAGCACGGGGAGAACACAACTCCACACAGAAAGGCCAGGGAGATACCCCACCTGGGTAACTGGCATCATGGAAACCTGGTCCCCATGTGATGTTTGTATCATCTCTTTTCTATTTTATTTTATTATTCTTTTTGGTCCCCTTTCCCTGTTACCCTTCAAGAGGCCCTTTGTCCTCTCGCCAGGCCGTCATTCTAAATAAAAATGTGTTCTTAATTGACCTGCCTCGTTAAATAAAGAATAAAGAAATAAAAAGTGTCTGGTGTCTCTCTCTCTCTGTGACTCTGTGTGTGTCTGGCATCTCTCTCCCTCTCTTGTTATGTTAGGCTCCTCTCCCATCCTCTTCTCCCATTCTTCTCCTCTGCCAGACACACATTTCATGGCTTGATGGCTGCTCTGTGTGATGCCAGGCTCTGGTAGTTTATCTGTGGAATTGTCCTCTTTTCACTTGGTGTTTAGTCCTATAATCTGAGGGGAAGAACATCTGGGTGTGGGTGGGGAGGCTGGAGGCAGTGGGCTCAGATACAGGCTGTGAGTGGGGCTTGTTAGATGGGTTTATATGAAAGCGCAATCCAATTTTTAGTATGTGAGGTCAATCAAGGACAGGGCCTGGCTTCCCAAAAGAAAATGTAGCACTAAGATCTTCATCTTTAATGGGTTTCTAATGGAAGAAAAATCATTGCAGTACGAGACCAGCTCCAGGAAAACGAGGGATTTTGCTGATGTGCAAACCTCCTCCATGAGCATCACCACACTGAGCTACTGTACATTAATCGATCACAATACGGAGATTGTAACTGAGGGGTACAATTCCCTGACTGTATTGATAAGTATGGTATCATTAAACCACTACCGTCTTATGTACATTCCTACTGGCCATACAGTACACAGGTATCTAATGATGAACACTTCCCCACAATGACTCGGTTCCACACAAAGCTGTATTTAAGTATTTATTAGCAGCAAAAGGTACATAATATACTTTACTTTACTTCACTTTGGATGCGCTTATAAGGCAAAGGAATGTGCGTAGGCAAATCAATAACGAATGTCCATTCTCATATTACGCAGGAGATAATCATACAACCTGAATCTTAGGGAATTATATCTATGGTACACTAGTAATATAGCGGGAGATACTGGTAGGGTCCCCCCGGTTGTAAGCCAGCAAGGGTAGGGGATCTGTCGGTAGTAGAGTCTGGGTCAACGATGATAAGGAGACTCCGAGTACAGGAGACGGTGCAATAAGATCTTGATCCACAGACGAATACAGCTGTTCTCCGTAGCATGTAGCTCCACATGGAAGAAAGCTAGCCGGCCTCAGACTTCTGAGAGGCAGACTCGACGTGGCTCCTCACAGGTTAAATCCCACACACTTGTGGGTGTCGGCGATTCTCCGCTCCATTAATTACAGGACCAAAAGCAAATATAATCCAGCCGAAAAGGGCTATGCAGTCGTCGGTAGGTTATCCAGTGTACATAATCCACACGGTCCTCGTCTAGGGCCCCTCGGGTGAAAGCGCCATGGTAAGCAGCCCAGCCTGGATAAGCACTCTAGCTGATACGAGGAAACGTTGGTGATGCTGGTCACTGTAGAACTTTAGCCGCACGATACACTATACACAAATAGACTATTACTGACTTAATAGAATAGGTCGAACTCGACGGTACAGCGTTAAACCCTGACACTTCAGTTATTAATTCGCACGCGGTCTCAATGCTCTATTTGGGGCCAAACAGGCCATACTTCACCGCACGTTGTATCGTGGGTGAGGCTTCAACTTTAGTTACTAAGACTTCTGACTAAGTGCTTCTGTATTCACCTGCGCCGTATTTATACGCTTAGGTGAATAAACTAGTACCAGCTTTATTCCTGTCTCATATCCTTGCGCAATACCGTTCATGTCCAGGCATGTCCCCGGCGGTGACTTTGAACCCGACATTGAAGGTATCGCCATGGCGCCTGTGGACCGCTGTCCAATAGGAGAATGAAATATTATGGTCTGTACTAGGCTAAAGGGATATTCCGTGTATATGTACAAGGGATATCAAACGATATACAAATATTATGCAATATATATCAATCAATAAATATATATATTCGGTTTAATCTGATCCTTCGTAACAGCCGCCTCCTAATTAGTCCCACCTAATTAGCTAAGCAGAGACAGATTAACCGCACTGTCCACTACTCAATGTCTGTTGTGAGGGTAGGGCAGTTCACAAAGTCATGGGGTCATGGTCGTCATCAATGGTATCGGGGAGCCTTGGCAACTCTATTAGCCTCGCCACGGGTCGGGTGTTGGTCCGCCCTTGGACGAGCACTTCGGCCGCTCTGACCTTTCCGTCGGCACCGGTGATCACTTTGCTTACGCGGCCAGCCGGCCACATAGCTCGGGGTAGTGACTGATCGATAATCATGACGACTGTTCCTTCTGTCAAATTGTCTCTCTCTTTCACCCATTTCTGGCGAGTCTGTAGAGACGGTAGATAGTGGAGTAGGAAGCTGTTCCAAAACTTGTCAGCCAACACTTGACTGTACCTCCACATTCTTCGGCCGTTCGCTTCTTCAGGCCTGTACACTGTCTGTGGTAGCGCGGGGTCCAGCCGCCCCATCAAGAGAGTGTTGGGGGTGACTGGGTCGACATCTGCTACATCACTTGAGACGTAACCGAGGGGCTTTGAGTTAAATACTCCCTCGATCTCCGTGAGGACTGTCATCAGGACTTCTTCCGCCACGGTCTGGGCCCCAAGCACGGCGTACAGGGCTGTCTTTATTGAACGTACTTCTCGTTCCCAAGTTCCACCGAAGTGAGGTGCATTCGGGGGATTAAACTGGAAATCAATCTGGTATGGAGCGAGGTGGGTCTTAAGTTCTGGGCTCATAGCTTGGAAGCTCTCTCTCAGCTCTCTTTCTCCGCCTTTGAAGTTTGTCCCGTGATCAGACAATAATATAGACGGTTTGCCTTTCCGCGATGTGAATCTTCGGAAGGCCATAAGGAATTAGTCTGTGCTCATGGTTGGAAGGAGTTCTATATGCATCGCTCGGGTGGTCATGCATTTGAATACAATACCCCACCGCTTCTCGGTCCCTCTTCCTTTCTTTACATACAGCGGGCCGAAACAGTCCATACCGGTGGAGTGAAAAGGCTTGTCGCCGAGTCGGAGGCGACAGGGAGGTAGGTCAGCCATCCGGGGTATACTGGGCTGTGCTCGCCATTTACGACAGTCTAGACAAGTCCGCTGGAAACGTCGTACTGCTTATCTCCCTCGCAGTATCCAATAACGACGTCTGATCTCCGCGAAGACTCTCTCTGCCCCAGCGTGATGCACATCCTCGTCGTATTTCTTTATGATCAGCTCTGTGACCTTGTGTCGGCTGTTTAAGACTATCGGGTACTTGACGTCATCCGGTAAGTCTGGAGCTCTCCGCAGACGACCACCCACTCTGATGAGACCATGGGCGTCGCTCTCGGGGGCTAGGTGGAGCAATCTGCTGTCTGACGGGACGGGCTTTGCTCCCTGTAGACAGTCTAGCTCATCGGGAAACGAGTCTCTCTGGGCTCGTTGTAGGAGAAGAAGTTCTGCTTCTTCGTAGTTAGCTGCAGTAATGTCAGTAGTGAGCTGAACCTCTGGGTGGTGCCACAGGAATGTCTTTAGCTGCGCATTCTCAAGGGTGAGGCAATCGTCTATGTCGGGGTCTGTGGAGACGAGTGTGGTCAATCCACAGAACATAGATTTCTTGTTCTCTGTCTCCTCTTTACTCGCTTCCCGTGGGGTGGGTGTAGGCCACTCTTCTTCCGGGAGCTTGAGGAACTCTGGCCCGTCACTGTATAGATTGTGACGGGTGAGGTCATCCAGGGACATTCCCCGGGTGATGACGTCAGCTGGGTTGTGTTTTGTGTCCACATACCTCCAGCTTGCTGCTTCTGTTAAATCTTGGATCTCTGTGACTCTGACTCCCACGAAGAACTTGTATCTACACGAATCAGACCGGATCCATGTGAGTACTGTCGTGGAATCTGACCACAAGATTGTTCTTTGCACCGGGATGGTGAGTTCACGTTGGATTAACGTGGCGAGTTGCGCTCCTGCTAGGGCTGCGCAGAGCTCTAGACGCGGGATAGATTGTTGCTTGCGTGGGGCTATTCTTGAGCGAGCCAGGATGAAAGCAGTATGTATTTCTCCTCCCTCCTCTCGGGCACGCAAGTAGGCCACCGAACCGTAGGCTACTTCGGAGGCGTCGCTGAAGACGTGCAGGTCCATCTGGCACGTCTCCGGCCTCACTGTGGGTGGGAAGTAGCTGCGGCGTATGTTGACACCTGGGAGTGAGCTGAGTTCTGTCTCCCACTCTCTCCATGTGGAGGCAAGGTGTTCGGGTATGGGGTCGTCCCAGCCCTGGTCCTTGTCCCATAACGCTCTTACAATCATCTTTGCCCTGGTGGTGTAAGGTAGAATACATCCCAATGGGTCATATTGTCTGGCGAGTGTTCTGTATACACTCCGTCTTGTGGTCGGTAGTGCAGTCGACCTTCCCTGCTCCTTGGTCAGGGGTGTGTGTTTATAATGGAGCGAGTCTGTTTTGAAGCGCCAGACTAGTCCTAATGTCATTTCTTGGGCTTCTCCTGGGATGGTCGCCATCCAGGTCTCGCTGCTTGCTGCCTTGTCCTCGGGGGAGAGGCTGCGCAGTACTTGGGGGTCGCTGCTGGCCCACTGCCTGAGATCAAAGCCGCCTTTGATCAGGGAGGCGCGGAGCTTGAGTAGAAGGGCCTCGGCTTCTTCTGGCGTCGAGACGCTTTGCAGACAGTTGTCCACGTAGAAACTATTTCCTACACTTTGTCGGACCTCTTCATCAGCTGCTGGGTCCTCTGCGACGTGTTTTTGCAGTGCAAACGTAGCACAGCATGGGCTGCATGTGGTTCCGAAAGGGAGGACTTCCCATTGATAGATGGCTGGTTGCTCGTCCCCGATCCTCTCTCTCCATAGGAACCGCAGCAGGGGCTTGTCCTCCTCCACTAGTCTCACCTGCAGGAACATCCCTTTGATGTCGCCGCTGATGGCCACCGTGTCTTGGCGGAAACGTAGTAACACGCCTAGTAGAGAGGGGCCGAGTGTTGGGCCGGGCAAGAGCTCTTTATTCAGATTTTGTGATCCGATCTGGTAGCTGCAGTTGAACACAATATGATCCTTGCCGTTGTGGTGGACTTTGTGGTGCGGCACGTACCATGATTCGGTCGTCTGATCGGCCTCTTTAATGTCAATTTTCTTTATGTGTCCCGCTGTGATTAGCTTGTCAATCTCAGCGCGGTACACAGTCTCTTGAGCGGGGTCTCTGGCTAGGCGCCGCTCTGTGTTCAATAGATACCGCTCCGTCGCTTCTTTTGGGGCGTGGAAGGTAGGCATACCCTCTCGCCTCAGGAGTGGAGTTGCGTATCTCATCACTCCGTTGACTTTGACTCTCTTTGTCCCCCGCTCGAGGAGGGCTATAGCATAAATGTCTTCCTTGGAACGAATGTCTTTCTTTTCGTTCTTAAAGGGCATTGTCTCTAGTGTCCATAGCCTCTCGACATGCTGTAGGAGGGTGGTGTCTTCTTCTGTCACTCTGGAGTGGAGGCAGCTAGTGGCTGCTGTTCGGTTAAGAGACCTAGCGAGGGGGCCTTGTAGTGTCCATCCTAGGCGGGTCTCGACTGCTGCAGGACAGCCTCTGGGCCCTGTGTGGACCCGGTCTATCGGGACGATGAGGTCTGCATGGTCGGAGCCTATCAGCAGGGTCGGGGTGGCACCGTCTATGAGCGGTATAGGTAGTTGACGCAGGTGCACATATTTATCCATCAGCTTGGCGATGGGGTAGGTGTACTGCGACAGGCCTATGTCTTGGCTGGTGAAAGCGTTAGTGATCCTATACCGTCTCTCTGGCTGCCCGCTTGCTGCGATAGTGAAGGAGACATTCTCGCCCTTTATCGTCTTTAGATCTCTTCTTATTGTCCGAATCGTCATCTGGTCTTCGCTCCCCCGCAGCCCCAGCTGGGCCGCAGCGGACGCGAGGAGAAGGGTCTTCTCTGACCCGTCGTCAAGGACGGCGTAAGTGTCCATGACCTTGTCTTGGTAACTCAATGTTACGCGGACCACCTTCAAGAGCACCCGGGCGCCCCCGCTGCTGGCGGGGTCAATGTACATAACACTTGCCTTTGTGCTGCTTGAGGGTGCAGGCTTTCTTCTGTTACTGTCGTGTAGGACGTCTAAGTGGGCTCCGTCACACCGACTACACCTCTTCTTTAAGCGGCAATCGGCTGCCATGTGACTGCGCGCACATCGGTAACAGCGTCGGTTGGACTTTATCCATTGACTCACCTCGTCGGTGGTCATCTTCTTGAACGTGTCACAGTGTGACAGCCAGTGTTCCTTTTCGCAGTACGGGCACACCATCTTCCACTTCTCTTTCATCGAGGGGGTACTGTGGTTCTTGTTGCTCGGTACTGATTCTGATTGGTGCATGACGGTCACCAATCTGCGGCCATCGTTTGCTCTCCTAGGTCCCTCTCTGGAGCTTGGTGTGCTCCGCATGAACGTATCCAACCGTAGGCTGTTGACTTCTCTCGCCAGGAAGTCGGGACCGTTAGGATCACGGTGGTCTCTTTGCCGCCTGAAGCGCTCTTGTCGGGCGGGCGGAAGCTTCTCTAAAATCCTCTCGACATTAGAGTTCGCGTACAGTTCGTGCATACCCTTTTCCTTTTGCGCCCCCAGCATCCCTACCAGGGATTGTACCTTGATAGACAGGTCATCTAGTGAGCGATTGTCTGTGGCTGGGGGTAGACGGTCAATATGCCTTATCTCTTGTATTACGTAGTCCCATATGCGTCCATATCTTTGGTCGAGTGCTGCTAGAGCCGCGGTGTATGGGGTAGTAGAGGTGGCATATGCCAGCGCTATATTGTGCGCTCGGGGCACCTTGAGGTGCTTTAGTAAGATAGCATATTTGTACGGTTCATCAGCTACATCGGACATCATTGTCTCTAAGCACATTCGTAGCTCTGTGTACTGTGCTCTGTTCTCGTGTGTGAAGTCCAGGAACGTCGGTGTGCCAATGTACGATGCCATGGATGGCTGGCACATCGGTGAGAGTTGGAAGAGAGGCCTCCTAGGCGAGTCTCCTCTTACGTGTCTTGGTGGGCTGGTACCTGCTGGGTACCATGGCCCGCGTACCCAGGTGCTGTTCCTCGGGGCTGGTCGTGCGTCAAGCTCACCCGTGAATTGAGTCGGGGGTCTGTAGCGCAGTGCCGCGGGGGTAAAGCCTGGGCTGTACTGGACCTCCTGGTCCTGTGGAGTACTGTGCTGCTGTTGGGCTTGACTCTCCTCCTATCCCTCTTCTTCTTCCTCTGGCAGGTCATCTAGATCCTGTAGTCGTCTATTTAGCCTCTCCGCGGTGTAGACCGGTTCTTCCCTGTAGCTGGGTCTCGCTTGGACCAGTCGGGGAAGGGGTTCGGAGAGGGGTATAGGCTCTCTCTGGTGGTCGGGCTCAGGGTCGCTTGATCGGGTAGGGGAGGGTGCCCTTGACCCTTGTCTTGACGAGGCCCTGGAGCCCCGTGCGGAGGGAGGGGGGGTTGCCCTGGTAATCAGCTGCTCCATTATCTGCGCTTGTAATCGGTCGCACTCGGCTTCGCGCTTGGTGAGAGCGAGGTTGCGCTCTGCTTCTCTTTGGGCACCGGCAGCGGCGCGCTGGGCTTCGGCGGCGGCGCGCTGGGCTTCGGCCCGGTCTCTTCCCATATTCTCTTCCGTCTGGAGGCGTCTAATCTCTAGACGTATACGGTCTTCGTCACTCCGTTGCTGCGCTTGAAGGCGCTCTCTTTCCATGGAAGAATGTTCGCGCTCACTAAGCGTCTGTGCTTGGAGTCGATCGCGCTCGGTTGAGGCTGCCAGGCTGGCGAGGAAGGCCTGCGCCAGCATCTTGTCCGCCTCGCTGGGGGAAGACGCTGGTTGAGGTGATCCGCTCCTGGTAGTACTCGTTGGAGATCCGTTCTCCTGTGGCGAGTCAAGGAGATCCATCTCCGGGGTGCTCGTCCCTTCTTGTAGTGGGTCGAGTTCCATCCCTGGAGGGCTTTCTTTCTCCTGGAGCTCTCCGGGGACTACTTCTTCGGTCTTGGCGGGGGGTAAAGTCATGTCAGGTCCCTCCTGGTCCCCACCATGAGCTTGGTCAGTTACGTTAGAACCCACTAGGGCCTCTACTGGCGGGGTAGCCTGGTCGATAGGGTCGGACATAATTTTACTATCTACTTTTTCCGCGTTTACCGTCTGTAGAAAGCTAGGTAGTATACTGGCAACGTAATCCTCTAAGTACTGAGGTGTCTGCCGTCTACGCTGCGGGCGATCTATTTTAGGAGAACCGTTTTGTCATTGGCCATGTTAATATTAATACCACTATATTAATATTACACTAGTTACCCTCCGGCTCGAAGGACCAATTGTAACTGAGGGGTACAATTCCCTGACTGTATTGATAAGTATGGTATCATTAAACCACTACCGTCTTATGTACATTCCTACTGGCCATACAGTACACAGGTATCTAATGATGAACACTTCCCCACAATGACTCGGTTGCACACAAAGCTGTATTTAAGTATTTATTAGCAGCAAAAGGTACATAATATACTTTACTTTACTTCACTTTGGATGCGCTTATAAGGCAAAGGAATGTGCGTAGGCAAATCAATAACGAATGTCCATTCTCATATTACGCAGGAGATAATCATACAACCTGAATCTTAGGGAATTATATCTATGGTACACTAGTAATATAGCGGGAGATACTGGTAGGGTCCCCCCGGTTGTAAGCCAGCAAGGGTAGAGGATCTGTCGGTAGTAGAGTCTGGGTCAACGATGATAAGGAGACTCCGAGTACAGGAGACGGTGCAATAAGATCTTGATCCACAGACGAATACAGCTGTTCTCCGTAGCATGTAGCTCCACATGGAAGAAAGCTAGCCGGCCTCAGACTTCTGAGAGGCAGACTCGACGTGGCTCCTCACAGGTTAAATCCCACACACTTGTGGGTGTCGGCGATTCTCCGCTCCATTAATTACAGGACCAAAAGCAAATATAATCCAGCCGAAAAGGGCTATGCAGTCGTCGGTAGGTTATCCAGTGTACATAATCCACACGGTCCTCGTCTAGGGCCCCTCGGGTGAAAGCGCCATGGTAAGCAGCCCAGCCTGGATAAGCACTCTAGCTGATACGAGGAAACGTTGGTGATGCTGGTCACTGTAGAACTTTAGCCGCACGATACACTATACACAAATAGACTATTACTGACTTAATAGAATAGGTCGAACTCGACGGTACAGCGTTAAACTCTGACACTTCAGTTATTAATTCGCACGCGGTCTCAATGCTCTATTTGGGGCCAAACAGGCCATACTTCACCGCACGTCGTATCGTGGGTGAGGCTTCAACTTTAGTTACTAAGACTTCTGACTAAGTGCTTCTGTATTCACCTGCGCCGTATTTATACGCTTAGGTGAATAAACTAGTACCAGCTTTATTCCTGTCTCATATCCTTGCGCAATACCGTTCATGTCCAGGCATGTCCCCGGCGGTGACTTTGAACCCGACATTGAAGGTATGGCCATGGCGCCTGTGGACCGCTGTCCAATAGGAGAATGAAATATTATGGTCTGTACTAGGCTAAAGGGATATTCTGTGTATATGTACAAGGAATATACAAGGGATATCAAACGATATACAAATATTATGCAATATATATCAATCAATAAATATATATATTCGGTTTAATCTGATCCTTCGTAACAGAGATTGTGAGGTATTACTGTCCGTTGGTTTGTTTTTGCCATGGCACCATGGCAGGACTACTGCAATGGGCAAATTGTGGTCTGGCAGGGAAGTTTTGTCGCATTTCAAAGTTCACTTCATGGTAGTGATTAGATTCAGAATTAGTAAAGTGATAGTAGAAGCACACACAGACAGACACACACACACACACACACACACACACACACACACACACACACACACACACACACACACACACACACACACACACACACACACACACACACACACACACAAAATCACAAGCAGTCTTGCCAGGAATGAGGATAAGGAGGGGACCAGGTGCTGGGGACTAAGGGGGGCCAAGGTGAGACACTGGGTATTTGGCATTGACAGGGAGACTCTGCCTTACCAGAGGCAGAAAGGAGAGAGAAATATTATATTGTGATGGTGGAAGGCTGAGGCAGAACAGGGCAGGACCGGGGGAGAGGCTTTCTAAGCCAAACTCTCTTTCTAGGGCTGGATGTTGGGCATCGCCCACCGTGCAGGGTGGAGGGGGGTGGAGGGGAGCGATCGCTTAGGGTGGAGAGACCCTGGCAGTGCTTTTTCATGGTAAACAAGGTGGTAAATTTACCCTAATGGAGCGTTACCTCTCCCCATGGCCTCTTGTTGGGGCCTTATCTCCCTCTGCACACCCCCTCTTCTGCTGGATCCAATTCTGCAGCCAGTCGCCACACACACACACACACACACACACACACACACACACACACACACACACACACACACACACACACACACACACACACAGGAGTATGCAGGTACACACACACACACACACACACACACACACACACAGACACACACACAAGCACACACACACAAACAAACAGGAGTATGCAGGTACACATACAGGCACGCACGCACACACATACTAAGTCCTAAATAAGTCGATACAGCTGCTTCAGTGGCTCCTACTGCTTCCCCATTCAAACACACACACACACACACACACACCAAAGCATGCACACACACACTGATGCTTAATACTCCAACCGCAGCAAAGCTTCTCAGAGTGGCATTGTTCAAACATGCAGCTGCCCCAGCACTGATTAATTCATTACAGGCCAGAGAGGGAGGGAGAGCAGAGAAAGAGAGAGAGAGAGAGAGAGAAGGGAGAGTGAGGAAGAGGAGAGAGCGGAGAGCAGGAGAGAGAGGGAGAGAAAAAGGTCTAACAGAGAGCGACTCAGAGAAAGAGACAGAGGGTGAGAAAGAGAGAGAGAGAAAGACAGAGTGACAGAACAAGAGAGAGAGAGAGAGAGAGAGCGTGAGAGAGCAGGGCATGCTGGGATCGGATTATTAGTGCTCCCTAGTGGCCGGCTAGTGGATTTATTCCTATGATTTATATGGGTCTCTGGGATTTCAGTTTGTTTCCACTCACGTCGTCCCGCTCCTTGTATTTATCATGCGTGTGACTTTGAGATTGCAGCTGCCATTAACTTTGAGCCTCTTAAGCAGGCTTGACATACCAAATAAAAGCACCCCCCACCCCCCACCACACCCCTCTGACATCCCTCCAGCCAACCCGCTCATACATACAAAATACCCAACAATGAATTCTAAAGAGCCCTACTAATAAAGGCAATTGTGTTGATGTATGTGGCTCTTAGACAGAGGATGGGGGGGGGGGGGGGGGGGTGATAGTGTGTGTGCCAGCGTACAATGTTTTACTGAGTTTGTTCTCATTGTTCCATTTGAAATGGAGTTAGGAAAATATCCCATTTATCGTCCAGCCGAACAACGGCCCATGTTTCCATATAAATGTTAATGCTCTCTCCCCCAGTGCACAAAGTAGTCCGGGGGCTCTTGTCTGAATACAGGAGAGGGTAGAGCGGACACGGAAAACAAGGCACAGGGAGAAGGGAAGTAATCCCGCTTTTCACTCAAATCCTGTTTTCCAAAATGTCACGTTGGATTCACAAAGCCTCAACACGGTATTCTGTCTGGCTTAAAGTGGCAGGGGAATGATTTAGGAGGAGTGGTGGCTTTTTCATCTGCCTCTCAACCACAGAAGCGCAGAAGAAGAAAAGGACGCCCTCGCACACACACACACACACATACACACAGAGAGCAATGTATTCATGCGTTGTGGGGCCATTATCATTGACTTACATTAACTCCCTGACTAACCCGTTACCCGTAGTCTTACCAAACCACATGCCTAACACTGACCTTAACCTAACCCAAACCCTAACACCTCTGACCCTATAGAGTCCTTATAGAGTCCAATCAATGTTCCCACAAGGACAAGAAAACGATTGTTTACCTTCCTTGTGGGGGCGTTTGAAAAGCATACACACACATTCTGTCAGTGCGAAACTAAATCGATTCTGGAGGTCATTAGGCCACATGATATGAGGCGCAATGATCCAATGAAATGACACACGCCCCCATCTGCCTCTACATCAATCAATATGTTATTGATTGTGTGCAGGCCAGCCTGTCGTCATTGGGCTATTTTACTAGGGCCATTGGGGGCGGGCCTAACCTAATTTTAATTCCTTCCTCCACCTGCTCTGAGGAGAGGTGTGCTGTGTGGAGTAGAGCAGGCGTGGCGGCAAATGGCATTAATATCCAGACGGCACAGAGGCAATATCACAAACAATCTCTCTGTCTCTCATTCATTCAACCAGTCAATCACTCACTCCAGCGGTTCTCAACGTGGATAGCGCTACAGCAGAATAAAGCTCATTTGGTTATGAAAACTCATAAAGACAAACGTTCTATGGGTTCAGTCTTCTACTCACTGCTAGAGCTGCTCCAGACTTTATACAGGATGACTTCACAGACATGCGTCTTAATCCCTCGGTTTCTGGCTTTTTGGAAAGAGTTGTTCTCATTAATGCTCATTTTATGCCTGTCTATAATAACGGATTATGCAAATGTCATGCTTATGTCTATGTTGTGTCTACATCACTGCTGTGAAGCACTTTGGGTTGCACGTCTTGTATGAAAGGTGCTTTACAAGTAAAGTTGATTATTATTAATATTATTATTATTGATTGGCCGAGACCACAGGAATACGATTATTTCATAAACTGTGCGGTATTCGCCTTTAAACCGACTCCCCTCGGAGGAAGGCGGCGGGCTAACCTTCAAACCAAGATGCAAAACGCGGTTGAGAACAAACCTGACAGTGAGAACATATAGGCTTGTGACTATTTCAGCCCCGACTGACGGCACCCGAGATCAAGACGTACTTGAACTGCAAATAAGCAGCCGGTCCACCGGGATCGTCCTCCATCTCTCTATCCTTCTTGTGTCCTCTGTTGCTTCATTCCACCATTCATCCTGTTTTCCCCCAACAGCGCACAGGGACCGCCGCCATGGGCTATGCGTGGCAAATTGTAGTCACTCGCTCGCTCGCTCAGTCGCTCAGTCACAGACGTTTTGTCGAACGCATTTTGCGGGCGGCCCCTTGGGGTCTGTGCGGTGATTCTGTTTTCTCTTCATCCCTCCATCTACCCCTCTTTGCCTTTTTCAAAGCCGTCCCAAGTAAAACTTTTCTCCCTCTCTCTCTCTCGCTCCCTCTCTTCCTCGCTCTCTCCCTCTCTCTCTCTCCTCCGCGCCTCAGAGGGTTGAGGGTTGCAGATGGACATATTTTCAAGGTGGCAGAGATTATTATATGAAGGGCATCTGATGAAAATAAACATGTTCCCTTTTATTCTATATATATTATTTATTATAAATCAATGAGCAGTGGGATCTGGTGGTGAGGCGGGGACCGCACCCACATCAGCTCACGTGGAGGAGAGAATATGGAAAAAAATGGGGGGGGGGGGGGGATTATAATAATACAAGTATCGTATGCAGAGAAAGGTGCTCCTGGGTAGTGTAGAGTAAGCGCTCGCCTACCACCGCAGAGACCCAGGAATTCGGTACCTCAAGCTTGGTCAGTTTTCGCTACAAAGACGGTAATAGTTTAACTAAAGCCAGAACCCAGATGCAGACAGGCAGAGCCGATGTGGAATTAGAGAAAACCCAAATGATGGGGTATATTTAATTAGAAAAAGGAGAATACGGTAACCAGGTCCTTAGACAGTCCAGGGAGTGAACGAGTAGCAGGGTAGTCAGACAAGCGGAGGGTTGTAGCCGGGAGCGGGTTCTCACACAATCCGGGGAGTAGACGAGTTGCAGGGTAGTCAGACGGGGGGGGGGGGGGGGGGGGGGGTCGTAGCCAGGAGCGGGTTCTCAGACAGTCAGGGGATTCACACGGAGAAGAGTGGTCATGCAACAAGCCCGCTCCTCCAGTGTTGCCTGAGGGGAGGGGCCGAGGGGGGGAGGGAGGGGCCGATCAGTGCCAGGTAGCGGGGTGTGGAGAGGGGAGGGGCCGATCGGTGCCAGGTAGTGGGGTGTGGAGACGTGCTGTAAGATATGTCTGGTTCTCTCTCTCTGCCGCTCACGGAGGCGATCGTCAATATGAATGGCTAAAGAAATTAGGCTGTTGATGCTGGCGGAGGTCATACACAGGGATACAGGACTCGGGAACAGGGCACACCCTGTAAAGGCCTCTACATGCTACAGCAAATTCAAAGCAACTTCGACACAACATCGACAAAGCAACGGTGTTGCAGACACTCTACCTTTATGCTTCTGCAAAATCAACGCGCAGCCTATGTAACATTGTACCCCGTATGTAGCTAGGTTCCCTAGATAGATGACGCTTCCCTTCTCAACCAACCCATTGATAAAAGCAGAAAAATAAGCATAATTTTTACTTCCGGGCGGGGGGTTTCAAAATAAAAGAGCGAGTCTAAAAGCACCGTAAATACGTTTATTTTTTACAATATCTAACGTTACACGAACCTAAACTAATCTAAAGTTAGTTTAGGTTCGTGTTAACGTTAGATAATGTACAAAATAAACTTATTTCCGGTGCTTTTAGTCGTCGCTCTTTTATTTTGAAATTCCCCGACCGGAAGTATTATAGTGTCTATTGCTAGCAGCTTAACTTTTGTCAGCCGGTTCTTTGCTTTTTAACGTAATTTCATTAGTTTCCAATGGAGAGGAGAGAAAGACAGGCTCACATGCAGCTCAAACTACCTATTGGAATAAATTAATTGATTGATGTTTAACTTGTCCCTGTGTGTGTCCAGTCATTTCGACTAGCAAACGTTGTATTTAACGTTAAAGTTACCTCAGGATAACATTGTATTTAGTTGGTTAGCTATGTAGCTATAGCATTTTGTATAGCACCAATGCTAGCTGGCTGGCTACAGCTTTATTTACTAAATTATGGAGGCTTTTTTATCGTCAAGGTAAGAGAGGATTTGTCATGATCAACTGAAGGCGTATGCTATGGAACAATATGTGCTTGGGTTTTCAGAAAAAGGCCAGCTATGTGACGCTAATTATTTAGCATCAACGCTGGCTGGCTACAACAATGGCGGATGGTATTCTCTGCGAGACCTATATTATTCTATGACAGCCCCGCCCCCATTCGCTAACCAACCAATCACTGCTACGCAATATCAACGCAACGGTTGTTTAGGTTAGATTTTGGAGACATGTACGCAGATTCCTCGCAACACAGTCTACAAGACCCTAAACAACAACCGCGCTGAAATCGCGCTGATGTTGTGTTGAAGTTGCTTTGAAGTTGCTGTAGCATGTAGAGGCCTTAAGGAATTGTAAATAGGAAACTACGATCTGGCAGCCTCATGACATCTGAGCCAGGTCTAAATAGGAAGAGTAATCAGCCGGTAGATGTAAATCAGCTGCTCCTCCGGTCTTCACACACCTGCACCCCAGTGGAGGTTTCTCTATGACAACACGTGAAACACAAATTCACTCATAATTCATAATTATTATTAATTTACATATACCTATATATATAAAAAAAAAAAACTATATATATATATATATATTTTTTAAATTATTATTATTATTATTTTTTTATTATAAATGTTTTCCTCTGTAAAAAAAATGCCAGTGATTTTTTTTTTCTTCAAAAATGGCCAAAATGTACAGCTCTGAGCAGGCCTGCACTGCAGTATTGCCTGCAGTAATTATTCGTGAAGAAAACTTCACAGGTGTGACCCATTGTTAAATAAATAATAAATAACAGCGAATCAAAATAGGCTATTAACTTCATCTAAGCACGGTCTGTGCAGTTAAACTCTTGTCATTGAATGGAGGATTGATTGATTGACAGCCCTTGACATCCAATACACGGAGGTTGAATATGATTGGCAGCCTTGCAAATCCAATCAGAGATTTCTGCATTGCAAAGTCAAAATGGGTCCAGCTGCATGTGAGGAGGATAGGTTTAGCTCGGGCCAATCTCAAGTTTCTCAAGTTTCTTTATTAGTTGTCATACAGAAGTACAGAATACTTTTATACAAAATGTAACATAAAGAAGCATTTTGTATAAAAGTATTCTGTACTTCTGTATGACAAATAATAAAGAAACTTGAGAAACTTGAGATTGGCCCGAGCTAAACCTATACTCCTCACATGCAGCTGGACCCATTTTGACTATGTGAAAGTTGAGACTATGAGAAAGTTGTTGTTTAGTAGTTAGTAAGCTGTACAGCTATAACAAGTCAGGCTAAATTAAACTTTGCACCAACATTAGGACCGAAGTATAAACCAGCAACTGAGCAACATGAAGAAGTGGATTTATGCATCTGGATCAGAAAAAACGTAAGTAGGCTACAGTGCTTGTATGCTAACAGTAGCTAGGCAGCTTAGCCTACATCACAATGATAATCACCAAGCTAACTTACTGTACACACTGTAGGGCTGGGCAATTAATCGAAACAGAATCGCGATATCGATTCATAGACCTATGCAATCTAATTTCTAAGTTATGACTATTTTCTTTTATTAAAAAAAAACGTTTTTCTTTTTTTTTTTTTTTTTTTTTTTTTATTATTTTATCTGGGTTGAACATGATTTGTGGAACTCCCTCTGGTGTTGTGGTCGTGGTATTCACTGACCTTTGGGAAGTATTTCGACATGCACATGGGTATCTTAGTGGTGTAGTCGTGTATCTTGTAGACCAGGCCCATTGCAAGTTGCTGTACTCTGTCATCTACTCTAAGCCATCCTAGGTTATCAAAGTGGACAGGGGTGAGGTGGGTTTTAGGAGTAAGGTCAAGCAGTAGTCTGACCAGTTTGTTTTGTGATGTTTGTAATCTTGTTTTTAGTGCCTTTGAGGTGCTTTGGTACCATGAGGTGCAAGCATAGTCGTAGTACCCTTGAATGAGTGCTCCTGTTAGAGTCTTCAAGGTATTCTTGTTTACCAGAGAGGAGATCCGGTACAGGAATCTAGTTCGTTGGTTGACTTAGTTTTATTACATTGGATCCCATTTTGTCACAGGAAAGATTTGCCTCTATAGGATGGAACCCAGGTAGGTAATTTCATCTTTCCTTTTAAGATAAGATAAGATATTCCTTTATTGATCCCCTTGGGGAAATTCAGGCATCATAGCAGCATGGGGGAAGGGGGGGGGGGGGGTACAGGTAGTGAAAACAACACAAGCAGTGTAAACAAATAGGTCAATATAATTTACTATCTAACTAACTGAAATATACATTATTCATTATTCACAGTATCCACATAAGGTGCAGTATGCATAAGGTAGTGTTATTGTCCTACTTGGGTTCCTATTAGTTCTAGGTCGATGTCTGGCAGCAGTCGCTGCCCACTGTTGTGGAGCCTGATGGCCACTGGTATGAAGGACTGTCCGAGGCGGTTAGTTGAGTGTCGGGGGGGTATGAGTATGTGGCTTCCTTGTCACCTTCACCTAATTATGTTTTGATCTGGTCAGGTGCGCTGTCACCTAAAATGTTTTGATCTGATCAGGTGCGCTGTCACCTAATATGTTTTGATCTGGTCAGGTGCGCTGTCACCTAATATGATTTCATCTGGTCAGGTGCGCTGTCACCTAATATGTTTTCATCTGGTCAAGTCCGCTGTCACCTAATGTTAATATGTTTTCATCTGTGTCCACTGACACACAGTGGGGGATGTTTTAAAAATATTATTTAATATATAATATAATATAATAATTTGTGCTTCACCTAAAAATTTGGTCAGCAGCCTCCACTGCTGCACCCCATCCTGTACTTAGGAGAGAGAGAGAGTAGCTAGGTTTGGGTAGAGTGAGAGAAACCAAGGGTTATAGAAGACGGGAAGCCTGGAGGCTTGGAGGACAAACACAACTGTCCAGTGTTCAGCGGGTGGGAAATCCTGGTCGCTGCGACAGCGGGGAACCTCTGCACGTGTTACGCTCTCAGTGAAACTCCTAGCTGTCCGGTGAAAAGAAGCGGCTGGCACCTCCACATGTATCGGAGGAGGCATGTGGTAAACTTTACCTCCCCAGACTGACAGTAGGGCAAACAGGAGGGAATTGGAATAACGTCACAATTGGGAGATGGAAGACAGTTGGTTGGCTGGCTGACCAGATTAATGCTACTGTCAAAAGTTGGATTGAGGATTCGGGCTGTTGTGGGGATGTAGGCCACCAACAGCAAATGTCTAGTTCAGTCCGGAACACTCATAACAATGAACCAATTTAGTGACGGATGGTTATACAGTTGCATTTGGCGGTACACTATAGGCTCTGCTCTCAAGATGCTCTCAGTACGAATCCAGAACGGATTTGGCTGAGAGTAGGAATACTGGGGACATCCTGAACACAGTCTTAGCGACCACCTCCTCAAATGATGTGATAGTGAGTGCGTTCAGTAACTGAGCACTCATGGTGAAAATTATCATCGTGAGCGCAGAGCGCATTTTAGAATCACTTAACGTTCTGCTCTATCCGAGCGCTGAGCAACTGCCATCTAGCACGGCGAATGGTGATGAGAAAGAGTTTTTTTTGTGTGTGTTGTAGTTGAGGAAGCAGGAACCGAAGATGATATGGTCAGTGTAGACTAGAGCATATCTCTAATATCCATTGTGTTGAAGACGAGGATGATGTGATGCTGCTCTCTCCGCCGTTCTGCGTAGGATCCATTACTTTCTGAACCTAGCCAGGAAGTGCTCAGCGTGAGCGGGAACTGAGCAACCTGTTAAGTGCGCTTCTCACTCTGTTACTTAATGCACCCACTAACAATTGAGACATTGAGCTGGTGTGGCGTGCAGAGAGCATCTCTAGATGATAAAATAGATAGATGCAGGAGGAGGGAGTTTTAACAAATGCCATTGTGCAGCAGTGCAGCATGGCGTGGAGGCAGCGGCAGAGAGCGGCCATGCACTGAATAATGGGAGGCAGAAAAGCTTAAAACGGACCGCCCTGTTGACAGAGTTTTAGCCTTGGTTGGTGTGCATTCTGAAGCAGCTGGGCAGAATGATTGACTTCTGTTTAGTTTTTACAATAATTAAAGGTGCTATCTTTTCAAGATCAATAGACAATAGCAACTCCTTCACCCACCTATTGTGAGATGGAGGTTGAATATGTTTCCACTTAAGGAGAATGAGTTGCCTGACCAGTAACGTGACTTAATTTGGCACGCTTGATTCAGGATACGTTTCAGAGGAGAAGAAAAGGCTGGAAACAGTGGTTACGGAGCAATGGTCCAAAAGTGGTAATTTGGTTTATTGGCAAAAATCAACAAGGCAGTTTCCACAGCATTCACAGGATATCAAAATCTCTCTGACATACTGTCCTGTCGTGTGTGTCTTACTGTTCAATATGACTAATACCCTGCTGTGATTCGCTATCACTACCTGGGTAAACCGGTTTGGTCTCTGTCTGAGTGGGGTTCTAATGGGTGAAAGTGTGTGAGTTCTAATCTGTCACATGACCTAGTGTGTGGGTCTGTCGTTAATCAGGTTTACACCAAAACTGGTCTCTGGGAGGTCATGCGAGACAGAGAGTGTGTGTGTGTGTGTGTGTGTGTGTGTGTGTGTGTGTGTGTGTGTGTGTGTGTGTGTGTGTGTGTGTGTGTGTGTGTGTGTGTGTGTGTGTGTGTGTGTGTGTGTGTGTGTGTGTGTGTGTGTGTGTGTGTGTGTGTGTGTGTGAGAGAAAAGGTATAAAACTTTGGCAGCACTACCATTTTAACTAAATTAACTCTGCCCACCAGTGACAATGGAAGACCCGCTCATCTATCAAAATCAAGTTTACACAGAGGTGAGAAATTCCGCAATTTAAAAAAAAATATATAAATAAGTGTATCTTACCCACAAGGACTTCGGAACTCAAAACCAGATCGTGACAGTCATCCCCCCTTGGGGGGACTGAGGGGGGGAATATACCATTGACAAAACCAAAGCCCCCCCCCTTTCCCCCCCCTTTTTTTGGCCACACGAGGTTCCATAGTATTACCGGCAACCTCGGAACCTGGAACCCACTCCGACCACTTCCACTGTAGGGGGGTAATACTTTTATTCCAAACCTTTCTAAAAGCTCTATGGATGTATTATTGAGAAGAATATAAAAAGATTACTTATCTTCATTATAAATACATGTTGTTTACATGTTAGGTATAAGATTGTCAGCAGCGTGTACAGTGCAACTTTACATTGGATAAATAGAACAGCCTGCCTATATATCATATATAGCCTGACGTCTGCCGATCACGATGCCACACGACACAAGGCACTCTGTTAACCCCAAGTGGACGGATAGAGCTACTTGAAAGCACAGAATGGAAGATGAAAAAGAAGAGGGAGAAAAGGAAAAACTATTTCCCTTCATCTCGCTCTCTCACACTCCTCTCATTTTCTCCCTCTCAATTGTCCTCCATCTCTCTCAAACCTAAATCACCCTACCTTTCTGTCTGACTGTCTCTCTGTCTCTCTCTTTCTCTCTCCACCTCTCTCTCTCTCTCTACACCTCTCTCTCTCTCTCTATCCCCCCATCACTGTGATGTGAGGAGGTCTGAGGCTCTCAGAGGGGACAGTGCTGTTTTTTATCCTCCAGACATGATGCCATGCATTCATATTACATCAAGACAGAGACACCAATTACGAGTGTAGTATATAAGACGGTGGTCCTAAGAGAAAGACAGAGAAGGGGGTAGAAATAGCTTGATAGATAGATAGATAGATAGATAGATAGATAGATAGATAGATAGATAGATAGATAGATAGATAGATAGATAGATAGATAGATAGATAGATAGATAGATAGATAGATAGATAGATAGATAGATAGATAGATAGATAGATAGATAGATAGATAGATAGATAGATAGATAGATAGATAGATAGATAGACAGACAGACAGACCGGGTGGTCTGTTCTATTGCTTTGATGTTTGGCTGTAATTGTCAGTAATTAGTACGATGATAGTAACAATGGTAATCGTGAAAATTATGATGATGATGAGGAGGAGGACGATTGTGATGAGTCTGAATGAACGGATATTGACCGCATGTCTCTCATTTCAGAGTTTCCTTCCTCCCAGTTCTTGTCTCCTTTCTGCTCCTTTTTGTCTCCTTTTTCAAAATCCTCTGTCTATGCACAACAATGACAAGTGCTCGAGCCAGTAAGCTATGCTTATGATGGAAAACCTGACAAAGATTTAGTTAATAATAATAATATAATAATAACTTTATTTGTATAGCACTTTTCATACAGAGGTTGCAGTTCAAAGTGCTTCACAACAGTAAAAAATACAGGCATAAGCGGGCATAAAAAGATAGACAGGTAGCAAGGTATGGCAAATCACAGTGTTTCACATTAGGATCTAGCACCCCAATAGGCTCTCCGCTTACAGTTTTCAGTAACACAAATAGTAAAAATAGTTTAAAATGATTCAGTTTAGCAAGGTATGGCAAATCACAGTGTTTCACATTAGGATCTAGCATCCTAATAGGCTCTCTATTCAGTAATACAAATAATCACAGTGTTTCACATTTGGATCTAGCAAATAATAAAAATAGTTTAAAATGATTCAGTTTAAAAATAGTCATCAGTAAGAAGTAAAAAGTGCAATAACCGACACATGAATTTGATAGGCAGTGTATAAGAGTAGGCAGGGTAAGAATAGTGCAGGTAAATACAAGTTGTGTCAGGATATCCCTGATGTTTCCTCTTGCCACTAGGTGGTAGCAGATATCTAAGTTAATGAGGGCGGCTGGGTAGTGTGGAGGTCTAAGCACTCGCCTACCAATGCAGAGACTCTGGGTTTGAATCCAGCTGCCAGTGGTACCTCCGGCTTGATCAGCCATCCCTACAAACACAATTTACATTTACATTTAGTCATTTAGCTGATGTTTTTATCCAAAGCGACTTACAAGTTCTGTGCGACAAGTCATCAGGAAGGGTACAACTCTTATCAGCTGAGTAAGAATGTTCATCAAAGTGTTGCGTGCTACAGTGTAGGTTAGTTTATTAGGACAAGTGCATGACAGTAAGGTTAGTTAGGGTTAGATTATTTTCTTTTTTATCATTTCAGATAATGGTTGAAGAAGTGCGTCTTTAGTCAACGGCGAAAAATTTTGCGGGTTTCGGCTGTCCTAACTGGGGTGGGTAGTTCATTCCACCATTGTGGGGCAAGGACTGAGAATAGGCGACTTCTCTTTGATGACCCTCCCGGAGCTTGGATAGGAGTAGGTCTGAGGCGGCCAGAAGATGCAGAGCGCGGGGGTCTTGAGGGTGTTAGAGACCATTGACCGGAGGTAGGCGGGAGCGGTTCCCTTTGCCGCACAGTATGCCAGGTCGAGGGCCTTGAAGCGGATTCGTGCAGCAATGGGGAGCCAGTGCAGGTCCGTAAGAAGTGGGGTGACATGGGCCGACTTTGGTAGGTTTTGAGATCAGGCGGGCCGCTGCGTTCTGAATGAGTTGCAGAGGCTTGGTGGCAGTGGCCGGGAGGCCAGCAAGCAGTGCGTTGCAGTAGTCGAGGCGGGAGATGACTGTTGATTGGACGAGGAGTTGGGTGGCTTCTTTTGTCAGGAAGGGGCGGATCCTTCTGACGTTGCTCAGGAGGAATCTGCAGGTTCTGGTTGTCGCTGCGATGTGAGCAGAGAAGTTCAACTGGTGGTCGAGGACAACACCAAGGTTCTTGGCTGTCGGGGACGTGGTCACAGCTGCATTCTCGACTGTGATGGAAAGGTCTGTCAGGGGGGAGGATTTGGCCGGCAGGTGGAGCAATTCTGTTTTGCTTAGGTTCAGTTTGAGGTGGTTGGTCGTCATCCAGGCGGAGATGTCGGACAGACAGGCCGAGATCCGCTCAGAGACATGGATATCTGAGGGAGGGAAGGAGAGGAAGAGTTGAGTATCATCGGCATAACAATGATACGAGAAGCCATGAGACGTGATAATGTTACCCAGAGATTTAGTGTAGAGGGAGAAGAGAAGGGGTCCTAGGACCGAGCGCTGGGGGACACCCGTCCACAGGGGGCGGGTGGCCGACAGGGTCCCTCTCCATTGTCAGTGTTCGCGGGTGGGAAGCCGGTGGGGTATGAGTCCTGGCCGTTGCAAACAGCGACTCCTACTGGTCGATCGGGGCGCCTGTGAAATAGTGTGAACCTCTGCACGCGTTACGTTCTGTTATGTATCGGAGGAGGCATTTAGTTAGTCTACAGTCCCAGACTGACAGTAGGGCAGTGCGTGCAACGACCAGGAAGGGAATTGGCATAACAACTAAATTGGGGGATGGGAGAAGAAGAAAAAAATAATTTGGATTTGGAAGGCAAGCCTGCTTGGTTCATTCTGTGTATTATTTTAAAGCTATTCAAAGAATATCTTTAGAAAATGTCACTATCTATCAGCACATTCTCGCTGACCTGTTTCCCCCACAGCACTATCTTGAAAGGGGCGCTGGTGAGCTTGGTGCTTGATGACTATAACTGGTTAAAAAAATACAAACAACCCAGAACAGCTAGTGCTGATAATGGATGCTGCCAGACCTTTCGTAGTATGGTGCTGATGATGGTGATGATGTTGATGATGATAATTGCAATGACGCTGAAGAGGATGACAGTAATTATATTGATGATGATGATGATGATGATGATGATGATGATGATGATGATGATGATGAATAACGACCCACCCATTACCAGTTCATGTCCATGAAGACAGCGGTATTAATTCGCTCCACCGACTTATCTATATCTGTACATATCCTACACTTATTAGTTACGCTGCTGGTTAGTATGACTACTACCATACTGTCTTTATACCTGTATCATTGTACATATTATACTACAACTCTGTACATACATCTGATTAGCACTATACTTAGTGGTACTCATTTATATATTCTGCACCCAGTTTAATCACCTGTACATTGTATATTGCTGTTGCACTTTACTGTTACATTTGCACTCTGGTTGGATGCCAAACCTATTTTCGTTGTACTGTACTTGTGCTGTATAATGAATGACAATACATTTGAATCTAATCTAATCTAAAAACGTTCACCCCCCCCCCCCCCCCCCGAAAACTTTGCTGGTGCTTTTTTCTTCCCAAACTCTCACCTCCTCTCTTCAGGCATCACAGACTACTGTACGTCACCCCGGATAACGCTCCCGCTGCTCTCCGCCGCTCCACCCACGACACATTCATCCCTCACCATTTGTTCTCCTCTCTTGACTTGCTGCTCCATTTCTTCCATTTTGAGCCGGCCAACCCCGGTGCTCCTCAGCGAGAGAGGGAGAGAGAGAGGGAGAGAGGGAGAGAGAGAGAGAGAGAGAGAGAGAGAGAGAGAGAGAGAGAGAGAGATGGGTCCATAGACGGGGGCAGGGAATCAGGGTTCCGTGGCCGATCTGCTGTGATGCTGCACTCCAGAGCTCTAGTCAATCTCACACATTATAATCTCCATAATCATGTGCTCTCTTTTTCACACACACACACACGCACACACACACACACACACACACACACACACACACACACACACACACACGCACACGCACACGCACACGCGCACGTGCACACGCACACGCACACACACATACACATACACACACACACATACACACACACACATACACACAACCACATAACTGTCAGTGTGGAGCTTACAGTAGCAACATATTACATCCAATGCTTACAGCTCTGTCACACAGCGATTACAGAGGAGACGTCCCGAGAAAGGCCCATTAGACATTAACCCTTTCCTCCCTGTACACAGACTACACCACAGACAGACTCTCCTTTCACCCACCGCTCTGCTTCTCACCCCCACTTCAAGGTTTGATGAAGATCTGTTTTTCTTTTCTTAAAATTATATTTTTTTCAAATGGCAAAAGAAGATGATGACAACCTCATACAGCTTGACAACACACAGTAAGATGACACAGCACATTGAGACGGGGAGAGGAGGCACAGACCACCCAGCGGTCACTGCCACAGACCACCCAGCGGGCCCTACCACAGTACGCCAGGTGCCCCAGCGCCCTCCAGGGAGAGCCCGGCCAAGGATTGGGGGTGTGGTTGGTACATGGTACATGGTGCCAAGGCAGCTCCCCCCAAATCCAATCCAATCCATATATTTATAAAGCACATTTAAAAACAACAAAGTTGACCAAAGTGCTGTACAAGTCCACAACATAAGATAAAACATAAAAACATAAACATTTAATAAAAGCACACAATAAAAACAAGTACAATATGTCACATAAGAAAGGCAGGTCTCTCAAACACTGTTTAAAACACCGAAAGCCAGAACAAATAGATGTGTCTTGAGGCGTGATTTGAACACCTGCAGAGTGGGGGCCTGCCTAACATGCAGTGGCAGCTCATTCCAGAGCTTTGAGGCTGCCACAGCGAAAGCACGGTCCCCCCTAAGCTTCAGCCTGGACTTTGGAACAGCTAAGAGGAGCTGGTCAGAGGACCTGAGGGACCTTGGGGGAACATAAGGTTCCAGCAGGTCCGAGAGGTAACCAGGTGCCAAGCCGTAAAACAGTAAACAGTAAACGCTTAAAATCAATTCTAAAACGAGGCGAGAGGTCATAAAAGCGTGGATTACAGTTTCGAAAACACAACGGGATAAAAAAGGTTTGACCTTGGACAGCCTCCTAAGTTGGAAAAAACTCTTTCCCACCACAGCATTGATCTGCTAGTCCAATTTTAGGTCACAATCAAACTTCACCCCTAGGTTGGTGACAGTTGGCTTCACAAAAAGCCCAAGGGGGCCCAAGTCACCAGGAGGAGACACATGCTCATTGCTGGGACCAAACACCATGACCTCTGTTTTACTGTCATTGAGACATAGACAATGTAATGCCAGCCATGCCTTAACATCATCAAGGCATGCTAACAATGATTTCACCGGGTTGCTATTGTTTCTTTTTAATGGCATGTAGATCTGACTGTCATCTGCGTAGCCGTGAAAGGAGACGCCATGCTTTCGGAGTATAGGCCCTAAGGGGAGCAGATATAACACAAATAAAATTGGCCCGAGAATTGAGCCCTGGGGAACCCCGCAGGGGAGAGGTGCTGTGGAGGATACAGTGTCGCCCAGGCTAACACAAAAGCTTCTCTCAGACAAGTATGATCTAAAAAACTCCAGGGCTGAGCCTTTAATGCCAACCCAGTGCTCCAAACGGGAGAGCAGAATATTGTGATCCACTGTGTGATCATGTTGGCAGATGATCCCCCAGTCACCATCATCTGCCAACATGACAGTTAAGGAAGTTCAGAGTATCTGGGAAGATACTCCAGTCCTTCTACTCCGGAGCTGTAGAGAGCATCTTGACTGGAAACATCACTGCCTGGTATGGCAACAGCACGGCACAGGACAAGAAGGCCCTACAGAGAGTGGTGCACTCAGCCGAGCGTACCACGGGTATTGCACTACCAACCCTGCAGGTCCTATACAACAAGAGGTGCAAATCCAGAGCCTGCAGGATAATGAAAGACCCTCACCACCCCAACAACAGCCTGTCCATGCAGCTGCGGTCAGGCAAACGCCTGCGAGCACCAGTAACGAGGACAGAGAGACTTAGGCTCAGCTTCTTCCCCCAGGCCATCAGAGCCTTGAACACTGAACTCTCCACGCAAGCACACATGAGCACACACACAACACACACACTGTACACGCTCACACACTAGCAACCACTTTAACATAAGCACACACACACTCATGCTGCACACACTCACACTATGGACACTTTACAGAAGGAAAGATCACTTTAAGAATAGTATAGCTTGGATAAATTGGCCGAAGTCGGCCTTCCTCCCACTTAACGCCCCTGCAAAAAGAAATATAACCCTCCCAGAAAAGATACCGATGGTAAAACACTTTAGATGTTTGGGAGTCGAAATATTTCCTACCATAAGCCAAACGGTGAAGCACAATTACATAAAAATCCAAAACAAAATCAAATACGACCTTGTCAGGTGGTCAAAACTTAAAAACTCAGTACAGGCACGGATATCAATAATTAAGATGGATGTCCTACCTAGAATCAACTTATTCAGCTCAATGCTACCGTTACCCCCTCCAAAGGGTTACTGGAAAGAATTACACTCCTCCACATACAAATTTATTTGGAATAACAAACTACCACATATAAAAAGATCCACCGCACAGAGAAACAAAGCAGACGGTGGTATGGCATTTCCAGATTTCTACCACTATTTTACGGCGTACACTTTAAGACCACTAACAACATGGTTTGATCCCCAAGCATCAGTATCCTGGAGAAATGTAGAAGAAAATATAGTAGCTCCATATAGGCTGAAGGACATAGTATACACCAAATTATCAATTAAGCAATGCGAACGGAAATTTGGCCCCATAATCACTCATGCGATCCGGATATGGCGTGAAACACAAAAAAAAGATTCTATCCCACATAAATGGCATAATCATACTCCCTTATTCAATAACAATGCACTCTTGATTGGAAAACAACCTATAAGATTCCCTAGATGGGAAAAGCAAGGCATACACTCATTAGGAGACGTTTTCAACAAACAGGGTTTTTGTAGTTTCGATGAAATACGCAAAAAATGTAATCTCACCAAGTCCACATATTATTTTTACGCGCAGTTATTGGCATGTTTGAAGGCTCACAGTGTTCCATTAACGATACCAATTGCACACCACAGATACCACAAATTTTTCTATGAAAGAGAGACATAGAGAGGTTTTGTATCAGATTTTTATCATCAATTACTAACGGCCTCGTATGAAACCCTCCACCTAGACTCTATTTGGAGGAGGGATATACCAGACCTGGAAATAGACTTTGAGTGGCAAGAAGCCTGGGCAAATGTTCGACTTGCATCAAGGAACCCGGACCATCAACAAATCAATCTTAACTATATCCATAGGACATACTTGACTCCTATAAGACTGAACAGAAATGGTCTTAAACAAGACTCCAAATGCTCCTTATGTACAAATGGGGACGAGGGGACATTTATGCACATGTACTGGGACTGCCCACCAGTTAAGATATTCTGGAAAGAAGTGACCCAGCAATTATCAAATCTCTTAATTCTGAATATACCTGTACACCCCTCTGTATTACTGCTGAATGATGTTTTTGAATATGCAGAACATCCACAGCGAAAGAGATTGGTTTTATCTGGTATCACAGTGGCTAAAAAGCTGATAGCATCACGATGGTTTCAACCGGAAAAAATGTGCCGGAAGGTCTGGATTCTTACATATCTCGATGTGATTTATCAAGAAATATCTACAGCAAGAATTTTGGGTCTCAATGAATCCAAAATGACTATGTGGTTAGAAGTGGTGGAGAGAATAAAAGCTAGCATATAATGGTAGTGTATGGTTAGGAACAAGTTATAATGGTTGGATTATCAAATGGGGGGTCCGGGAGGGGGGGGTACGAGCTAGAGCATATGTGTATAGGTTTTTAGATAACAGGTATTAGGGGTATATCCTGTATAAGACAATTAACTAAATGGTGATTTCATTGGATGTGCACTGTCAACTAATGCTTGTATATCTTATCGTGTGTTGTCATGTTTGTTTATGTGTTTGTTTAAAAAATTATAAAAAAAATAAAATACAAAAAAAATAATAGTATAGCTTGAGATCGTATAATATAGCATTGTATAGCAGTGTACATAAAGACCCAATGCCTCATCCGTAGCTAACAGTGTACTGCACTGCCACAGGACCTAGCATGTCCTACCATGCTCTGTAAATAGCTCATGTACAGATACCGATATGCCTACTTCAGTGGAGGTTTCTCTATGACAACATGTGAAACACAAATTCACTCATAATTCATAATTATTATTAATTTACATATACCTATATATAAAAAAAAATATATATATATATATATATATATATATTTTTAATTATTATTATTATTTTTTTATTATAAATGTTTTCCTCTGTAAAAAAAATGCCAGTGAATTTTTTTTTTTCAAAAATGGCCAAAATTGACAGCTCTGAGCAGGCCTGCACTGCAGTATTGCCTGCAGTAATTATTCGTGAAGAAAACTTCACAGGTGTGACCCATTGTTAAATAAATAATAAATAACAGCGAATCAAAATAGGCTATTAACTTCATCTAAGAACGGTCTGTGCAGTTAAACTCTTGCCATTGAATGGAGGATTGATTGATTGACAGCCCTTGACATCCAATACACGGAGGTTGAATATGATTGGCAGCCTTGCAAATCCAATCAGAGATTTCTGCATTGCAAAGTCAAAATGGGTCCAGCTGCATGTGAGGAGGATAGGTTTAGCTCGGGCCAATCTCAAGTTTCTCAAGTTTCTTTATTAGTTGTCATACAGAAGTACAGAATACTTTTATACAAAATGTAACATAAAGAAGCATTTTGTATAAAAGTATTCTGTACTTCTGTATGACAACTAATAAAGAAACTTGAGAAACTTGAGATTGGCCCGAGCTAAACCTATCCTCCTCACATGCAGCTGGACCCATTTTGACTATGTGAAAGTTGAGACTATGAGAAAGTTGTTGTTTAGTAGTTAGTAAGCTGTACAGCTATAACAAGTCAGGCTAAATTAAACTTTGCGCCAACATTAGGACCGAAGTATAAACCAGCAACTGAGCAACATGAAGAAGTGGATTTATGCATCTGGATCAGAAAAAACGTTGTGGATGAAAAAGTAAGTAGGCTACAGTGCTTGTATGCTAACAGTAGCTAGGCAGCTTAGCCTACATCACAATGATAATCACCAAGCTAACTTACTGTACACACTGTAGGGCTGGGCAATTAATTGAAACAGAATCGCGATATCGATTCATAGACCTATGCTATCTAATTTCTAAGTTATGACTATTTTCTTTTATTAAATTTTTTTTTATTATTATTTTATCTGGGTTGAACATGATTTGTGGAACTCCCTCTGGTGTTGTGGTCGTGGTATTCACTGACCTTTGGGAAGTATTTCGACATGCACATGGGTATCTTAGTGGTGTAGTGTATCTTGTAGACCAGGCCCATTGCAAGTTGCTGTACTCTGTCGTCTACTCTAAGCCATCCTAGGTTGTCAAAGTGGACAGGGGTGAGGTGGGTTTTAGGAGTAAGGTCAAGCAGTAGTCTGACCAGTTTGTTTTGTGATGTTTGTAATCTTGTTTTTAGTGCCTTTGAGGTGCTTTGGTACCATGAGGTGCAAGCATAGTCGTAGTACCCTTGAATGAGTGCTCCTGTTAGAGTCTTCAAGGTATTCTTGTTTACCAGAGAGGAGATCCGGTACAGGAATCTAGTTCGTTGGTTGACTTAGTTTTATTACATTGGATCCCATTTTGTCACAGGAAAGATTTGCCTATATAGGATGGAACCCAGGTAGGTAATTTCATCTTTCCTTTTAAGATAAGATAAGATATTCCTTTATTGATCCCCTTGGGGAAATTCAGGCATCATAGCAGCATGGGGGAAGGGGGGGGGTACAGGTAGTGAAAACAACACAAGCAGTGTAAACAAATAGGTCAATATAATTTACTATCTAACTAACTGAAATATACATTATTCATTATTCACAGTATCACAGTATCCACATAAGGTGCAGTATGCATAAGGTAGTGTTATTGTCCTACTTGGGTTCCTATTAGTTCTAGGTCGATGTCTGGCAGCAGTCGCTGCCCACTGTTGTGGAGCCTGATGGCCACTGGTATGAAGGACTGTCCGAGGCGGTTAGTTGAGTGTCGGGGGGGGTATGAGTCTGTGGCTTCCTTGTCACCTTCACCTAATATGTTTTGATCTGGTCAGGTGCGCTGTCACCTAAAATGTTTTGATCTGATCAGGTGCGCTGTCACCTAATATGATTTCATCTGGTCAGGTGCGCTGTCACCTAATATGTTTTCATCTGGTCAGGTCCGCTGTCACCTAATGTTAATATGTTTTCATCTGTGTCCACTGACCACTGACACACAGTGGGGGATGTTTTAAAAATATTATTTAATATATAATATAATATAATAATTTGTGCTTCACCTAAAAATTTGGTCAGCAGCCTCCACTGGCCTACTTTGTTTACTTGTTTATTGCACTATGTCGCTCTATTGGTTGGACTCTTATTATTATTACTTGTATTATGCACATCGTTGCGGGCGAGACCCCCCGCATTTCACTGTATACCTGTATGCCGTGACAAATAGAACTCTTGTATCTTGTATCTTGTATCTTGACATCATCACACCCGACAAGTTCAAAGGTTATTCAGCTCAGATCCTGCTCACAAGCATGTGGCACATGCAGACATACTTCAGAGTCAGGTTATTACTCTATTAATCATGCATTTTCAAATTAATAGCCCCGTGTCTCACAGTCTTTAAAGGTTGAGGCTTCACGCTCCATCCATAATAATTCCAAGAAGCCAGTTGTGTTTATTATAGCAGTCTGGTTTATGGATTTTCCAGTTAATTTTCAAGTATTGTCCTCTTTGAAGAGAGAAAGGTGACAACACATTGTGTAGTTCTTGCATGTATGTTTTTCCACTTGATTTGCCAGGATGCAGACCACAGGCTATTGAGGAATATGATCGTTCGTAAAACATCGATTACCTCTGCCCAGGATCTTTCACCCGCTTGACAGGACCACAGTAAGCACATGCATGCACCAATCCTACCACAGCCATGCCAACACAATCAGACAAATTTGGGTCCATTTTCCTTACGTATGTGGTGTAATATAAGCCCTATGTATGAATTTCATCTGGATACTTTTATATCTCACACAGTTGGACATAGATGTCGAATGCTGTCAATATTGAGCCCCGTTGATGTGCAGTGAGGGGTGGTCTGTACTGTAGTTTGGTGTGAACAGCGCTGTCAGGGAAAGATAGACTTAATAACTTATGTATAGCCGAGACAGTTCCTCGCCCGACAGGAGCGTTGCTCAGACACTTTTAGATCCCAATATGATTCCCTTGGATGTGCATTTTTAAAAGATAGATCTAAGCTGTAGGTGTTGCAGAAATGCAGAATCGTTGCATTTTCATCTCATGGAATGGTGTCATATTTTGGTGTTACATTATTATTTGCCAGTGTTATATGGCCTGCAGTTAACAGTGGATTATTCCACATTGGACGGTTGGATTGGATGGTTAGAGACACGCCATTAATAAAGGCTTGTTTGTTACACTCCGACCACCCTTGTTTCTGGGTGTGGCCAACTTTTAACTTTTTTTCAAAGCGCTCGCCACAATGTAGGGTGGAAATTGCCTCCTTCACCACCACTGGTAGCACCCAACCTTGCTGCCATACACTGGCACCCGGCACACATCACACTACACAATGGCTGAACGGCTCAGGAGACAGGGATTGATACCAGCCAATTAAGGGGAGGGATGATTAGGTGGCCTTGATGTCAGAGACCTGATTGGAAATTTGGCCAGGAACGTTGGGGAACCCCCTACTCTTTGCGATAGGCGTCCTGGGTTCTTTAACGACCGAGATTCAGTCAGGACCTCGGTTCTCATCCGACATTTTTATGTTTTCAGAAAACATTTGAGTCCCTCCTGGGGAGAAATACCTGGGAGTGGGACGCTCACATGGGAGGCAGGTGCATTTACCTCAAGACTACCAAGACACACTTTTCTGACTCACCCAAACCCTAACCTTAACCAGTGATGGGCAAGCTACTTGGAAAATGTAGTAAGCTACACTACAAGGTACTCTCGATTAAATATAGCTCAACTACAATGGAAGCTATCCCCAGATAAATGTAGCAAGCTACTGTACACTACAAGAACATGGCAAATATAGCTAACTACATCGGCACTATTTTTCTTTATTTTTTTTACTTTATGATCAAGTTTCCACCAAACAAATAGGCAGGCAAAAAAAAGGTTCAGTTTGATTGTTTATTAGAAAACTGAAACAAGCCCTCGGTCTCGCTTTTTGTGTCATCATTTTAACATGAACTTGTATTATGTACAAAATGTTAATAAAGTATGAGGAAAGAACTGTGGAAACGTAATAAATAAAAGGCAGTGAAACAATAATCAAATAAACACCAAAATATATACTCTCTCTATTGGAATGGAGACTTTTCAGCACAGGATAAACTGCCCACTTTATCAACCAAAAACACACTTCTTCAATATCTGAATTTTAACTAATAATAACTGTCTTACTGCATTTTACTATTATGCTACCATGTCTATACTACCACCAACTATGCTAATATGTCTATACTACTACAGTATACTATGTACTCAGAGTATAACACTCAAGCTTGACACTGCTAGACAAATAATACTAATTATCCTTGGCTGCTAGATATGTACCACTCCTGCTGACTTGTTGTACACAATTTGTAAGTTGCTTTGAATGAAAGCGTCAGCTAAATGACCAAATGTATTTAAATATGTAACTCACAAAACATTCCATGGCCCCAAAATCATGTGGGGACCCCCCCTGGGGGTCTTGACCGACCCACAGGTTGAGAACCACTGCTCTAGGTGATCTTTTCCCTCTTAGTGTATGTATTATTTATGTTAGTTTGTTTTTTCTTTTCTCCACCCCCATAATATTGTTCATTTTCTGCCTACAGTGAAACATGATAGCAGCTATCTGTTAGTTAAAGCTGTTGACAGAAAGTGCACTGACTTGTGTGCTGTTTGGGAACAGTTGACAATGTTTATGTAAAGCTCACCTGAATATGTGTTCTCAAGTTAATGCTGGACGTGTGGGAAGTTGAGACTTGAGAGCAGCTTCGTTTTTGGCTGACACAATAAACACCTAAACACATATGTTTTAGGCGTTTTTTCAGTCAAACTCATACATTTTTCCAGATAGGGCCATGGAGAGGCATTGTTGTTATTGACATCATCTTCATCAATGCATTTGCGGAGCTGGAGTTGCATGTCCCGCCCTATCCTGCCTCTGATTGACCTACCCGTAATGTTTTGGCCTAACCTTACCCAATCGTGAGTCGTCATACTCATATCTAAACCAACCAACCAATCATAGTGGGTTTTCTACGGGGAGTTTTTTTTCCACAAATCTTTATTTAGTCTGTTTCTCCGGACAGTAGCGTGTAGCGTTTTGGTCACGCTACGTCACTACTTGATTCTAAAAATAGCTGCACTACAGAGAACGCTACTTGGTTCAAAAGTAGCGACGCTACCATCACGCTACTGAGAAATGTAGTTAAGCTATGTAGCGTTGCTACTTGTACCTAGCTACTGCCCATCACTGACCTTAACTACACTGTTACCTTAAACTAACCGTAACCATTGAACCCTAACCTTAACCTAACTTTCTATCTTAACCATAACCGTTACATCATAGTATTGCTGTGTTTGTATCAGGGTGGGTGGGTGTCTTACTCTAGTGGTGAGCACACTCGCCTGCAACCGCAAGCATCCAATATAATTTGGACTTTCGCCGATATAAAATGTAAATATATTACTATTACAATAAGTAAATATATTACTTATGGCTATAACATAACGTACATTAGGTACTTTTTTTCCTGTGGTCGATTAGTACTTTATTTAGGTTTTCTGATGAGACCGTGTTACCCACCGGTATCCATCAGTTCCATCAGTTAAGTTAACAAAAGTCACAAACTCACATGAGTCTGCCAGTGCGTTTCTGAATCAAATCAAATCAAATCAAATCAAATTTATTTGTAAGGCCCGACAACACACGTTAATGTCCCCATGGGCCGTACACGTCTTCTTTAAACAGGTCAAGAAGAAACACAACAATAAGTCAAGAACAGAACAAGAACACCATAAGGTCCAACACATTTAAAATAAATGCAAATAAATGAAAGAATGCAAGCACTCCCAGACATACCCCACGCGAAGGTAAGGAAAAACTCACTAAAACCTAACAATAGGGAAAAAATGCTCCACAGGCAGTGTGGAGGAGAGAAACCTTAGAAGGGCCATTCAAGGGGGGATCTCCCTTCTTAGATGTCTAGTAGTGTTGCAGACTAACAGTTGGTAAGCATGCACTCAAGTGTGTAGTGAAACACAGATGAGTGCATGCAATAGCAACTGAACATTTTGAAAGATTAAAGATAGAGCTGATAGCAACTGAACATTTTGAAAGATTAAAGATGGAGCTGATAGCTAATCTATTTGAGGCACAGGGGTGGCGCAAAGAGGGTCGCGTCCTCCCCGTCTTAATCACGGGACATTCAACACTCCGGGTCATTGCTCCGAGACAGCCGGAGACAGGGAGATAAGGGGCGGCGCAGAGAGGGTCACAACCTCCCCGACATCATCGCGGGATGTCCAGCACTCCGGTCACCACTACGAGGCCGCCGGAGACAGGGAGACAGGAGGGCACGCAGAGAGGGTCGCATCCTCCCAGCCTTCATCACGAGACGTCCGACACTCCAGTCAGCACTCCAGGACAGCAACTCACAGGGAGACAGGGAGACGGGACAGGCGTTAGACAGCTTGCGTCATTGTAGTGGGCGGACATAGCAATAGATACAAGTGGTAAGCATATATGTGAATAGAGTAGATATATGAAGTAAGCATATTATGTGAATAGAATAGAAGTACTTAACCCAGCAATGAAACCGCGTTGACAGGCCAGTTGACAAGACCACGGACAGACGACGGTAAGTAGCTGATCCATGGCCTCGGTGGTGCATGTAGAGCAGTCACTGCAATCTTGGCCAAGACCCTGAGGCATCCATCACCTTAGTCAGCACTAGGAGACAGGCACTCAGAGAGATGGGGGAGGGAGGGGGGGAGGGGAGGGGGGGGAGGGGGGGGGAGTTAGAGAGTTCCCATGTTTGTGGTGTTGCAAAAAAGCAGACATGGGGGAAAATAGACATCCTAACTAAACTAGACAGATTAATCTAAAGGTCAGTCCCCGACCAGATGAGATCAGGGTAGGTTGAAGGAGAGAGAACTGAACTGCCTCAAAGTTATCCAAAACTATTGGGAAGGTGTTCTTTAAATCCTTTTATCACTCAAACCTACATTTCATTGTGGTAAACCTCATATTTTTATATTCAGAGGTAATTATATAGTTTACACTGTTTATTTTTCTCATATTTCTCATATAAACTGTCGGGTCATCTGACCCATTCCTGGCGGGAATTTTCTCCATGGCTGTGCTAGTGTTAAATCCTTTTAAGATGTATTTATTTCCTTCCGTAGTAACGATGCTGGGTATAGAATGCCATAGCTGTATTCTGTGCCAAATGACTCTCTCAGACCACAGACCCAAAACTATCAAACATATATAATAAACCCCCCCGTCCAAGTACACAGCACCCACTAATAATCCGTTAATGGGTCATCTCTATGATGGGGTTTTATGATGTATTATACAATCTGCTCTGCTAGGGCCCTCAGAGAGAGAGAGAGAGAGAGAGAGAGAGAGAGAGAGAGAGAGAGAGAGAGAGAGAGAGAACGGCTCAGGAGACAGGGATTGATATTAGCCTACTCTTTACAATAGGCGTCCTGGGTTCTTTAGCAACCAAATTCTACGGAAACGCCCCCCTATACCTCAAAGAACTCATCACCCCTCACTCCTCCTCTCGACATCTCCGCTCTGGCCAGGCAAACCTCCTCCAGCGCCCAAGGACAAATCTATGCACTATGGGAGATCGGGCTTTTTGCTCCTCCGCTCCCAGTCTGTGGAATGCTCTCCCTGACTACCTGAGAGCACCACAGACTGTGGATGTTTTTAAGAAAGGCCTCAAAACCCACCTTTTTAGTAGAGCCTTCTGTTGACCTTTTATCAAATTTTTAATTTTTTTTCTGCTCCACACATTTCATGTTCTTTTACCAATTTATTTTATCAGTTTTATTATTCTATGTTTCTCTGCTATTTTATGTTTTAGTTTTGCCTATTTTTATATTCTTTCTTTCCTTTATTCTCGCTAGCTTTTAAGTCCCTTTAACTGTAGCGCTCTGAGAGTTGCCCCGCAACTGTAAAGCGCATTACAAATTAAATCTATTATTATTATTATTAAATTCAGTCAAGACCTCAGTTTAGTGTCTCATCCAAAGGACGGCACTCGCAGCTGTACGGTGTCCCTATCACCGCAACAGGGGCACTGTTACTGACAAGTCCAGAGGATAGAGTGACCCCTGCTGGACAACAAGACCACTTTCCGACAGCAGCTATGACGAGGGCTCGAACCTGTGATCTTCCAATCATGAGTCCGGAGCTCTACTCATGTAGCCACGCTGCCGGACGTTTGACTTCATGAACCCTCTGTTGATCAGGCTGGGGACAGGCCTTGTGTGGAAGGAGCGCGCCCACCGGGGCTCCCCTTCCCCGGGTTCAAATGCCTCCCCCCTCCTGAGGTGGAGTGTGCATATCCCTCCTCTTCCCCCTGACTTGGGGGGGGGATCACCATGTGGCCTCCACCACCTCCGTTCTCCTCCTGCTGCCACGCAGGCTGGCGATGGAGCGCTGACGCCTCTGTGTCCAGGGAGGGTTTTGCCCACTGGGGCTTCCCTTCACCTGGGGCCATCGACTGGCCATGTTTTTCCACCTCGTTGCACCTGCCTAGTTGCCAGGTCCCCATGAGACCTCTACGGCGGCAGCTATGCACCTCAGTGCCCCTGTGCTGAGATAGGGTGGTCCCCTGGAAGTCTATTCTAGTTCCCACCACTCCCCGGGCTCTCCAGCGTGAACTGGGGAGGGGGTTCGGCCACACAGGGGGAGTCAGCTCTCCGGCACGCGATGGCTCCTCGTCCAGGGGGAGGATGTGCTACGCCCCAGCACAGGCGTTGCACTTCCTCCTTTCATCCACGCTAAGTTCTTATAAATCCATCAGGTCATTCTTCAAGACCAACCAGAGAATACACTATGCTCCACTTCCTAACCTAATGTATGATGATCTATGTATGCTATCCTATCAACCATACTCTACTCCTTATTTCAATGATCATAGAAGACCGAACCTGGGAATCAGAATGAAATAATGTGTACACCGTAATTATATAAAAATAAGAGATTAATATTAATAGATATAAATAAAGTAGGGCTGTCAAAGTTAATGCTTTAACTTTGGAGATTAATATAAATTATTTAATATAGCGTTAAAAAATGCATCTAGATTAATCTATGGAGTGAACATATTTCAACGTTCTGAACTTTCAGCAGTATCTTTGCTTTTTCTTTTTTTGCATTGACTTATGCACCTTTTTGAAAATCATCTGACATGAAGATGGAACACATTTTTGTTGTTAATATGATTTATATTACTGGTAGTTCATACAAGACATCGTCCTCTAAGCCAATCTGCACTTTAACATAGGCCTGGGTTGTTTTTATTTCTGTTAGAGCCGCGGCTATAAGAAAGAGGTCTTTAAAGCTGAGTCAATGTTGATGGTTTTGTTGAACATTTGTATTTCACAGGAGAGAAACTATTCAAAGATCAAAGATTAATCTAAATATACTTTCTTTGTGTTGATTCTACATTAATTCCATGATTTTACTCAAGTAAATATCTGTTACAAGCTTCGGTCTTAAATAGAAAAATGCGATTTTTTATCTAGATTAATCTAGATTAATTACAGAAAATTGTGAGATTAATTAGTTAATTTTGTTTTTTTAAATCTATTGACAGCACTAAAATAAAGCAAACGGGAGTACATCAATTAGACACCACTTAAATTGCATGTATTCACATTTCATTCATGCTTTTAGTACCAAACCAGAGCGTTTGCCCATACAAATGTTTGGTGTTCACATATTCCTCACGAGTTTGAGATAACTCTTAATGAAAATTAAAATGAACCTTTTGAATTTGTATTGTTCAATTACACTGAATTTTTTTTGCCCAATAGCCTACTTCAACTAAGTTGATAACTCATAGCTGAATTCAGTGTGAAATGATCAACTATAAGCAACCACACAGTAAATGGAACATATGGCATTCGCATGAATGAATGGTGAGTCTCAAACAGCCACATGCAGAAAGGCCACTTGGCCCTTGCAGGCTGTTGCAGCGTGTTGCCTCATAGTCAGTCACTATGCTGTTCCTCACATTTAAAACACATAATTTCCATTATAAGGCAAACCAAAAATCACTAATTAATTTAAGCTTCCTGAAAAGCCAAGGATTTCAACATAGATCATTTAATTTCTCTCTCCCTCTCTCTTTTCATCATTCTTGCTCTCTTTTTCAAACTTTAATATGGCCACATCGTGGACAGTGCCGATGAGCCGATGATGCAACAGCGAGGGCATGCAAAGCCAAAGAGACCCATGTCTTGTTCCTTCTCTCTCTCTCTAATATACTATATAGGAAACTTGCGTTAAAAATACGTCATTTCTGAAGACGCATAATTTGACTTTCAATTCACATGCACGCCACACCTGCTTGTACACATGCATGGAAGCACATAAGAAATAACAATACCATTATTGTTATTTCCACTCCTACTGCTACTAATAATAGCCTGCATGTATGAAACACTGTTACAAAGTGCTATATTGGTGTTTCCAGCTCAGTCCTTACTGTGTGTATTTCCTACAGATAGGAAGCACACCATTTTATCAGCGGGGTGCTTTGGGCCACAGTTGTGCTTGTTCAGCACAAGATGCATCCTTATCTCCAGATAGGGAATACCTGCAGGGCTGCCTCTCAGAGCACATGGCGAAGGTATAGAGAGAGAGAAAGAGAGAGAGAATGTGTGTGTGTGTGTGTGTGTGTGTGTGTGTGTGTGTGTGTGTGTGTGTGTGTGTGTGTGTGTGTGTGTGTGTGTGTGTGTGTGTGTGTGTGTGTGTGTGTGTGTGTGTGTGTGTGTGTGTGTGTGTGTGCGTGCGTGCGTGCGTGTGTGCGTGCGTGCGTGCGTGCGTGCGTGCGTGCGTGCGTGTGTGTGTGTGTGTGTGCACGTGCATGTGTACAGATGCGAGCACACGTGTGTGTGTGTGTGTGTGTGTGTGTGTGTGTGTGTGTGTGTGTGTGTGTGTGTGTGTGTGTGTGTGTGTGTGTGTGTGTGTGTGTGTGTGTGTGTGTGTATTGTAGGGGGATTATAGATATTATCCAGTATGTATATTCAACCTATTCGTTTTCAAGCACAAGCTTGCTTTTGTTTTTTGTTGTTGTTTTATTACAAGTAAACAGCCCAGTAAAAGTGAATCACCTTAGGAAGCTATGAAGGATTATAGATTAATTTAGCATTTATCTGGATATATTAAATAGAATCATACCTCTACAAATACAATTACAGGACCCGACAGAATAAACTATTCTCTTTGTCCTGAATTAAGTAAAAATATTTGAATGCTGAACAAAAAGCGTTTTATAGTAAGCGCTGAGGATATTTAAAGGTGCACAATGTAGTTTTGTGAGAATTCAGCACTGAATGAGCTGAATGAAGGAAAATTCGTAAAGGCAGGGCCCACAACATTCTAGGCTTACGTTTGGTTGACAGTGGCTAGAAAAGATTTTGTTTTCATTCATGATAGAATAATTATATGAATTGCAGTAAATGTATTTTGCAAATGTCTGAAACTGCATAGTGCACCTTCCTGTCTGTGAATCATTTCAGCATAGGACACAGGCCTACTTAGCAGTCGAAATACCATATACAGTATACTATTTCTGCTGTGAGATGAAAACATTGTATTTCCTAAATAAAATGTGTATTAAATTAAACCTAATGGGTCTTATGGAACTTATTGGAACCTACTCATCATATGAGACTATACACCTTGAAAGGTATCAAACAGGGTTTTCTTGTAAACTACTCACTTTTGTTTATATTCACATTACCACTTCAAATAGACAGTTTTCTGTTGTTGAAAGAATGAATATATTTACTACCTCGTATAACTTTTGCAAAGTACATTTTTCAAGTTTCAAGTTCAAGTTTCTTTATTAGTTGTGACTTGTCATATAGAAATACAGAATACTTTTATATGAAATGCTTCTTTCCATTTTGCTCCTGAGAGTGTGCTATATAAAAGGATAAGTATACAAAGTATAATATAAGTATAGAATAGAAAGTCAAGTGTAAACAAAACAAAAATGTTTGCCGTTTACGTTGCTCTCGTATACTGTATGTTAATATCCCATCCATGTTAAGGGAAGCAACAGTTGTGATTGGAGGATCAAGCAAGGAGGGCAGATTTTGAGATAGGTCCATTGTCAAAATAAAATGTAAGTCAAGAAAATCGTGTGTGAGATAAGATAAGATAAGATGTGTCTATATTGATCCCCTTGGAGAAGTCCTCAACAACTCCATTAACAAATTCCTACATTCACATTGATCCGTTGTGTCAGTCTGTCTAGTTTTTTATTTTTAAAATTTTTAATTAACAGTATCCGTTTGTTGGACAGGGCTGTCCGTTTTAACAAGCCCTACTTTAGGAACTGATGGATAATATGTCACCAAAGTTGTTGTTTCTGAAAATGCACGATTTCGTTTTGTATCTGCTTCCATTCAATGCAAAGGAAATGTAGAAATCATCTAAAAATATTGTAAAGGATGACATATCAAAGTCACTTATTTCCAACGTAGTGCTTGAATATAAACAGTGGCAAGTCGTGGCTGCAAATAACATAACTAGCAACAATTGTCTGACCTTGACCCTAAAGGTGTGTGGGCTTCAAGCCTGTTACCTAACAGGTAAATGCTACTGTAGGTCAGCTCCTGCGGTTCCTGAGAAACTGGTTCCTATGTACACAACTATACAATATACAATTTACTATTTTAACTCCGTCATTATTATACTTAATGTACTGTATCTAAACTATACTATACCTCATTCCTAGTGACTTTTCCATTATTTAAAGTGACATTTTGTTTAAAGTGATTGTTTAATTAAAGCGGTTGCAGCATGAGTGTTGAGGGAAGGAGAGGAGAACCCAGTATGCGGACAGGAATGGAAGGAGTAGTGTAGTGACGGACTTTACTAAGTACAATGGCACATTACAAAAGAACATAAACGGCGCAGCCGAGCTGGCACTAATAACAACAAACTGAGAACATGAAAATAAAAGGCAACAAAATGGAACACTAACAACACTTACTTAGACAGAACAACAACAGTGCAAGGACGACGTAGACAGGAACAAGGGGTACCCGGAGGTAATGACGCCACAAGGAAGTAAGGACAGAACACACTAATATACACAGACTAATTATGATGAGCAACACCTGGCAGGCCAGGCCAAAACACAGAATCAAATAAACACCAAACTAGACACAAAAGCATTATCACAATAACACAACCAGACAGGAGGACAACATCACACAAGGGAAGGGAAAGCCAACGACAACAAACATAATTAAATCACATTAATCAAACTTGACAACACAGAAATAATAATAGCCTGGACCATCTGATGGTGCCCGCTAGAGGGAGGCAGGAGACCATTGTTTATCTTGTCCTCACAGCCCCAGACATGACTTAGTCTGGGACCGTTACAGACTCCCAGGTACTTGAAACTGCTCACCCTGTCCACGATAGCCCTGTTTATCCACAACGGCGTGTGTCCCCTGCTGTATTCTCCTAAAATCCACCATCAGCTCTTTGGTTTTACCAATGTTCAGGAGTAGGCTGTTATCCCGGCATCAGCGTGCCAGTTCATCAACCTCCTCCCGATAGGCCTTCTCGTCATTGTTAGAGATCAGCCCCACCACCACCGTGTCGTCCGCAAACTTCACTATGGAGTTGGAGCTGAACCTGGCCACACAGTCATGTGTGTACAGTGAATACAGCAGGGAGCTCAGAATGCAGCTTTGGGGGATCCGATTTTGCTGGAGGTATGACCCCCCCACCCTGACAGCCTGGGGCCTGTCACTTAGAAAGTCCAGGATCCAGGCGCTCATGGCGGAGCTCAGACCTAGATCGATCAGCTTGTCAACCAGTCTGGTGGGGACTATGGTGTTGAAAGCTGAACTATAGTCAATGAATTCAAGGTCTTAGCCCCCCCTTCCCCCTCCAACAAGTAGATTAGATTAGATTAGATTAGATTAGATTGAAATGTATTGTCATTATACAGCACAAGTACAGTACAACAAAAATAAGTGTGGCATCCAACCAGAGTGCAAGTATGACTTTCTACTTTTGCTACTTTCACTTCGATACTGCATTGTTGATATGATTTAATGTTCTACTCCTGTTTTTCCTTTCTCTTGTCAGTGCGAGTGTTCAGGGACTGCAACGACCTCAGTAACAAGGATACGCATATGTGAAGCATTGTTGCACAGAGAAAAGCAAACGCCAGCAGATGTGCTGAGGAGCATCACAAACGCAGATATAGATACCATAAGACCAAGAGAAAAACAGCGGCTAGATAATAATAACCCTGTAATACCAAGGCACACTGCTTTGCAAACTAATTTAAAAGCCTTTAATTATGTGCTTAGCGCCTACACATTTCAACTGTTCTCTTCAGGGCGTATAAAAACAAGTGGCAGCTCACAGCTAAGGCTGGCGTTTGCTGCCAGGCAATCAGAGCAGCGCTAGATAATTGACACAGTCAAGCAAGTGGGTGTGTACATAATTAGGTAAAGTCTAACAAGGCACCAATATCTTTATGGTTAGCAAATCCATCATAGGGAATTAATAGCATTGGATATTATATATATATATATATATATATATATATATATATATATATATATATATATATATATATATATATATATATATATATATTTAAGGCTGTCAAAGTTAAGGCGGTATTAACGCACAATTCTATTAACGCCACTATTTTTTTTAACTCATGATAAAAAAAAATTTGCTTTTGTTTGTTTACTAGACTTCACTCAGGTGTATGTGTGTGTGTGTGTGTGTGTGTGTGTGTGTGTGTGTGTGTGTGTGTGTGTGTGTGTGTGTGTGTATGTGTGTGTGTGTGTGTGTGTGTGTGTGTGTGTGTGTGTGTGTGTGTGTGTGTGTGTGTGTGTGTGTGTGTGTGTGTGTGTGTGTGTGTGTGAGAGATAGAGAGAGAGGGGGGGGGGGGTGAGAGAGATGAGGAAGGGGCAAGAGAGAAAGAGAGCTGGGAGAGAGTGTGTGTGTGTGTGTGTGTGTGTGTGTGTGTGTGTGTGTGTGTGTGTGTGTGTGTGTGTGTGTGTGTGTGTGTGTGTGTGTGTGTGTGTGTGTGTGTGTGTGTGTGTGTGTGTGTGTGTGTGTGTGTGTGTGTGAGAGAGAGAGGGGGGCGGGGGTGTGAGTCCTCAGCCCTTGTACAAGTTCCTAACGTTTTCTTTCCCCTATTATTTCATGCACACTTTATTCATTGTTTTAAATTATTGTTTTCTTTTAAGTTATGTTGTGCATCACTCTGTTTTGAATTTGATGCAATGCATGAGGGTCATCCCTTTGTGTTAAATGGCTGCATAAAGCAAGCATTTGTTGACTCTCATGTTGATATGAGTATTAAAACTTGGAACTTGAAAAAGATCTGTTTAAGGTAGATAATTTTTTTTTTAAGAAATGCAATTAATTTGCGATTAATCACAAGTTAACTATGGACAATCATGCGATTAATCAGATTAAATATTTTAATCGATTGACAGCACTAATATATATATCATCGACAATAAGTGTGCACATAACTGAGGTACACACATGCACAGAACATGAAATGATGAGAAACGATGGTCAGAATGTCTGAGAGTGTATGTTGATTGATATGGTTCTAGTAACTGCTTCAGATGACGGGGGTAATTTAAGTAAATACACATATAATATTATATAACCTATATTTGGAAATAGGTTCTATCGCTGATGGAAAGGCGCAACAAACACTGGTATTTGTTCATTTTTAAGCCCCTATTGGTAAGTTACCTCCTTATACTACATCATTATTGGAATGATATTTTTGTACCTACAGTATGGAACCAGTTCTCTTTGAGGTCACCAGAGTTTGCTCAGAACAGGGTAAACCTTCATTTTGCTATGATGCCCCTAACTCATGGAATGAACTCCTACAGTTCTTACAGCTTCAGATGTCCCCCTCTATTGCAGAGTTTAAAACCTTGATCTCCAACCTTTGCCAGTCAAGTTGTACATGTTTTAATTGATTGTTATCCTTATTGTGATTTTATATGCTGTGTGATTGTATATGCCTTTTCTTGCTTAACTCTGTATACACGTGACGTGACTGTAAATGAGGGAAACCTCCTTTGAGTTTAAATAAAGGTTTGAAATGAAATGAACTTGACACTGACACATACTACAAAGGACTGCAGTCTAACCCCGTGGAAGAAAGGAAAAGTGAATTGAACCACATGCTAAGAGAAGCTAAAGAGGATCTGCTCCAGGATCAGCGGAGCAGAATGTAATTGTCTATCCTCCCACACTACCATGCTTCTACATGCTACATACTTCTACTATTTATATTACCCTGCCTGTACCTCCCCTCCCCCTCCCCCTGTATTGCTATGACTCCTGAAGTTCCTCAAGGGGATTCATAAAAATACATCTTATCGCATAACCCCCCCGGGCAGACCAATACTATCTGGAACTGGATCCTTGATAGAACCTATTTCCAAATATAGGTTATATAATATATGTGTATTTAATTAAATTACCCCCGGCATCTGAAGCAGTTACTATCAATCAACATACACTCTCAGACATTCTGACCATCGTTTCTCATCATTTAAACATCTCAGTTGACAACAGTCCCCAGCAAAGGACTGACGTATTTCGCAGACAAACTCTATATTGACATTCAAATTCACTCGTTCTTTGTACCCGAACAACCTTTTCTCCAGAACTAATGTGTTGTTGAATGGCAATGATGTACTGAGGAACCCTGGAAGCGATGTGAGTAGCTACACCAGTGATGAATAGAAAAGTTACTACGTAGAGCGGTTGTATGGTAATCAGAAGGTTGCCGGTTTGATTCCAGCTCCTCTCGTCAGCGTGTCGAAGTGTCCTTGAGCAAAGACACTTGACCCGTAACTGATCCCGGTGAGCAGGTTGGCACCTTGCATGGTTGCCTCCGCTGTCGATAAGTGAATAAGAGACATAAGTTGTAAAGCAATTTGGATAAAAGCGCTATACTGTATAATGTAGTCCATTTACGGATAATCCATACCGTATAAACTCTCTCCATACCATATAGACTCTGAACTCTCTCTCCATACCATATATCGACCATGAACTCTCTACATACCTTGTAGACTCTGAACTCTCTCTATACTATATAGACTCTGAAAGGATGTGTGAATCAAATGTATCCTCGTTACACTGTAATTGTATCTATTTGTCCATTTACCTGTCCATCTAGTTTTAGGCTCTTTTTTCTGTATGTTTTGCTGCTGCTCGCACTATGGTGGGATGGCAATTGTATTTTGCTTCATGTGCAATAACAAATAAAGTTAATCCAATCCAATAAGGGTTGTTGTAATGAATTTTAAACATCATATAATTATGATGAAGGGATACGGTCACAATTCAATGACAATGTTATGCATCATTGAACTCCGATCCCACAGAGCGAATGAGAACCTAGCATGTCCTACCATGCTCTGTAAATAACTCATGTACATATACCAATATGCCCTACTTTGTTTACTTGTTTTATTGCACAATGTCGTTCTATTGGATTCTTATTATATATTACTATTGTATTATGCACAATCGTTGCGGGCAAGACCCCCCGCATTTCATTGTATACTTGTATGCCGTGACAAATAAAACTCTTGACTTGACTTGAAAAAAGAACAGAAACATAGAATCGTCACTCTCAAAGCGATGGATCACAGAGAAAGACAAATAATTTATCATCACTAAACATCCTATTCGGCTGTGTTGTGCAGATGTCTAAGCTTTCTTATGTTACCCCCCAATGCATTCTTACTAACGTCAACTGAAATCATATTGACTATGAATTTCTTTCAATATGCAGGGTCTTACTTTCTTCAGGGACAAGGTGTGAGTATGGGCAGCTCCATCTCACCATCATATGCCTGCCTAGTTGGGTTTGGTAATGGGTTTCTGGGAGGAATAATTCATAAATAATACCTCCACTCAAACATAGCCCCCTGGGGACGATACAATGACGATCTCCTATTATGGAAGAGTAGAAGAGCTCAATATCGTTGAATAATGTCAACTCTATTATGATTATCTCTTTCATTGCAGAACAAAATCTACTTTTTAGACCATTTTATAAGGACATCAACAACTCTACTGTATATCCACTACCATATAGACCTCTCAGTCTCGCTCTTCTCAGAGCCGAGAGGACTCATCCAAAACCTCTAACAAGAAATATACCAATAGGTACATTTTATATATATATATATTTGATGATATTTAGTTTTTGATTAGCAGTCATTATGTGTTTTTGTGGTGTTCCACATCAAATATATAGACATCTTCATTAAACCTTTTGTATCTAACCTGGCTACACTCCTTCATTCAAGATACTACCCACGTTCTCAATAAACCTGCTAATATACTGTAGATGAGATCACATCCTGCTTCCTGGCTAACGATGGTCATGAAAGTCTTATGCACCAACATGGACAAAGAACAAATAAGCACTGTCCCACTCTCCGCTAAGACCTAGAAGCCCTCTCTCCCGGAATATACGTCTCATATGAAGTAGTAAGCAACCTGCCGACTACATATTAAGACTTACTGATTGGACCCTCAAGAACAATGTCTTTCTTTTTCAAGACAATCTCAACAGCGGCAAAGGTACAGCTAGGGGAGCTTGTTATGCGCCGAGCCGAGCCAATCAATTCATGGGCCTATGGGTATGGGAGGAACAGGAAATATATATATATATTCCCCTCACAACCAGTTCAAAAGATCTCAGGATTTATAGCGATACATAGATGACCTTTGTAGCCGTTAACCCTGCCACACTAAGTTAACCCTGCTAAGTGGCTTTTCAAAGGGCTCTCCGACACAGAGACAGAGGCCGAAATGATTCTGAATACAAATAGGTTTATTGAAGAGAGTTGCAAGATGTAACAAGCCAGGAGCAGATATGATGTTGTCATGACGATGGCTCTCTCCAGTGTGTGTGAGGATGACTGATTTAACCTCTGCACACTGATTACTTCAATGTGCAAGAGGTGCACAGCCACATCTGCTCCCAGGTCTGATTAGCTTGACCCAGGGCAGGTGTGTGGCTGTTCAAACCAGCCATCCCCACACCACAACCTTATATTCATGTCCTGTACTGAACAAGAACTATTGTCATGTCATGGATATTGGAGTATTGACAACCTGAAACTGAGTTTACAGTATGTTTTTTTTTTTTTTTTTGACCTAATCATAATGAAATACAATGATGGACACCTTCATGCTCCGGTTTTGCAAACAAACTGACAGAAGCACATTGCTTCAAGCTAACTGACAGTAACCCATTGCTTCAAGCTAATTGACAGAAACACATTGCTTCAAGCTAACTGACATGAACACACTGCTTAAAGCTAACTGACATGAACACACTGCTTAAAGCTAACTGACATGGACACACTGCTTCAAGCTAACTGACATGAACACACTGCTTCAAGCTCACTGACATGGACAGACACACTGTTTCAAGCTAACTGACATGGACACACTGCTTCAAGCTAACTGACATGAACACACTGTTCACAGAGTGGGCGACAGTGGCTCGGGAGGTAGAGCAGTCGTCTGGCATTCCAGAGGTTACCGGTTCGATTCCCGCTCCTCCCGGGCCGCGTGTCGATGTGTCCTTGAGCAAGACACTTAACCCCTAATTGCTCCTGATGAGCAGGTTGGCACCTTGCATGGTTGCCTCCGCCGTCGGTGTGTGAATGTGTGTGTGAATGTGTGAGTGAATGTGTGAGTGAATGGGTAAAATGTGAGTAACAAATTGTAAAGCGCTTTGGATAAAAGCGCTATATAAAAAAGCAGCCATTTACACTGCTTCAAGCTAACTGACATGAACACACTGCTTCAAGCTAACTGACATGAACACACTGCTTCAAGCTAACTGACATGAACACACTGCTTCAAGCTAACTGACATGAACACACTGCTTCAAGCTAACTGACATGAACACACTGCTTCAAGCTAACTGACATGAACACACTGCTTCAAGCTAACTGACATAAACACATTTCTTCAAGCTAACTGACAGAAACACATTGCTTCAGGCAAACTGACAGAAACACATTGCTTCAGGCAAACTGACAGAAACACATTGCTTCATACCTATATAATTATAATGTTTTGCATATCTGTAGATACTATATCTATATATGTACATATGTAACGGTTGTGATATCGTCACCTTTTTTACTTCGATGCCCCAAAGGCGTTTCGAACCCGTGGTCTGCCTCACCATGGGCGACAGCAGAGACCGCTATAACAAGAGGTGAATTCACTTCTTGGTAACGTGTCTATGTGTCTTTTAAGGGAGAGTGAGTTTAACTTGCAGTACTGCTACTCGCCACAGTCACTTCACAACACTTGGAGTCCATCGTGACTGCGCCTCACGGTACCATCTGTTACACTCAATTAAAATCGCTAATTTTATACAACACTCAGAAAAATATTGATTTATGACCAGATGTCATTTGCGGTCCTCCGATGGACCGCACGGGGGGAACAGGTTCAATAGCCTTGACATGTGAATGAGAATATTGATATTTGGTGTCTGTGTATCAATAAAATATTGCCAGAAAATACTGTTATTTAAATTTGTTCTCACCCCTATAGTGACTATGAGTCAGCATTTGTGAATTTGTGTGCGTGTGTGTGTGTGTGCACATATATCTTTATGTATGTGTGTGTCTGTCTTTATGTGTGTGTGTGCGTGAGAGAGAGAGAGAGAGAGATAGAGAGAGAGAGAGCGAGAGCGAGAGAGAGAGAGAGAGAGAGAGAGAGAGAGAGAGAGAGAGAGAGAGAGAGAGAGAGAGAGAGCAACTGTATGCTGACATCATCAGAGAACTGCTTCTACAATGCCTTTAAACATCTATTTATGGTCCCCAGAGGACCAACACATGCCCTGGTGCAGCAGCCTGAGTCCATACTTAATAAAGTCCTATAAAGATGGACTGGGTCATTCCTGTGGGTCAGCGGGCTAAGTCTCATATTTGTGACATCACAGGCTTGAATTCATGACCCTTTGCTGCATGTCCAGCCTCTCTCTCTCTCTCTCTCTCTCTCTCTCTCTCTCTCACTCGCTCTACTGTATGTTGCCCCCCCTAATCTAATCTACTCTCTCTCTCTCTCTCTCTCTCTCTCTCTCTCTCTCTCTCTCTCTCTCTCTCTCTCTCTCTCTCTCTCTCTCTCTCTCTTTGTTGGTCCCTCTAATCTACTCTCTCTCTATCTCTCTCACTCTCTCTCTATGTTGCCCACCTTAATCTACTCTCTCTCTCTCTCTCCCTCTCCCTCTCTCTATTGCTACCCCCTCCCCACACTCTCTCTCCTCTCTCTCTGCCCCTCTCTCTCCACCCATCCCCCCTCTCTCTCCCCACCCCTCTCTCCCCCCCTCCCCCTCTCTCACTCTCTCCCTCACTGCCCTATTGAGACTCTCCACCTACCACCCCAATAGAGCGGAAATGTCATAAAACAAGTGGGAGGAATGGAACATGATAATGGCCTCTCTCTCTCTCAGTGACCACAGCCAGAATGACACATGGCCTGCCTTTTTCTAGCACAGGGTTATGGATTTTCTACTGAGCAGTCATGGTGTTTGTATCATGGCTCTATCCTTTTTTGTAGGAATTCTGGATAATTTGGAATGATGAGGAATAAGAAAGTCACCTAAAGAAATACATTTTAATTGTGTTTTTCAAAAATATTTAATGTTTTTTACAGAAGGTATATTGATGTAACATTACATTTCCCAAAATGTTAGAACTGAAAACAAAGACTGGAGCTCTTTGATCACAATCCCCATTGATATATACAGAATCAAACCATTTCAGATATCCAATCAACCAACTCAGTTACCCTGAGCAGTGGTTCAGGAGGTAGAGGGGTTGTCGGGTAATCGGAAGGTTCCCGGTTCGATTTCCGCTCCTCCCGGGCAGCGTGTCGAAGTGTCCTTGAGAAAGACACTTAACCCCTAAGTGCTCCCAATGAGCAGGTTGGCACCTTGCATGGTTGCCTCTGCCGTTGGTGTGTGAATGTGTGAGTGAATGGGTAAAATGTGAGGAACAAATATTGTAAAGCGCTTTGGATAAAAGTGCTATATACTGTAAATGCACCATTTACCATTTACCCTGATTGGCCCATCACTTTCAATCTGTTTTTTATTTTATTTATTTTTATTTTTATTTTTATTTATCCTTTATTTATCCAGGAATGTCCCATTGAGATACAAGATCTCTTCTTCCAGGGAGTCCTGACCAACACAGCACACAACAAGTTTCAACATAAAACAGGGCATTAAACAAAAAACATACAATTCAAATATAAATACAGAGGGTTGTCAGGATCCTAGGCCCGGTCCTGGCTGGACTGGGCAGGATGGTAACACTGGGCAGTATCCTCCACCTAACTTTGGGCAATGCCCTCTATCTGACATTGGCCCTCGGCCTGACATTGGCGCCCTACCACCCTCTAGTGGTGACAAACAATCGGTGCGCTCCAGTACACTGGACATCCTGACTACTGTGTTAACTATAATTAATAGTTTGATTAATGTGGTGTCATGGTGTGTACTGTCATTGTCTTTTTCTTCCCTGGTGTGATGTCATGCACTGTTTTGGGTTGTTAGGAGTTGCTTTTGTGTTTAGTTGTGTTTAGTTGTTCTTTGCTTATTGTCTAGGTGTTGTTGTGATTCTGTGTTGGCCAGGTGTTCTTAATTGTTAATTAGTCGGGGTATTTAGGTGTCTGTCTGTCTCCCCTTCGTTGTGGCGACATTCCTCCAGTTACCCCCTGTTCCTCCACGTCGTGTCGCACCGTTCTCCCTCTAGTAAGTCTTAGTGTTTGTTGTTTTTGTATTGTGAAGTTTGTTATTTAGTTTCTGTATTCTCCTTGTATTGCACTGGATTCTACAGTAAACACCCTTCTCCAAGCTTCACTCCTCGCCTCTGCCTCCTCCATTCCTTCCCTTTCTGTATTATTGCATTCAACCTAACCCCGTCGTGACAGAATGTCGCCACCAACATTAACGAATGCAGCAGGAAAGGCAAGCGATACCATCACCGTTGTCCTGGCCCTGATGGCCGGTGACATGAAGAGTTACTCACTGGCCAAATGGGGGTTCCTACTCCGGAAGATCGACCAGGTCGCCACTGAGAACCCGACACTGCAGACGGCGATGTGGGAGATGGCTGAACATATTGCGGTCCTCATGGAGAAGCATAAGCCGAAGGCTAGTGTAGCTAGCCTGCCGACTGTTCTCAGGCTTACGGTCAGCCTAGATCCTCCCACAGCCGCTGAGGTTGCTCGGATGTCCATCGCCGGTCGGACGTCCACAGCTAACCTAGCTCCGCCGGTTAGCTTAGTGTCAAGAGCTAACCAGCCTCTCCCAGCTAACCTAGCTCCGCCCGTTAGCTTCATGCCAATAGCTAACCAGCCACTCTCAGCTAACCTAGCTCCGCCCGTTAGCTTCGTGCCAATTGCTGACCGGCTGTTCCCCGTTAGCACAGCTCCTCCTGTTAGCTCCGCCACTATAGATGGCCAGACGTCCCCAGTTGGTACAGCTCTACCCGTTAGCTCCGCTCATACAGCTAACCAGACGTCCACAGCTAACATAGCTCCGCCGGTTAGCTTAGTGTCAAGAGCTAACCAGCCACTCCCAGCTAACCTAGCTCCGCCCGTTAGCTTCATGCCATTAGCTAACCAGCCACTCCCAGCTAACCTAGCTCCGCCCGTTAGCTTCGTGCCAATTGCTGACCGGCTGTTCCCCGTTAGCACAGCTCCTCCTGTTAGCTCCGCCACTATAGATGGCCAGACGTCCCCAGTTGGTACAGCTCTACCCGTTAGCTCCGCTCATACAGCTAACCAGACGTCCACAGCTAACATAGCTCCGCCGGTTAGCTTAGTGTCAAGAGCTAACCAGCCACTCCCAGCTAACCTAGCTCCGCCCGTTAGCTCCGTTTCAATAGCTAACCGGCCGTTTCAAGCTAGCACAGTCTCCACTGCCAGACTAGGCTCCAGGTTCAGGGTGAGCCTAGTATCTGAGAGAGACCAGATGTCTCCAGCTAGCACAGTCTCCACTGCCAGACTAGGCTCCAGGTTCAGGGTGAGCCTAGTACCGGAGACGGACCAGATGTCCCAAGCTAGCCAGGCATCCCCAGCTAACATAGCTCCGCCCGTTAGCCCCCTCCCAATAGCTAACCGGCCGTCCCCAGTTAGCACAGCCCCGCCTGTTAGCCCCGCTACAGTAGCTAACCAGACGCCCACTGCCAACCTAGGCTCCAGGTTCAGGGTGAGCCTGGTAGCGGAGACAGACCAGATGTCTCCAGCTAGCACAGTCTCCACTGCCAGACTAGGCTCCAGGTTCAGGGTGAGCCTAGTACCTGAGACGGACCAGATGTCCCAAGCTAGCCAGGCATTTTCAGCTAGCACAGTTCCCACAGTGAGTCCAGGGCCCACAGTTAGCCTAGCCCCCGAGGCTAGAATGGCTAGTAAGGCCTCCACAGCTGGTCCAGCTTCCACGCCCAGTCCAGCCTCAGCTCTGGGTCCTGGCTCCTCATCCCCGGATCCTACACCACGCCTCGCCGCCGGGACCGATCCGGTCTCCACGCCCTGCCCGGCCTCTCCACCTGGTCCGGCTGCCGTGCCGGCTCCCGGCTCTTCGACGGATCCTGGCTCCCCGTCTGGTCCAGCTCTGCGCCGTGATCGGCGTCCTGGTCCTCGCCGTGGTCCCCGCCGGGGTCTTCGCCGTGGTCTTCGCCGGGGCCTGCGTGGGATCCTGCTCCGGGGGTCGTCGCCGCCGCACCTCCATTCCGGCTCTCCGGAACCGGTCCCTAGTCCGGCGGCTGGAGGGCCTCTCGTCCGGGATCCGGCTCCAGGGTCCAGCTCCCCTTCCCGGGCTTCTACACCTGTACCCACCCCCCCTCGTCGGGCCTCGCTTCCCAGGTCCAGCCCTCCTCGTCGGGCCTCGGTTCTCAGGTTCTGCCCCCCTCCCCGGGTCTCGGTGCCCATCCCCACCCCCCCTCGTCGGACCTCTGTTTCCAGGTCCAGTCCTCCTCCCCGGGCCTCTGTTCCCATCCCCACTCCCCCTCTCCGGGCATCTGCGCCCGTTTTCTACCCCCCTGGCTGCTATGCCCCTCCTGGGTTTTTTGTTCAGCATCCTGGTCCCTCGTCTTCGGGTCCTCTCCCTGGGTCCTCTCCGGGGTTCCGGCTTCCTCCCTCACCTGCTTATGGACGTTGTTTTCGGGTGTCTGGAAGCCACCCGTTGAGGGGGGGGTACTGTCAGGATCCTAGGCCCGGTCCTGGCTGGACTGGGCAGGATGGTAACACTGGGCAGTATCCTCCACCTAACTTTGGGCAATGCCCTCTATCTGACATTGGCCCTCGGCCTGACATTGGCGCCCTACCACCCTCTAGTGGTGACAAACAATCGGTGCGCTCCAGTACACTGGACATCCTGACTACTGTGTTAACTATAATTAATAGTTTGATTAATGTGGTGTCATGGTGTGTACTGTCATTGTCTTTCCCTTCCCTGGTGTGATGTCATGCACTGTTTTGGGTTGTTAGGAGTTGCTTTTGTGTTTAGTTGTGTTTAGTTGTTCTTTGCTTATTGTCTAGGTGTTGTTGTGATTCTGTGTTGGCCAGGTGTTCTTAATTGTTAATTAGTCGGGGTATTTAGGTGTCTGTCTGTCTCCCCTTCGTTGTGGCGACATTCCTCCAGTTACCCCCTGTTCCTCCACGTCGTGTCGCACCGTTCTCCCTCTAGTAAGTCTTAGTGTTTGTTGTTTTTGTATTGTGAAGTTTGTTATTTAGTTTCTGTATTCTCCTTGTATTGCACTGGATTCTACAGTAAACACCCTTCTCCAAGCTTCACTCCTCGCCTCTGCCTCCTCCATTCCTTCCCTTTCTGTATTATTGCATTCAACCTAACCCCGTCGTGACAGAGGGTCATTTGTGCAGTGGCAAGGAGCATAATCACATCAACAATAGCATCAGGTAAAACAGTTACATGTTTCATAAAGGGCTAATCGTAGCATACCTTTAAAAGCATTCACAGTAGGAAGTGCCTGTAGACAAAGTTTCACTTGCAGCGTATTCCATAAAAAGGGAGCATAGCATTGTAAAGGATATCAGCAAGTTGGTCCACAAATAAGTAATGGAACTACTTTGCTACAGCATACTTTGCTATAGCATTTGCTATAGCTACACATCCACAGAAACTGTGACAATGTATTTATCAACTGCTACTAGTATAATAATAATAATAATAATAATAATAATAATAATAATAATAATAATAATAATAATAATAATAATAATAATAATAATAATAATAATAATAATAATAATAATAATAATAATAATAATAATAATAATAATAATAATAATAATAATAATAATAATAATAATAATAATAATAATACACTTTATTTCTATAGCACCTTTCATACAGCTCAAAGTGGTTCACAACAGAAAAAAGACAGGCATAAAATGAGCACATAAAGTGCAGACATATAAAATCTGAGTTTTTCACATTAGGATCTAACATCCCAACAGTGTTTATGGTTTGATTCAGTTTTAAATAGACAATAATAAAAAGAGTAAGATAAAATAGTGCAATGGTGCAGTGCAATAAAATAGTAGAATATAGATAAAATAATTTCTTTACAGTGCAATAAAATAGTTCTGGATTACTGTTCAACAGTTCAAAGTCGTCTTTACCTTCTCTGTTTGGTATCCACAGTTTAAAACTTGACAGTCTTCCCTCCTGTTTGATACCCACTTTGACCCTTCGAACCTCCCACCCAGGGCAAACCTCCCTCTCAGGGCACAGTTCCCTCTCTCAGGGTGCAGTTCTAGGCCTGGGTCCTACACAGTTTTAAAGCCTGACAGTCTCTTGTTTGATACTCACACAGTTTAATACCTGACTGTTTTGAACCTGTAATCAAAAGTAATAGACAGAGTAAAATAATACAGTGCAATAAAATAGTAGAATAGAATAGATAGTAAAAATTATGCAACAGTGCAGTGCAATACAATAGAATGGACAGAGTAAAATAATGCTACAGTAGAATCAAGAATCAAGAATCAAGAGGTTTATTTGTCACATACATACCAGGGCATACAGTGAAATGCGGGTGGTCTTGCCCGCATTGATTGTGCAAAATACAATAATAAAATAGAATAAAATAGTCATTGAAAAAATAAAATAGATAAGACACAAGATATGCATGGTAAAAAAAAGACATGCTAGGTTCCTGAGAAACTGGTTCTTATATACACTACTATGCAATATACAATTTACAATGTTAACTCTTAATTTATCTAAACTATACAGTACTTCCTTCTTTTAAAGTGTTTCTAAGATTCTATTTTTTAATGTGACATTTTGTTTAACACTAGCACAGCCATGGAGAAAATGTCACTGATTCCCGCCGGGAACGGGTCAGATGACCCGACAGCTTATGAGAAATATGAGAAAAATAAACAGTGTAAACTATATAATTACCGCTGAATCTAAAAATATGAGGTTTACCACAATGAAATGTAGGTTTGAGTGACGTAAAAAAAAAAAAATCTTAAGAAATATAATATATATATAATATACTTTATTTTTTTTGGATGGAAGAGCCACACATTTACGGGCAAAGAGGCACATGCAGCTTGCGAGCCATGGGTTGGCCACCCCTGCGCTAGATGCTCGCAAAGTGCTGTGACTTTCGTCTGTTCCAACGGCCCATTATGTGGAATAACGTTCTAATTACATTTTCCTGAAGTCATTTAGAAATTTCAGAAACCGTGCCAGATAAAACGGGTACTTTTAGGAAAAGTCATTGAGTGACAGAGCTGGAGCTCGACCGAGTGACGAGGATACATTTATTGAAAATGCCTAGGGGTCATTTGACCCCTTGTCGGCTGTGCTAGTGTTAACATTTTCAATAAATGTATCCTCGTCACTCGGTTTTGCCCATTTAACACATCGTTTGCTTGACCGCAGCAGCTTGAACAGGCTGTTGTTGGGGTGGTGACGGTCTTTCATAATTCTGCAGGCTCTGGATTTGCACCTCCTGTTATATAAGTCCTGCAGGGGTGGTAGTGCAATACCCGTAGTACGCTCAGCTGAGCGCACCACTCTCTGGAGTGCCTTCCTGTCCTGTGCCGTGCTGTTTCCAAACCAGGCAGTGATGTTTCCAGTCAGAATGCTCTCTACAGCCCCGGAGTAGAAGGAGTGGAGTATCTTCCCCGATACTCTGAACTTCCTTAGCTGTCTCAGGTGATAGAGGCGCTGTTTCGCCTTTTTCACCACAGAATCTATGTGTGTAGACCATGTCAGGTCCTTTGGGATGTGGACTCCCAGGTACTTGAAACTGCTCACCCTGTCCACGATAGCCCCATTTATCCACAACGGCGTGTTTGTCCCCTGCTGTATTCTCCTAAAATCCACGATCAGCTCTTTGGTTTTACCAATGTTCAGGAGTAGGCTGTTATCCCGGCACCAGCGTGCCAGTTCATCAACCTCCTCCCGATAGGCCTTCTCGTCATTGTTAGAGATCAGCCCCACCGCCACCGTGTCGTCCGCAAACTTCACTATGGAGTTGGAGCTAAACCTGGCCACACAGTCATGTGTGTACAGTGAGTACAGCAGGGGGTTCAGAACGCAGCCCTGGGGGGGGACCCAATACTCAGGGTGATTTTGCTGGAGGTATGACCCCCCACCCTGACCGCCTGGGGCCTGTCACTTAGAAAGTCCAGGATCCAGGCACTCATGGTGTAGCTCAGACCCAGATCGATCAGCTTGTCAACCAGTCTGGTGGGGACTAGGGTGTTGAAAGCTGAACTATAGTCAATGAACAGCAATCTCACATAGCCCCCCTTCTGACTGTCAAGGTGAGATAGTGTGTTGTGCAGTACTTGGGAGACCGCATCGTCAGTGGACCTGTTTGCCCTGTATGCAAACTGCAGTGGGTCCATGTTACTAGGGAGGGAGGCACAGATGTAATCCTTGACCAGCCTCTCAAAGCATTTCATGACCACAGAGGTGAGTGCCACCGGTCTGTAGTCATTAAGGCCTGTTGGAGAGGAGTGTTTTGGCACAGGGATTACGGTTGACCTTTTTTTTTTTTACCTACTTTTTCTCCCCATTTTTCTTTTTTTCTCCCATCCCAATATATATATTTTTTTCGTATTATCCAATTCTTCCCTCCCCTGTATCGAACGTTGCTAGACCATGCCTCCCACTGGTCGGCTGCAAAGCCTTGCATCACGTGTCCCCTCCGGTACACGAGGAGGCAGCCGTCGCATCTTTTCACCTGTACAGCGCGGTCTCTCAGTGGCGAGGAGTAACGCGTGGGAGGCTCACGCTGCCCCTGATACTTCCTGATTCTGCTGTACAGGCGCACCAACCGACCTGTAGGAGTCACTGTCCACAACGTCCGATCCCCACCCACTGGCTTTCCCACCCCCTAATACAGCCAATTGTATTAGTCTGAACGACCAGCAACCAGCAACGCAGACCCAGCATCTCCTGCGTTAGTGGTGAGCGCCTTGCCCACTGCACCACTTAGCCGCCCCTATGGTTGACATTTTGAAGCAGGCAGGGCCCATGGATTCAGCCAGGGATATAGTGAATATGGATGTAAATACTGGGGCCAGCTGGTTTGCACAGGACTTAAGTATTCGTCCTGTTATCCCATCTGGGCCAGCCGCTTTTCCAGTATTTATACCCTTAAACATTAATCTCACGCTGTGTTCCGTCAATGAGAGAGTGCCCCCCCCCCCCCCGTGGATGAGCCCCCCCTTCCCGCGGCAGCCGGCACGTCAGTGACGTCATTAGCCTGTTAGCTAACGTCGCCACTGCTCGCTCCAAACCTGGCGTAAAAGGAGTTTAGTTCATCCGTGAGAGAGGCGTCGGCACTCACTATTGAGGGGGGACTGACTTTATAATCAGTTATCGTTCGTACTCCCCGCCATAAGCCTCTTGTGTCGTTCTGTGCCATCTGTGTCTACATCTTGTTCGCATATCGCCGTTTAGCCGATATGCCGTTTAGTACAATCAACAGCAGAGTTTATTTGAAGGCTATGGTGAAGAGATACGTTTTTAGCTTATTTTTGAAAATATTAAGAGATCTAGCTTCCCAGGGGCGGTCAGGTGGCGTAACGGAGATTGCGTTCGTCACCAACCCCGGAGCGGCTGGATTTGCCTGTTCGAATCCAGCTCACAGCTCCGGGGTTGTCACCAGCTTGGCTGGCCGTTCACACTAATACAATTGGCAGTATTAGAGGGTGGGAGAAGCTGGCGGGGTGGGTCCGGGTCGTTGTAAACAGCGACTTCTACAGTTCGGTCGGGGCGCCTGCTAAGCGCGGATAGGATCTAAGTGGGATAGTGTGATCCTTCCACACGCTACGCCCTCTCAGTGAGAATCCGCGCTGCCAGGTGAAAAGAAGCGGTTGATTGGCTGGACGTGTGTCGGAGGAAGCACGTGGTAGCCTCCACTCTCCCAGACCGACTGTGGGGGGTAAGTGCGCAGCGACCAGGAAGGGGATTGGGAATTGGCATAACGACTAACATTGGGATGGGAGAAAATCGGAGAAAAAAGGAGGGGGAAAAAGATCAATAATATAAAAAAAAATAGATCTAGCTTCCCTAATATACTGTAGGTTAGCCAATGTCCATCTCCCATAGCAACCAATCACACTGGTCCAATGCATTTGTATACATGTATTATTACACAAACTTTATTTTTTTTTATTATCTTTTTCATCCTTCTTTTTCCGTTTTTTCTCCCATCCCAATGTTAGTTGTTATGCCAAAACCCAATCCCCTTCCTGGTTGAGGGCGGAGACTATCACATGCTTCCTCCGACACATGTGTACCCAGCCCACCGCTTCTTTTCACCTGGCAGCGCGGACTCTCACTGGGAGAGTGTAACGTGTGGAAGGTCACACTACCTCTCCTAGATCCTTCCCTTGCTGTGCAGGCGCCCCGACCGAACTGTAGGAGTCGCTGTTTACAACGACCAGGACCCACCCTCGCCGGGTTTTCCCACCCGCTAACACTGCCAATTGTGTTAGTATGGACGGTCGGCCAACCCGGAAGCACCACAGCTGGATTTGATCCCACTGTCTCTGTAGTGGTAGACAGACGCTTAGTCCGCTGCGCTACCCGGCCGCCTTATTACACTAACTTAACGAAAGGCAACGCCCCCTCAACATACTGAGATTTGTCTGTGCTCAGAGAGGGTGACAGGTAACAAATCAAATGATACATCTGAAGCTGAAATAATGACATTTTACTGTAAGCTTTTTCTCAATAAATTAGCATCATTGTACAGGCTCTTTAAAGTCATTGAACTGGATTTGAGAGTTTCAATGATGTGGATTTAGGTAAGTACAGATAAAAACAACAACCCATCTACCCTTTGCATGGAGCTGAACACCAGCTGTACTTTTATACATACATTTGCATAAGTGAGGTACATAAATTGCATAAATAAAACAGCTACCTTTTCTTTATGAGTTGTGTGATTATCAGCGCTAGCTGTAGCGCTTACATAGCATCTGGCCATCTGTCTTCACCTTGAATAAAAAAAAAAATGCAGTGTTCAATTAAGATGTCCCCCCCCCCCCCATAGGCTTGATATACACACTGTAGTTAAGGTGATATTTTTGCATCTTCTACTGTGAATTATTTCACTGTCAGTCTTTATTTGTCACACAAACATCATAGATGTATAAATATACACGTGAAATATCACTGAAGTGTAGGCTCCTGGCATTATGTTATTAATATTTTCTGTCTCACATGAACAGATACAGTTGCAGTCCCTCTACATTTTAAACTGAGCATACAGGTTGAATGGCAACAGGCTAAGCCAGTGGTCCTAAACCTTTTACATTTATTACCACTAAAACAGAGGGATATTATGGTTATTTTCACCTCCAATGTGGTCTAGCGTAGATTGAACACAATAATTATTTCACATGTTCAGGATATATATTTATTTATAATATAATAAGCGCTATAGACTTCAAATATTCATCATTACCCACGACCAATGCATCTATATACCATACCAAAGATTATGAATATGATAATGCACTTATATTACTACATATTTTCATGACCCCTCCAAAATCCTCGTACAGCTCCCTGGGGGTTCCCACGCCCCAGGGTGAGAACCACTGGGCTAATCAATGAAGGTCACACATCAATGAAAGGATGTTATCAGTAGGAAACCATGAAGCAGCTTTGCATGCTTCCTATGATCATCTGTTGTTTTCCCTACATGTGTAGAGTTATTTCTCTACAGGCGTGTCTATAAGTGTATATCGGTGAGAATGCATTAGGACAATATGGTTCTGTTCAAGCCATCCTTTGCTTATCCACACATGTAGAGCGAGGCTTCATGGTTGTGTTTTTTCTATAAATGATGAACAGAGAAACACAAAGTTACAAATAAAATAGATTACCACACAACAATTAAGACAATTAGTACTCCAACAAAGGAGGAGGGGGAGTACTACTGAAATGAATACTACACAAAACATTGATATAACATAAAACAGGATTTCAGGAAAACAGCAATCTCATCATAAGGTTATACGGATTCTAACATTTAATACACCATGTACACTGTACACATGGCAACATATATCAGTTAGTCTCTCAAGCAAGCAGATGAGGTGAATATTATAGCATTTGCCAATATAAACTACTGTTCAACATTATATCACACTCCCCTAATAACCATTAAATTGCAACAGAGCAGTATAGAGAAAGTAGTCACTTCCCTTTTCCACACATAACCAAGAGGGGTGAGAATGGTGAGTTCAGGTGAAAATGGTGAGTTCAGGTGAGAATGGTGAGTTCAGGTGAGAATAGTGAGCTAAGGTGAGAATGGTGAGTTTAGGTGAGAATAGTGACGTCAGGTGAGAATAGTGGCCTCAGATGAGAATGGTGAGTTTAGGTGAGAATAGTGAAGTCAGATGAGAATAGTGACCTTAGATGAGAATAGTGACCTCAGATGAGAATGGGCGGATCCATGCCATGAAAGGAAGAGAGCTGCTGCATAGTAGACTCAATTCTACAACATGAAAATACAATTCTCTTAAGAAATATACAAATATTCAAAAGAAACAGAAAATATATGCCAAAAGCTATGTAACAATTACATTTATAAACTATTTCCGTATGGTGGTTATTGTCGCATACAAATTTCAGTCCATACAGTAGCAACTCCTTGTCAAAGCTCACCCTCATATCAGTCTTGCTCTATGGGGCCTATTTCATTAGTTGAAGCTAACGCCAATAATGACACAAATGCATGAAATTATGTTTCCAGTTGTTGTTAATTGGAATATAATACAGTAGAATGAGATTTGCTACAGCCAAAAAGCTTGGGGAATGACACGCTCAGACACGTGGCTCCTTGGAAGGTGCACTCAGCCACAGTAGTTGAACTCATTTACAGTGTCGTCGGGGTGTTACGTTCAGGGATGGGGAGATGGAATGTGCGGAAGGGAACAGCAGTACTGACCTCCAACCCGGTGGAGTGGCCTCCGGTAGGGAAGCTGAGCATGTGCCGCCGCCCCCCCCCCAAACCACATACTGCATCCTGGGCCAATTAGGATAGACTTGGAAAAGTTCTTCCCTGACCCCTCTAATAAGGTGATCAAGCTATCTCCTGCATGCAGTCCTCCGTCAGGAGCTAGGGGAGTGGGGGATTCCTTGGTTATTATTGAGGTTACTGTGGTCATTAACTGGAGTTCATATCGTTTACATTTTATATCGCTACTTCGGTCGGTCCGTCCCAAAAATGTCAAAAAAATGCAATTAGCCATGACATAGTGCATGACATGTAATTTGCTACAATGATAGTGGCAAATTGAGGTGCTAATTCAATATCACACCAATCGGCTTGATGGTGACACTATACTGAAAGGTCAAAATGCTACTTTAAAAAACCATAACTCTATACATTTCGATTTGCCAATAGGTCCGCTAGGGCTGTCACTTTTTCCCGAAATCAAGTTTGAACAAATTAAAAGTGATATAGGTTATATTTACCATTTCAAATGATGTAATCCCCTCCCCCAGTCATGTTATATTTATATATATTATTGTCATTATTACCTGATAAAAAAAACAATAATAATAATAATAATAATAATAATAATAATAATAATAATAATAATAATAATAATAATAATAATAATAATAATAATAATAATAATAATAATAATAATAATAATAATAATAATAATAATAATAATAATAATAATAATAATAATAATAATAATAATAATAATAATAATAATAATAATAATAATAATAATAATCAATCAATCAATCAATCAAATGTATTTGTATAGCACGTTTAAACATGACGCTTGTCAACCAAAGTGCTTCACATAATTAAGCTAAGTACAAAGAAAAGTATAAAATAAACAGAAAAATAAAATAAAATCAACGGATAGACAAAGGAAAAACAGAACAACACATCAACAAGTACGGCAAGAGTCAAATTTAAGTGAGTCAGGGAAGGCCAGGCGATATAGGTGGGTTTTGAGTTTTGATTTAAAAGACTCGATGGAGGGGGCAGATTTAATGGACATGGGGATGCTGTTCCAGAGGTCAGGGGCTGCGACTGCAAAAGCACGTCCCCCCCTAGACTTGAAGTTAGACCTACGGGTGGTTAGGAGACCCTTATCAGCCGATCTGAGGGCCCTGGCGTTGGTATAGGGGGTGAGGAGGTCTGCTAGGTAAGCAGGGGCCTTCCCATTTAGGGCTTTATAAACCAATAAAAGGACCTTGCTTGAAGTCTATTCTAAAGCGCACCGGGAGCCAGTGGAGGGAGGCAAGTACAGGGGTGATGTGAGCTCTCTTCCGGGTACCTGTGAGCAGTCTAGCGGCAGCGTTTTGGGGGAGTTGTAGACGGGCTATGGTGGATTTATTTAGCCCCAGGTACAGGGAGTTACAGTAGTCTAAGCGTGAGGATATGAAGGCGTGAATTACTCTTTCCAGGTCTGAGGGGGAGAGAATGGCCTTGATCTTGGCTATGGACCGGAGCTGGAAAAAGCACCCCTTCATCACCATCAGTACAGAGTAGGTTTAATAGACTGAACTGGACCAACACATTAACGATAGTCCATACAATAACTCATCCTACTTACCAAGAGTTTTTAATATAACAGCAGCTAAATGAAAGGCTTATATAACAGCTTACAGCATGACTAGGAGGCGTACTGTCACAGGTTGATAGGACTCTGTCAAGTACTGTGTTTCTGTGCATAAAAAAAAGAAAAACTGTGGATTAAAAAAAAATCTGAACATTATGGATTGCTATGCAAATGACCCCTTTTTCCCTGCCCCATGGCTGTGCTAGAGACTATAGAGACAATTAACTATTTAGAAAGATGATTATGCACAGCTGTGAGTAATGTGAACTAATCATGGGGATAGCTGAGACGCCTGTTTCCCTCTGTGGATTGGTTGAGCAGGTGCCCAGATCTAACCCTATTTTCCTCCCACACTGTTGTTTTGCAAGTCTCCCATAGGAGCGTGATGATGTCATGGCAGAACACCTGGGCTTATAATGGCAGCTTGAGCTTCAAGATGGCAAACTGATCTACAGCGTCGGATTCTCCATCATCTACCACCTGACATCCTTTTTCTTCAACCTAACTATGTTACTGCAGGACCAGAGAATGGCTTGGCTGTGGCCCTCCACCTATCAAATCTAATGTATTTGTAAAGCCCAAAATCACAAGGTAATGTCCCCATGGGCTGTACAAGTCTTCTTTAAACAAGTCAAGAAGAGACATCACAATAAATCATGAACAAAATCCACCATAAAATCCAAATATGCAACACATGCAGACATTCCCCAACGAAGGTAAGGAAAAACTCACTAAAAACCTAGCAATAGGAAAAAACCACCACAGGCGATGTGGAGGAGAGAAACCTTAGATGGGCCGTTCAAAGGGGGATCCCCCAACTTGGATGTCGGTGATAATATAATGTTGCTATGGATGATTGATGGGTCAAGAATAAAACAGGCGAATAGTTGGTATGTACATATATGTGTAATAAAACACATATATGTACATGCAATAGCAACTGGGGTACATACTGTAAGAAAATTTTTGAAAGATTGAAATAGAATAGAGCTAAGAACAACAACAACAAAAGAAAAAGCATAGGGAAACGAGTGCTGGTATGAAAATAATGTAGCAGGGTGGATTATCCCTGCTTTATGGGAGTGGATGTACACTGCCACCTGGTAGTGGGAACGCAGCAGAGCTGGGTCCGGCGCGAGTCCCCGACTGTAGGCCAGGAGTATTGGAGTGGAGGTTTAGCAGAGGGAGTGGATGGGGCCTAGGATTCACTAACCTAGGGGTGGTGCGCTGGTCCTTCTTGCCCTCCAGGGCGATTAGCAGTAGCTCCCCACACACCCACACTTCCCCCAATACTTCCTGTGCCCTCCCACACCCGATGGCAGTAGTGATGGATGATATACTTTCTCCCCAAAGCAGTACCCTTCCTGATTGGCGAGTAGAGACCTGTCTCAATGAGGCATAGGCAGGGGGTGGGGAAAGGGTTAAACAATAATGAGCATTACCCAGAAAGGAAAGGGTTAGACAGAATGCACATTAACAGACACGCACACAGTGTTCCTGTCATGTACAGAGGTCTATTGACCATACAAGATAGTAATCTGGGCAGGTGTTACATGAGCAAAAAACAACCCCCTCAGTAGAAAAATGCTTCTCAAACAGTCCCGGGTAGGCAGATAGTAAACAAAGACGTTTTCAAATGGTAAATTACGGTTTTATTGCAGAGTGGGGGTTTCAACCCACGGCCCTTTTCCCAAAAGGAAAAGGGGATGTTGTCGGTGGGGATTTCAACCCACGCACACACAAAGGGGAAAAGGTAAATGGAGGACAAACAAGACATATAAATAAAGTGGTAATGGCATACAGCCTACCAACACATATATATATATAGTTCCACTTGAAGGGAACAATAGCAGAAAGGGCAGTAGAGTATCACTCCACACTTAGTGGAAAATAGGCACATAGGCCAACAAGAGGATACTCACTCAGATAGAGAAGTGGCACATAGGCCAACAATATATATATATATGTGCACAACAGTGGTCTAACAATGGCAACCTCACTCCTCTCTAGTCACCAGCAATTGACTGAGACTGAGGCGCCGAGACGTGTGTGTGCTGTCAGGTATTTGGCTACCCATCCCTCTTGAGCTAATTGCCAATCAGCTGTCATTCATTAGCAATCAGCACTCTTCAGTAGGGATGGGCAGCACCTGACAGGGAGAGAAGAGACAGCATGTGTGTGTTTACACACACACACATCATCTACAAAACATAACACAATAAATATACTAACCTGATGTTCAGAAGGTGTCATAAATACAGTAATAATGGTAATGACCAACCCACGTACCCAAGGTACGTCACAGTTCCCATTTAGCTCTATTTTACTGAAAGTCTTATTCTTTTGACATGTATTTACACACGAATCAAAGCTCCTTCCACACTGGGCACCTAGTGCTCTCGCTCTACGGTAATGACTAAAGTTCTTCCCACACTGGGCAAGACACAGTAATAAAACCCGTCCCTTTAAGGGTTTAGATACTTGTTCGTTTCCCCGTAGGTGGGGAGAGAGGGGAGGAAGAGGGAGAGGGATACAGGAGCTATTCAATGGGAATTTTATAAAAGAACACACGTTATCACACCACATTCAACCAAAAGACAGTGGGCTCACGTTGAAAACAAAAGTCCTATCTATAGCCGGCTTCTCCAAAATAATAAATGTCGGGGCGCCCCTAAACACTGTTACCAGTGTCAGTTCAAAGTACTGTTTCTCTTCGCCCTTAAAAGGCCTGCGCCGCACAAAGAGAATGTCTACCGATAAAGTTCCAGCACTCGGAGCGCTCACTGTAACTGGCTTGAGTGTACTTAACCAAGGGCGGGCCTGCTCCCACCACCGAACGTCCGTGTGGTGAGATGGCCGTCGAGAGGTCCCGTGATAGCAGGCGGCGGGGCTGGGTAGACGTTAGGCAGGTGACTGCTGGGGTAACGGCTCGGAGGGGCTGGAGGTGCGTGCAGTGCAGTGATGTCCGCTGCTGGGCTGACGGGTGGGGCGACACGCGGGCTAAACTGTAGTGCTAGCCTAACAGAAGCTAAGCTGTGGGTCGGGACGACCCTCTGTCATGACGCCTATACTTTAGCTAAAACGCAACGTGTGCAATATCTACCACACTCTTCGGCAGTAGCTCGTCTGCTTCTTCGTTCACAATGTCTCTTTAGCATTAACTGAAAGCTAAGCTATCGCATATTCCATTACTAACCCGCCTCGTAACTGGGTTTATATCTCGCGTGCTTGATGTCCGGAGCTCCAGCTCCAAGCGACCTCTTCCTTCACTGGAAAACGATGAAGAGGAAGTTCCGCCGCCGGCGCCGCGCCCTGAGCCCATCCTTCTTCACCTGTGTCCCGCTGCCCAACGTCGCCACCAGCTCCCCCTGGCGGTACCTGTATCATGTCCCACTATTAAGTGTCAATGTTAGGATAGGGAGGATCAAGAAAGGTCAGCAAGTTACACAACGGCATTGCGAACACAGAGAATGCAAGGAATTAACGTTAGACACATTGAATTATTGTTAGACATATTCAGGTGTCTACATTAAGATATAGGCTAAATGTCATCACCTATCATCTTCCCCAAGCTAAGTAAGGCTCATTGTTCACCCACACGTATATGTTTGGATGTTAAGCTGTGATCAAACACACCACTGATTGGGTTCTCCTCTGCTAGGTGAATTGAACCTGCTGTACTACTGTACCAAGAACAGTGGCCAGAACCAGCATTTTTCAGTGTTTTCTTCAACTGACTTTTTATTTATTTTATTTTATTTATCCTTTATTTATCCAGGAATGTCCCATTGAGATACAAGATCTCTTCTTCCAGGGAGTCCTGACCAACACAGCACACAACAAGTTTCAAGATATACAAGATATACTGTTGTACTATATCCTACTTCCTCCCCTGAAAGTCAGTATTGTTGGGTTAGCTGTAGCGACTACCCAGGGTCAGCAGCCTTTTTATTCCCCTGTTATATCCCCTCTCCAGTAGACTGCCTTCCCCCGTGTTTGTACCTTTCCTCCCCCCTCCCTTTGTTGTGTTTTTAGTATAGGCAAGTTCCCCTGGTGAGTAGTATTTTTACAGTTCCTTTTAGGGATGTCCGATATTATCGGCCTACCGATATTATCGGCCGATATCGGCATTAAAATATCGGTATCGGTTTTCAAATAAAAGAAAAAATTAAAAAAATGTATGTATCCTGTATGTGTGTGTGTGTGTGTGTGTGTGTGTGTGTGTGTGTGTGTGTGTGTGTGTGTGTGTGTGTGTGTGTGTGTGTGTGTGTGTGTGTGTGTGTGTGTGTGTGTGTGTGTGTGTGTGTGTGTGTGTGTGTGTGTGTGTGTGCGATCAGTCCCTCCATCTCTCTCTGTCATTTCCCCTGATAAGCTGTCCCTTAGTTGTTGTTGCTGTTTGGATGAAAGATGAACCGAGTGAGAGAACCTTGGGTCGAGAAAGGCTGCTTTATCAAGGAGAATTCATTCATCATTGGCAGTACTGTCGCAAAACTTTCAAATTTGACATCATCTTCCCTGTGATAGTGAGAAAATAAATAAGATTTACTTTCGACGTGGTACCTTTTTCAGAATGACGTTCGTTGGTTGTTTCGTCTTATTCCCGGGGATTGCGAGCACCTAATACGTTGATTAGGATGTCAATCAAACAGTGACAATCTTAGAGTGCAAAACGGGTCGTATAAGACCTGGTGCTTAATCACCTTTCAACGCTTTTTAAAAGAGGGCTATTGGTCCCCCTGATCAGCTTCATTTGAGACATCTGCCTATTTTAGTTGGCCATAAAAGAAATGTGGTTCAAAGAAAATGTATATTATTATTAGGCTAAATCATTTCTTTAATAAGAAATAACGACAAATAATATACATACCTTTCACTTGTTTGATGGCTGATGTAAGTGATTCGTGGCACTCTGAGATGTCACATGCTTCAGGGGAAGAACAGCTGAGATGTCACATGCTTCAGGGGAAGAACAGCTGAGATGTCACATGCTTCAGGGGCAGAACAGCTGAGATGTCACATGCTTCAGGGGCAGAACAGCTGAGATGTCACATGCTTCAGGGGCAGAACAGCTGAGATGTCACATGCTTCAGGGGAAGAACAGCTGAGATGTCACATTATGCAGGGGCAGAACAGCTGAGAATGAGATGTCACATGATTCAGGGGCAGAACAGCTGAGAATGAGATGTCACATGATTCAGGGAAAGAACAGCTGAGATGTCACATGCTTCAGGGGCAGAACAGCTGAGAATGAGATGTCACATGATTCAGGGGCAGAACAGCTGAGATGTCACATGCTTCAGGGGCAGAACAGCTGAGAATGAGATGTCACATGATTCAGGGGCAGAACAGCTGAGATGTCACATGCTTCAGGGGAAGAACAGCTGAGATGTCACATGCTTCAGGGGCAGAACAGCTGAGATGTCACATGCTTCAGGGGAAGAACAGCTGAGATGTCACATGCTTCAGGGGCAGAACAGCTGAGATGTCACATGCTGCAGGAGGCAGAACAGCTGAGATGTCACATGCTTCAGGGGCAGAACAGCTGAGATGTCACATGCTTCAGGGGCAGAACAGCTGAGATGTCACATGCTTCAGGGGCAGAACAGCTGAGATGTCACATGCTGCAGGAGGCAGAACAGCTGAGATGTCACATGCTGCAGGAGGCAGAACAGCTGAGATGTCACATGCTTCAGGGGCAGAACAGCTGAGATGTCACATGCTTCAGGGGCAGAACAGCTGAGATGTCACATGCTTCAGGGGCAGAAGAGCTGAGATGTCACATGCTTCAGAGGGAAAGAACAGCTGAGATGTCACATGCTTCAGGGGCAGAACAGCTGAGAATGAGATGTCACATGCTGCGAGAGGCAGAACAGCCGAGATGTCAATTGCTTCAGGGGCAGAACAGCTGAGATGTCACATGCTGCAGGAGGCAGAACAGCTGAGATGTCACATGCTTCAGGGGCAGAACAGCTGAGATGTCACATGCTGCAGGAGGCAGAACAGCTGAGATGTCACATGCTTCAGGGGCAGAACAGCTGAGATGTCACATGCTTCATGGGCAGAACAGCTGAGATGTCACATGCTTCAGAGGGGAAGAACATCTGAGATGTCACATGCTTCAGGGGCAGAACATCTGAGATGTCACATGCTTCAGGGGCAGAACATCTGAGATGTCACATGCTTCAGGGGCAGAACAGCTGAGATGTCACATGCTTCAGGGGCAGAACAGCTGAGATGTCACATGCTTCAGAGGAAGAACAGCTGAGATGTCACATGCTTCAGGGGCAGAACAGCTGAGATGTCACATGCTTCAGGGGCAGAACAGCTGAGATGTCACATGCTTCAGGGGCAGAACAGCTGAGATGTCACATGCTTCAGGGGCAGAACAGCTGAGATGTCACATGCTTCAGGGGCAGAACAGCTGAGATGTCACATGCTTCAGGGGCAGAACAGCTGAGATGTCACATGCCTCAGGGGCAGAACAACTGAGATGTCACATGCTTCATGGGCAGAACAGCTGAGATGTCACATGCTTCAGAGGGGAAGAACATCTGAGATGTCACATGCTTCATGGGCAGAACAGCTGAGATGTCACATGCTTCAGAGGGGAAGAACATCTGAGATGTCACATTCAGGGGCAGAACAGCTGAGATGTCACATGCTTCAGGGGCAGAACAGCTGATATGTCACATGCTGCAGGAGGCAGAACAGCTGAGATGTCACATGCTTCAGAGGGGAAGAACATCTGAGATGTCACATGCTTCAGAGGGGAAGAACATCTGAGATGTCACATGCTTCAGGGGCAGAACAGCTGAGATGTCACATGCTTCAGGGGCAGAACAGCTGAGATGTCACATGCTTCAGGGGCAGAACAGCTGGAGCGTCTGATAGGCATCAGTGTAAAGGGCCTGAGTTGCCACTTTGAAAGGTTTCAGTGTCTCTCAGTTGTTCAACCATAGACCACTCAGAAGTGCTTAGCTCCAAACCGGACAGCTTCTTGTCAAAGATAACGGCCTGTTGCTCAGACGCCACGACACATCATGTCATGCAGTAGAGGTGGTATTCCATCTAGTGACACAGTTATTGATTAGCTTCTCCTTTTTAATCTAAGTAGCAAGGTGTTTTTCAGGCAGCAGGCAGGTTGGCAGGGATCTTCCAAAGTGAGCTGCTGTCTGCTTTAGTCTGGAAAGGGTTGTATCAATTGCTCTCACCTCCAGTCCCTTGCGTACTGCTAGGTTCAACGTATGGGCCAAATGGGGCACATTAACAAGCCCTAAATGATGTATAGTATTCTTCACATAGTTGAAGGCAAATTGTCCGCGGTGACAGCTGGCGGGAACAGCTTCACGGGTGATGTGAAATTCATCTTCTGGCCGCCTCAGACCCACTCCTATCTGAGCTCCGGGAGGGTCATCAAAAAGAAGCCGCCTATTCTCGGTCTAAAAAAACACACTTATTCAATCAATAGCTGAAATCAATTTTTTTTTTTTTATCAAAGAATTACTTACTGTCCCTTCCTACTATACTACTAATGTCTTTACTACCATGCACTCATCACTGCAGCACCCAAGTTCAACATCGTTTGATGAACATTGTTACTCAGCTGTTCAAGAGTTGTACCCTTCCTGCTGACTTGTCGTACATGATTCAATCAATCAATCAAAACGGAACTTGTAAGTCGCTTTGGATAAAAGTAAATCAGATAAATGACACAATGTTAATGTATGTAAATGTTAGTGCACAACACACAATCAACAAGCTCCCACGGGTGTGAGATATAGGTGGTCAGTGATCCTTCAGCCTGGTCCTTGTATGTTCACACAGTGTCGTATAGTCCTACCATGCGGCTTGGCATTTCACACCTTGGCTCCATTTCTCTGAATCCTAAAACCCTTATCAATCGACGATGGCAATGGGCCGCATAACCTTGCACATGAACTCTGTTATCTTATCGGTTATGGCCCTTTTATGAGCTTCTGGCGAGGGGCCCGATGCTGAGTGTGGTGAAAAACCGGCAGTTAGGCGAGGTGGGTGAGCTGCCGGTGCTCCAGTTTCTGAATCCTTAACCTGGCTTGGTCAGCAAACAGACTTATCTTTATCGATAATTTTGCCATCGACGGAGTAAAATCCAAAAAATTCTTCCACACAGCACTTCTGAGGCGCGTTGGTCTTGATCTGTTTCGGCAGCACGGCTTGCCTTGCTAGCTTCTTCCATTTTTCATCGTGCCATCATTCCTAGTCCCAATGTGAGGTTTAGCAGCCATGCGGGTAGCGCTGGAATACAAGGCACACTACTTTAAAATGTGATTCTGGCACTCAATCTGGAATTCGATCACATCATTATAGTTCGAACCCTTTATATATTTCACTAGGTTCTATAAAGTTCGAACATCAAATTGAAAAGTGCCATCCCTAATGCCATCCCAAATGCAATTCCTTGCATTTTCGGCCATTTTGCTTGTAACTTTTCATTTTAGTACTCCTAGCTCATCCACCTAATTCTCATTATACCTGCTGTGTGGCATGAACAGCATGGATGAACGTCTTCCACTGTGTAATTCTGACAGTTGCGAGGCCAAATGACCTTTGGAACACAGTTACCTTCAGGGTTTCAGTCGTAGAAGAACATTACGACAGGGAATAACAAGGGTGTAGTGATTGTTAATGGTACATAATTCACCCACGGAACTATTGTTAGGAACAAGAGTTCCGCCCGAACATTATAGGAGGTGGCACTACCTGCCACCACGGGTCAGTCGACTACACGCAACGTAGCAGTAGCATGTTGTATTTGTGTACCAAATAAATGCTGTTCGCTCTACCTCGAGCTACCGTCTCTGACTCCCATCTCTCGGCACTACACTGGTGACCCTGACGTTGGTCTCGCTGAAGTATCAGGGACCGAACCGAACATGGCAAACGATGCCGTTATTATTCGATTGCCGGAGTTTTGGGAGCATTCTGCGGCGGCGTGGTTCGCTCAAACAGAGGCGCAGTTCGCACTACGAGGGGTTGACGACGACGCCGCGAGATATTACCACGTCGTCTCGAGCCTCGGGAGCACTACAGCGGCGAGGACGGTAGGCTTCATAACAGCTCCGCCTGCCCGGAATAAATATGAGGCGTTTAAGACGCACCTACTCAGAATATTCGAGTTGTCACAGTCGGAGCGGGCCCGACGCTTGCTGGCTATACGAGGCTTGGGGGACAGCAAGCCTTCGGAGCACATGGAGATGATGTTAAACCTGCTAGGTGCAGAACGGCCTGATTTCCTGTTTATCGAACTGTTTCTCAGGCACATGCCGCCACACGTGCAAACGGCACTGGCCAATACAGCGACTACTGATCCCCGTGCTTTGGCAGAAGAGGCTGACCGCTTCTACCTGGCCACTCGACACTTTGCCCCAGGGCTAATAGCCTCGACATGCGGTTACACGCCGCAGGGGGGAGGGGCGAGGAAGATCAGGAGCAGCGCTGCCGCAGGCCTGTGTTATTACCACGCACGTTTCGGCGCGAGGGCGACAAGATGCCGTTCCCCTTGCACTTTCGTCATAACGCATAAACGCAGACACCTGCGCCCAGTAGCAGCGGTGAGCGCGAGTATGTCGAACCGGCTGCTTTTCATTAGAGACACACTCTCCGGTTGCAAATTCCTCTGCGACACCGGTGCTCAGAGGAGCGTCCTGCCAGCTACGAAAGAGGACACCGCCGGCGATGATAGAGGTCCACGCCTGACGACCGCCAACGATACCCCTATCCGCACCTACGGTACAAGGACCGTGGAACTGTGTTTTGGGGGCCAGCGGTTCACGTGGGACTGCATCACGGCCGACATTTCGTTCCCACTACTCGGGGCGGATTTCCTGGGTGCACACGGTCTCCTCGTGGACATTAGACATGGCCGCCTAATAAATGCACAGACACGGGCTTCGTTGGCATGTGTCCGCGATGAGGCGACATACGGCGGCCTTCTTACAGCTTTCACCGACCACGAACCCCTCACGACGTCTGAGTCAAAGGTGGCGGAGCCATGGTCGGCACGACAAGAGCTCACGTACGATTCCGAGGGCGCCGCGGGACACGTCGCCGAGAAGCCCAGCGTCGTCATCGGAGCTGTACAGCCGGACCTCGACTACGTCGACAGGGGCTCGGAACAGGCCTCCGACCACGACATCCAGGCCCTCGGGACTGCAGATTCCAGTCTACGCCTGGAGGACGTCGCGATTGGTCACTCGGGTCCGACGCTGCTGAATGACCTATCCACCGGACACCCTAGCCCACAGGCCCCTGGGGACTGGCGAAGGCTCGCCTTTGAGGTGGGGTACAACCACCACAAGATTGAACCCGCCCACGTAGACATTTCCCAGCCCGTAGAGCTGGCCCTCTCCCCCCGCCGAGGCCGTCCGCCGTTACCCCGGGACCCGCCGACGACGGAGCCGCCATTGGCCTCGTCGACGTCTGTGCCCCCGGGTGTCGGGGGGGACGCGGGCGCTTGCGCCGCCCCTACCTCCCCGCCCCTGGCTTTCCGCACTCACCGTGGCCGGTTCATGCCCCCGGGCGCCGTGGAGGGCGCAGTCGCTTGCACCGCGCCCCCGGTTGTCCGCTCACGCCGCGGCCGGGTCGTTGTCTCTCCCCGCCGTGGAGGTTTTGACCATGGGTGAATTCTGGGGGGGCTTGTGTAGTGATTGTTAATGGTACATAATTCACCCACGGAACTATTGTTAGGAACAAGAGTTCCGCCCGAACATTATAGGAGGTGGCACTACCTGCCACCACGGGTCAGTCGACTACACGCAACGTAGCAGTAGCATGTTGTATTTGTGTACCAAATAAATGCTGTTCGCTCTACCTCGAGCTACCGTCTCTGACTCCCATCTCTCGGCACTACAAGGGAGTATTTAGCGCAGTTCAGGGGAGAGAGGGAAAACAAAGATGAGGGATAAGAAGGCGTGTGTGATTGATACGATACGATACTCTATGGAGGCAGCTGTGTTTGCAGCATTTGAATCCAAGACACATTTTCCTACGGGCCCCATAAAGTGTATCGTATCGTATAGTACTCCTAGGTTGGCCACCTGATTCTCATTCAACCTGCTGTGTGGTATTTACGGATGAACATCTTCCACTGTGTAATTCTGACAGCTGCTAAGCCAATCCATATGACCGCCACAACCAATCACATTTTGGAAAAATGCATTGAGAACAGGAAGTGAAGTGTTGACCTGTGTCGTCTGATTTCCGCTGTCTGCTTCCTCCACGATGGGAAAGAGGTCTGTAAAGACTTGTGTCATTAGGCCACATGGTCGCGCTATTCACAGGAATCACATGATGGAAACATGATATTTGTCACAATAACAGCTATTGGTGCCAACGCCTCACACCACATTTCACACCAGTTGGCCAAATGATGGAGCTACAATTAAAGGTTAAAATGGACAACCTTGAAAAGCCACTACTTGTACACCGTACATCGATTTGACTGACATAACATTGTGCACACATAATATCCAGCTATCCTTAGTCTACAACACTGGTCTTTATACACATATACAGCTATCTTTAGTCTACAACAACACTGGTCTTTATACACATATCCAACTATCCTTAGTCTACAACACTGGTCTTTATACACATATCCAGCTATCCTTAGTCTACAACACTGGTCTTTATACACATATCCAGCTATCTAGTTGAGCTACTAGTCTCAGTGCTCAGGTTAAAGCATGTATCCACATGCAGCTTATCACAAACTGTGTGCTTGTTGTTTTACCACTGTGGCTAGGGTACATGCAGGCTGGAGGACTTCTACCATGGCTTTCCCATTATTTACCTGGGGTACCAGGTACCTGTCTACTTTGTAGCTAGATGTTCAAAGGATGTTGAGGATTCTGCCTATAGCGCTGTGCATGTTATACCCATATGTGATCCTGTGAGGACTGAAGAACAGAAAGCTGGTAGAGGGGGTTCTGGACTTCAGTCCTCACAGGATCATTATGGGTATAACATGCACAGGACTGAGGAGCTAGTTTTAGTAGCTAGTGTTTGTATTTTCTTGGTCAACTCCTTGGTGAATTCAAGGCTGGTGTTCTGAGATGGTATGTGGCCTCTGGGTGTTTTGGATGTTATGCGTCTGGGTGTTTTGGATGTTATGCGTTTATGTAGATTAACAAATGTGTGTTTGTGTATGCATGGTGTTCATTTGATTTGGCCTTTTATTTGTGTGACTATGATGTTCTCCTCTTTGGTACAGTACATTTGTTTCTGTGTGGTGGTTGTGGGGGGGTTTAACTATGTGTGTGTGTGTGTGTGTGTGTGTGTGTGTGTGTGTGTGTGTGTGTGTGTGTGTGTGTGTGTGTGTGTGTGTGTGTGTGTGTGTGTGTGTGTGTGTGTGTGTGTGTGTGTGTGTGTGTGTGTGTGTGTGTGTGTGTGCATGATCGCCAGTGAGAAAGGTCATGCAGTGCCCATGTTCACAGATGAGTGCCTGTTTCTTTGTGTGTCTCTCTGCTACCGCTGATGGCTTATTGATTGCTGCAGTCAATAAAACGGCATAAAAACAGACCGACACTCTTCATGACAATTTCCCAGGGACCAAATGCCATTAAAACGCATAGTGGACAATGGGTGTTGTCTTAGCTTCAGATGCAGAGGTGAAACTTGGAGAAAAGGTGCAGTGGGCATGAGAAACACTCCCTTTGTAGTCCATTTCAGTGTCTCTTGATCTGTTGCACTTCAGGGCTGGGTTTCCCAGAGCATCCAAGTTTCAAGTTTCAAGTTTCTTTATTAGTTGTCATACAGAAGTACAGAATACTTTTATACAAAATGATTCTTTCTATTACGCTCCAGAGACTGTGCTAGACAAAAATAGATAAGTATAAAATAAAATAAGTATAGCAAGTGAAAATAGAAGTCACGTACGTGGACACAAGTGTTCAGTATGTACATATGTACAATGTTCAATGCAGAGTACAAGTAACTGAGTTACCATACAATATACTAATATACAATATACTATATAGTGCAAAGCAGAAATGGGATGAGGTACAATTTACAGTAAGGTGTAATGAGGTATGGGTTGTAGTGCAAATTCTTTACCAATAAATATAAATTGTGTTTAGGTGTTCTAAAGTGTGTAAAGTGGGTGCTGCAGTGAGTTGTTTGTTTAAAGTGAGTGTGTGCGTGTGGATGTGTGTGCTGTGAGTGCATTTGATGGTTGTTACATAGTGTTATTGTTCGTTGAGCATCCTGCTGGCCTGGGGATAGAAGCTTCTTCTGAGTCTTTCTGTGCTAGCCATGAGACGCCGGTATCGCTTGCCTGACCGCAGCAGTACAAAGAGGCAGTTGTTTGGGTGGCTGGAGTATTTGATAATTCTCTTAGACTTACCCTTAGCCTTAGCCTATCCTTAGTGCTACGTGCGTTGTAAGCTCTACCTTAAGGTCGTCCTTTAGATGTCAAGCTGTTTCTGAGCCTCCATAGCTATGTTATGAGAGGTCCTAAAGGTTGTAAATACTTTTAGAAGGGTGGTCTGGGGCACTTGTAGCTGTCCCTCAGCAATGCACTCCACTCACCATGTCACATTGTCACAGTGTTAGCCTTAAGAATTGGTACTAGAATATTGGTACTATGACCCGTGACAGGCATAAGGCGACAGCCAATAGCGCTGCATATTGACAACAGGCAGGTAGTGGTACATGTAATTTTTTTTTACGACATTAAAAACGTTATAACTACCTTTGTTTCAACCAAAAATGCAGTAGTAGAGGTCCATCAAAGTCTCTACGACGATTAAACCCATTTGCGTCTTGTAAGGCGTCCATTTTGATCAAGGAAATGGCTTTCTGCACTCGTCAAAACTCCATTGTAGTGGATGAGAGGTACGGGAAAGTTACCTTCAGTGACGTCACGGCACTGATAGCGTCTGATAAGCTTTTTGATTGGCTCCATACATGTTATTCGTGCGTGGACATTTTTAACCCTTTCTGAGTGGAATTTCCGGCGTCAAATGGAAAAAAATAAATAATGAAAATAGATAGCAATGATGTAAACTACACATAATTGAAGACTAGGGTTTAACCTGCAAGTGGGCCTTTAAGGTTGTCCTTTAGATGTCAAGCTGTTTCTGAGCCTCCATAGCTAAGGTATACCTTATGAGAGGTCCTAAAGGTTGTAAATACTTTTAGAAGGGTGGTCTGGGGCACTTGTAGCTGTCCCTCAGCAATGCACTCCACTCACCATGTCACATTGTCACAGTGTTAGCCTTAAGAAAGCCTTTGTCTGCCAGGTCAAACAGCTGAGAGGCTGTTTCAGTCTCTGCTTCATATCTGGTTGCCAGATGAAGTCGGGCCAGAGAAAACGGAGACCAGAGTTTTATCCAGCCGCAAAATGCCCACTTTCTGCTGACAGTCCTTCTACCTACCTAAGGCCCATGATGGGAAAGTGAGGTAGGGATTGCCACTTCGCCGGAGGACCACGGACATACTCTTTCACCATTATGTCCGGTGGAGTGGGGTGGGGAGTGCCCTGGCTGTGGCAGCAGCATCTCATGAGTTGCGGGAACACAGCAGCAATACTGCTCTCAGGTGTCATCGTCACTGAAGGAACCCGGGGCACTGGGAGAGCGTTCCATTTCCGTACCACGAAGCGGCGTCCGTCTTGGAGGAAACTGAGAGATTCAACATTTCAGGGTCGTCCTGAAGAGGACATTTGTGGGGAAAACTCAACCAAGGGACAGGGAAGCCTCCTCATCCTAAACCCCGGCGCGCGGCTGAAGAAGCTGGTGAGTGGTGGCTCTCACAGCACTCCCGCGGGGCAGCCCTGAACAGGGCTATTGAAATGCAGGAGTTGGGCCGGGTGGACGGTGGGTTCCCGGTTAGATTCTGGCTCATCCCGGCAGCGTGTCGAAGTGTCCTTGAACAAGGACGCTTAACCCATAACTGCCTCCACCGTTGGTGTGTGAATGTATGAGTGAATGGGTGAATGTGAGGCAGACGGTACATTGTAAAGCGCTTTGGTTAATGTGCATAATAAGTGCAGTCCATTTACCATTTACAATTTACCTTCTGTCAATGAGCTATCCCTGTCAACAAACTGCTTAGCGCTTTTGTCGGAGGGACACATGCTTGATTACATTTTGGATCTCAAATATCCAACCCGTTATGGCACCAAGACAAAAATCTGTTGGTAAAAATCTGTTGGTTAGGAGGTGCTAATTTCATTCTGGCATTTATTGTTTTTGCAAGCGCATAAAAACACCTGCTGGAACTACAGTTGGGGAGGACAGGTGATGAGTTATACTGCCTGTCAGCTGAAACAACATCCAATCGCATTCTGTCTGTTTTGTATTGAGGGCTAACAAATGAGCAATTAGGACAGCTCCTGCAAATGCACAGGACACAACTTGTGATTGATTTTGTAATTACGCTTTATTGCGTGTGACTTCATCTGTTTGTGGCCCACGTGTCGGTATGTCACTGAGTAATGGAAGGTGGGACGTTGTGGACGAAAGGTATTGTACCACCTGCTCCTCTTGAGTGCTTTGATACCTATGTATATGTACTGTACTGTAGCTATACTCCTGCAGATTAGTTACATACAACCTTCCCGGAGAAGTCATAACCGGCGATGAAAGTTCTGCATTTTCTCCGTCTGTTGTTGTGAAGAAAACATGGATGCTGGAGGTGTAATTGAAGCAGGATTTGCTTTGAAGATTATTTGAAGATGTATACCTGCTTGTGTTGCATTGTCTGAACAGGAGCATGTGGATGAGAGAGATCCTGACAAAGAGGTGTACAGCAGCTTTTCTCAGCTGCCTATCAACAGCTATCAAGCACCCAAGTCAAAACACGTCTGATGGGACAGAATTAGTTTTTTTGGTTTGGTTTGTTTTTGGCAGCTGGCAATGCTTTTGTTTGAGGGCGTCTGATAAACTCAGGGGTGTGGTAGGCACTGGTAGCACCACTTCCTCCACACTTTTCCCCCACGGTGTAGCCGAAGTGATTCAAATGTCATTTTCAGGTCAGTCCATCAAATGGTAAATGGTAAATGGCTGCATTTATATAGCACCTTTATCCAAAGCGCTTTACAATTTGTTCCTCACATTTTATCCATTCACTCCCCCATTCACATACCGATGGCGGAGGCAACCATGCAAGGTGCCAACCTGCTCATCGGGAGAAATTAGGGGTTAAGTATCTTGCTCAAGGACACTTCGACACGCTGCCCGGGAGGAGCGGTAATCAAACCGGGAACCTCCGGATTACCAGACGACTGCTCTACCTCCTGAGCCACTGTCGCCCCATCAGGCTTCCTGAGATTACCTCTAGAGGGCGCATTATTTGATACCTGTTTGAATTGTGGTCTTCAGGGCTGTACACAATCTCTGCAATTTTTTGCCATGGTTTTCTCAGCTTCTGTGGAGAGCTCCTCGTAATAGACAAGAGTGTTCTTTCATTACACTACAGGCGTTTTACTGAAAAACACTCCAGCAAGTTGAAGAAAAACTCAATGGAGATGACTTTTCAGAGAACAGCACAGGATGTTCAGCTCCACTGTGGCAGGGGGGTATTTGTGTCAACATGCCCTTAAGACTTGAAGATTTGACAGAACAGCAGAGATGGACAGGGGACATGGTGGGGGAGACAGAGGGGCTGACATGCAACAGAGGTCGTTACCCGCATCCAAATCAGGCACAGCGTGCCTTCACTCAACCCAGCGCCTTTAACCTCTTCCACCCGACGGGACCGGTACCGGTCCCAAAATGACATTGCATCATAAATCAATCTCTCCAGACTGTTTGACAAAAGTATCGTTTTTATTTTCAAATGTATTCAAGTATAAACATCATAACCATGTCACAACAGCATTTATCATGTATATTATCATCAATACATTAGTTTAACAATAGGTTAAAGTGTTATTAGATTTAAATTTGGACTTACTTGACTTAAGCCTTTGCACTCCCTGCGGAGCATAGGCCACTGATTTTAATTTTACTTTTCGTTTTTCTATTGAGTTGGTCGTGAAAGTCCACCATCTTGGAAATTGGAAGTCGGAATTGTAGTTTTTTTTACACCATTTTGAAGAGGACACCCACAGCTTTCAATGTGCGTTGACATTTTTCAGAAACACCCTACCAAGAAGCCTCTAGGTCCTGGCAAGCAAATGGCTTGTTATGAATATTTTTTTATTATCTTATTACTCTGGATAATATACCACAAAACGTAACGTTATTGACATATATTGAAGCGCAGTTTCTCTTCCCTATCTTTAGCATGTAGCAACAATTAGATTTGAAAATAGTTTCAAAATGGTGCCACCCTGATCTAAAAAAGCTACTGTACATTACAGTAGATTTCATTATCTGTTCTTATGCACGCCTGGTGATACTAAATCCAAATTTTACTCAGGCATTTGAAAGATAATATATGTATATATATAAATGTACAAATCTGCTATAATAAGGTAATTTATAAGCCTGCTATTCTATATTCTATAATAATATTTCAAATTGCATTGGTCCGGATGGGAGAATTCAGTACTGTATCTACAGAACCTTCTGTTTAATCATCTTCCCTTTATTCATTTCCTTCGATTTTTTGTACACATGATCTCAAGAAGGTACTGAACGTGAACATGTCTGGTGATTATTAGCATGGTGTTATTCGCTGTCAAAGATGCAAAGAAAAATCATAATTCATATTCTCCTTTGTTTCATCACAATTTAAGCAAGCCTAGTAATAGACACAATATTTCTGACACTGGGAATACATTCACTGAGGTCCATAGATGTCCCTAGATACCAAGAATATGCAAATGGACCTTGTAGAAGTGGAGCAATATTCCAGAATTTCCCAGTTATTTGATCGCCATCTGGTAGATCGATATGTCCATTGGCTGTGTGAGGATTGGTTCTTTCCCCGCCACACGCTTCTTGGGGTGCTGTGATGATTGGTCCGTTGCCTAACGCACACTTCTAGGTTAAGTATCAATTACCATCACGCACCTGATGTGTGTGCTAATCAGCGCCCCAGAGGGCTTTATATACCTGGACCGTCCTTGTATCGTTGTCGGGTCGTTCTGGAATACAACTGCTTTGCCTGCTTTTTTCCCATTGCTGTTTCCTGGTCTATATTCTCTCCAGGACCTTTCTGTGGAGAACTGTTTGGAGCTGCGCCTTGTTACCCGTTACGCGTTGCACTTGGGTGAGTGGAATCAAACCCCTCTGGATAATTTGGATTGTGTGTTATTGAAGAAACACAGAAGATATCCTTTTGTTTGCTCTGGATAAGTTCTGATTGTGTGTTATTGAAGAAACAAGTTTCAAGTTTCTTTAATAGTTGTCATACAGAAGTACAGAATGCTTCCATACAAAATGCTTCTTACTGTTACGCTCCAGAGACTGTGCTAGACAAGATAGTATCAAATAACATAGTATAGCACTGAATAACACTGAAGAGATCATTTTGTTTGCTCTGGATAATTCTGATTGTGTGTTATTGAAGAAGCACTGAAGATATAATTTTGTTTGCACTGGACTCAGCCGGATTGTGTGTTATAGAAGAAGCACTGAAGACATCTTTTGTTTGCACTGACTCTGCTAATTGTGTGTTGGGGAAAACACTGATACCAATCTCTTTCTCCGTTTCCCACCTCGAGGAAGAGCTGGGAGTATCTGCAGAGCCGCTACAACATCATATGCCAAATTCCCACCACTGTCGCCAGGAGGATTCTGCAGAGCGGCTGATGACTCTGCCGGAGGCAGTCTCCCCGTTTGTTTGATTACTGTACCTATTCCATCTTTTGACTCTGTAAATAAATACGCCCTAGCATTTGGCTAACTCTGAACTTCCTGTCTGTGCCGTTGCGTTTGAGGTCGGTTACAAACCATAACATTACGACCCGACCATGACGACCTCAGCCGACACAGGTCAGGGCAGCGTTGGCGGTCCAGATCGAGTTGGTCAACGACCACACCCAACAGTTGGGTGCGGCTGCGGCTGCTTTACAGGACCTCCGGGCCGAGGTCCAGCTTATTCTGGATGCCATTGACACTCTGGCCACCCAGCAGACTACCCAGGGGTATCAGCAGGCTGTTGCTCTGCACCAGCTTCAGGCTCTCAGTACTGCATTGAACACTCTGCTTTTAACCCCACCTGTCCCAGGAGTCTCAGCCAGCTCACCACCCGCGGCAGACCTAGCACCTCGGGAGCCCCGTCTCTCTGAACCACGTCTGTTCGAGGGTAACTTCGAGGATTGTGCCACATTCATCATGCAGTGTGAGTTGGTCTTCCTTCATCAACCCAGCCGTTTTTCGTCAGAGGGATCCCGAGTAGCCTACATGACTAACCTGCTCACGGGCCGAGCAGCACAGTGGGTTACTGCCTCCTGGGCAATGGGGGCTGATTTCTGTTTTTCCTACCGAGACTTCGTGGCGGAGCTCCGCAGGGTTTTCCACCACCCAGCCCGTGGCCAGGACCCAGGAGCTCGGTTGGGCACCTTCCGGCAGGACAGTGGCAGTGTCAGAGACTACGCGCTGGAGTTCAGACTGGCCGCAACGGAGAGCGGTTGGAACGATCAAGCGCTTCGTCTCACCTTCCTGAGGGGGCTCAACGACGCAGTAAGGGACCAGCTCGCGACCCAGGAGGAGCCCGATTCTCTCGAGGGCCTGATCAGCCTCGCTATCCGCATCGACGGACGCCTCCGGGAGAGAAGGCGTGAGCGAGCACGACTGGGACCCCCAGACGTACCCCCCGAGTACCACGACCTCGAGGAGGTTTTCAGTGAGTCCCGGGCTCAGGCCCTTCCGCCTCACCAGCCTTACGACTGTGCCATCGACCTCCGCTCAGGGGCTTCCCTTCCCGGCAGCCGCCTCTACAGTGCTGACCGTCCTGCCCCCTCCGTGACTGGTGGGGTTTTTCCCTGCCGAGCTGTGACCGAGGAGGAACCCATGCAGCTGGGACGCACCCACCTTAGTCCGGCCGAACGGGAGTCCAGGCTCAGGTCCGGCCTTTGCCTCTACTGCGGCCGGGATGGACACCGTGTCTCCAATTGCCCTACCCGGCCAAGAAGACCAGGCTCGCCGGGACCCCGGGAGATCCTGGTGAGCCGTTTTTCCTGTTCCCCCACCCGTGCACCACCTAACCGTCTGACGAATGTCACCCTAGCCTGGGCGGACCAGCGGGCGACGGTGGGTGTACTCATTGACTCTGGTGCTGATGGGAGTTTCCTGGACGTTGAGTTTGCCACCCGGGCCAACATTCCACTTGAGGACCTCGAGAGGCCCTTGGAGGTCTTCGCGCTGGATCATCGCCGCCTGGCTGACATCACTCAACGCACCTGTCCAGTCCTTCTCACCATTGCTGGTAACCACGTTGAGGGACTCCAGTTTTTCATCACCAGCTCTCCTCTTGTCCCTGTGGTCCTGGGCAGGCCTTGGCTCGCGCTGCATGAGCCCCACATCGCCTGGTCCTCCGGCACCATCAGGGGGTGGAGCCCCTCCTGTCATGCCCAGTGTCTTCAGGCGGCGTCCAGTCCTTCGCCCCGGGGTTCCCCTTGTGTCCCTGTCTCTAGCCCCCTCTCCGGGCCACTGTCTCCGTCTCCGGCCCCCCTCACCGGGTCCCTGTCCCCGTCTCCAGCCTCCCTCACCGGTCCTCTGTCCCCGTCTCCGGTCCCCCTCTCCGGGCCTCTGTCTCTGTCCCCCTCTCTAGTGCCCCTGATCGCCGGCTTCCTTCGGTCCCATCCGGGCAGGCCGGGGGCCGAGTGGGTCGCCGGGTGGCTCCCGTGGAGGGGGGGGGTACTGTGAGGATTGGTTCTTTCCCCGCCACACGCTTCTTGGGGTGCTGTGATGATTGGTCCGTTGCCTAACGCACACTTCTAGGTTAAGTATCAATTACCATCACGCACCTGATGTGTGTGCTAATCAGCGCCCCAGAGGGCTTTATATACCTGGACCATCCTTGTATCGTTGTCGGGTCGTTCTGGAATACAACTGCTTTGCCTGCTTTTTTCCCGTTGCTGTTTCCTGGTCTATATTCTCTCCAGGACCTTTCTGTGGAGAACTGTTTGGAGCTGCGCCTTGTTACCCGTTACGCGTTGCACTTGGGTGAGTGGAATCAAACCCCTCTGAGAGAGACTGTGCTAGACAAGATAGTATCAAATAACATAGTATAGCACTGAATAACACTGAAGAGATCATTTTGTTTGCTCTGGATAATTCTGATTGTGTGTTATTGAAGAAGCACTGAAGATATACTTTTGTTTGCACTGGACTCAGCCGGATTGTCTGTTATAGAAGAAGCACTGAAGACATCTTTTGTTTGCACTGACTCTGCTAATTGTGTGTTGGGGAAAACACTGATACCTATCTCTTTCTCCGTTTCCCACCTCGAGGAAGAGCTGGGAGTATCTGCAGAGCCGCTACAACATCATATGACAAATTCCCACCACTGTCGCCAGGAGGATTCTGCAGAGCGGCTGATGACTCTGCCGGAGGCAGTCTCCCTGTTTGTTTGATTACTGTACCTATTCCATCTTTTGACTCTGTAAATAAATACGCCCTAGCATTTGGCTAACTCTGAACTTCCTGTCTGTGCCGTTGCGTTTGAGGTCGGTTACAAACCATAACAGGCTGATGCTATATTCCTTTACTGCATACTGAATTCGCCGTCGCAAAAAGTATTCCAGGCGATCTGGTGAAGCCATAGCTTTAGGCTAACAGAAAAGCTAACCCGGAGCAAAGAAAAAGTGACACCCGGTCTGCAACAGGGGAAACTGCATTCTCGAGACAGCGCCAATACCAGGATCTGGCCGGTACTGTACTTTCGGAGTCCCGATATGCCTTTTCCAGCCAAAATACAGCTCTGTGACATTGAGTAGGATATTAAAATGGAATAAAAGCTAAACCGAGTTGACCACGTATATATACGCGGTTGGCCGTCAAGCGCTGGCTCCCAATCACGTATATATACGTGGTTGGCCGCGAATCGGTTAAGAGGTGTGTTTCAAAACCAAAGAACACGTTTGATCACAATAGTTTGAGTTATCCTTCTCAGACTGACCATACTCCTTTCCACTTACATTGAGATTTCCATAGCTGATGCATCATTGACACGCAGCAAAAGCAGTTAATGACTTACACGTTACACTCCATGACAACCTTTTTTGTAATTGCTACAAAATAGAGTTCAAATTACAGCCTGCCTACTTCAGCTTCAAATTACAATCTACTCCACTCTGCCCCATTACTATCTCATTTTGAGATTCCACATGTAATTGATGATGACATTTTCATTGAAGTAGCGGCCAGCTCATAGTGCTCATCTTCTACGGACCCGCAGAACCTCTTTAATTTCCTCTCCTGGCGGCATTAGTGCGTCACCGCCGTGGGCTTCAGGTATTCAATTAACCCTTTCACTACAACACTACCAAAGGGTTAACCCTTTCACAACCACACTACAGAAGGTTAACCCGTTCACTACCACACTACAGACGGTTAACCCTTTTACTACCACACTACAGACGGTTAACCGATAACCGTCTGTAGTGTGGTAGTGAAAGGTTAACCTTCTGTAGTGTGGTAGTGAAAGGGTTCAAATTCAAAGGAGGCCAGTCACTCCATCCCCTACCCAGCGAAGGTCCCAACCTTCACAATGTCTGACTTGTGCTAGGGTTCAGAGGCCTATATTGTAGCCGTTGTACTATCAAATTAAATACATTTAATTGCAATAGTGTTTCAACAATATTTCTTGTCAATTTCTTGTCACTTGTACTCTAATTTCCCCAAGGAGATCAATAAAGGAATATCTTATCTTATCGTTAGGGATGTCCGATATTATCGGCCTACCGATATTATCGCCCGATATCGGCATTAAAATGTGATATCGGAAAATATCGGTATCGGTTTAAAAAAATACGTTTTTTATTTGTTTTTTACATTTTTATAACCTTTATTTACCCAGGCAAGCAAGTAAGAACTAATTCTGATTGTATTTATTGTCAAAAGTATGCATAATGTTGTGTTAATTCCACAACAAGAGATATGTAATGTTAATTACCTGAAATTATTCAATTTTTTGGGGGGGGGGGAAACCCTGCATATATCGGTATCGGTTGGTATCGGTTGATATCGGTATCGGAAATTAAGAGTTGGACAATATCGGTATCGGTAAAAAAGCCAATATCGAGCATCCCTACTTATCGTATCTTATCTTATCTTATATGATCTTATCTTAACCTATGCAGACATACTGTACAGGAGGGCAAACAAATAAGTATCCTAATCATAAATCATATCATAATGAGTTTGTCATTTCAAGTAAGGGAAAAGTTGACTGCATTTTTGGACTAAAATCACATTTAAAAAGTGCCTCTTTTGAAAAGTTACTTAAGTTAATTTTTGTGCGTGTTTCTGGGCTGTGAATGAATGGGAGAGGATTCTGCTGGATCGATCATCAGATCTGTGCCTTTGTTGGATATAGCTTTTTTATAATTGCCATATGGTGAAGACATAATTGCTTTGTCCATTCATTCTTGAATGCCCAATGTTCTGTGTCTACTTTCTTATTTTTGAGCATCTCTTTTCTCGCTCCTGCTTTCGTTTCTCATGCTTCTCTCCAACTATCTATTTCTCTTCCACACACTCTAACAATCACTTTGATTGGCTTGTGTTTGGCTTGTACTTCACACAATTGAGTTGCGTGAACTAATTGAAATAAGGCATGTGATTGTTCTGGGTCCTCAGCTCAGAGCCAGCGCAGCTGAAGCTGGATAAGCTGCTCCAAAGAAAAAGTCAACATTATGACTAATTTTTCAATAATAGAACTGGGTCGTGGTCCGGATAGAACCGCCACTCTGTCCGGACACAGACAGCGGTCCGCTAATTAGTGAAGCCCGTGGGCTATCTTTGACTTAGGCCTGGCACAGTGAAAGGAAGAGGTCAAGGTTTTAAATGTCGCTGTGCCACCTCACAGCCCCGGGAGCGCTTTAGGGATGTCCTCATTGCTACACCTCACCAGGTCCAGAATGGAATTATTATCACTGAATCCATCAAGGTTACCCCTCTCCCCATTCTCTCGCTCTCCCGTCCACCGCTCCTCTGTGTTTGTGCGTCGTTCCTCAACTCTGTTCGACCGATTCAATGCTGTACTCCCTGCACTGTGCAACCTCGTCCTTCTCCACTGTGCTTTGTCCTCACTGATGTACTCGCACCGTGCAACCTCATCTTACTCCTCAACCAATCCGCTGCTGTCCTCACACTGTGCAACCTCATCCTTCCCCTCAGGGGCGGACCTTCCTACAGGCGATATAGGCGGTCGCCTAGAGCGCCACCCAGAGGGGGGCGCCAAAAAAATAAATAAAAAAAATAAAAAAATCTTTTTTTAAATTTTTTTAAAAAAAAAATTATTTAAATTTTTTTTTCTCTGTGCAGTTTTGGCGCCCCCATCTATATCTGCAACCATCATTTTTACATAAAAAAAATTCGAACATAAGGGAAAATTAGCCAAAAATCTAAAACGGTCGGTCGGTCTGAGCCTCAGCTTTAGGTGTTCACAGTCAGAACATGCTAGAGCGCTGTGCATTGATGGGTATCGGTCAAGTGTTTATAGAATTGAGCGTTGAGGAAAGAAAGACTAACGTTAGAGAACTAGGAAGAGGCAAAAGCCATAAAAAAAAAAAGTAAAAAAAAAAGAAATTACAAAAAAAAAAATTGGGGGGGCGGCGCAGTGGTGAATCTCGCCTAGGGCGCCAAATGTGCTAGGTCCGCCCCTGCTTCCCCTCAACCGATTCGCTGCTGTCCTCACACTGTGCAACCTCATCTTTCTCCCCTGTGATTTGTCCTCCACTCTTCTTTCCCTCTACTCTCTGCTTACTGTAGGTCACACCTACACCTCACCTTTTCTCTCTTGCTCGCCCAAAAACCCTTCCATCCTCTAAATCCAATCATTGCACAAGTACAAGTACAGAGTATATAAGAAAATCCACCTGTGAGTGTTTGGGGGTGTTTGCCAGCAATCTGCGGCAAAGAGGACCACACCGGTAATGGCAACAGAAGAAGCTTGGCAGGAGAAATGCCAACTTGCCATGAAGAGACTGTTATATAGGGTAATGTTTAGTATTAGTTTGTGTTGATATGCCTTTTTAATATCAAATGAATGCAGAAGGATTCCCAGGATTGGCACTGTTTGTTGACTACAGCATTCAAGGCTCAATGAGACCAGAGTCAACTTCAAGGTGAGGCCTGTTTCACACTGTTATGTCCTGTAGTCAATTAAGCCTTGATAGTGTTGCCACAGTCAGCCTGCTGGTGCTAACCTCAGAGCAGGACTGTTTTACCAGACTGGGTTGTGCCGGTCTGTGACACTAGGAGGTAGAGCAGTCGCCTAGTAATCAGCAGGTTCCCGGTTCGATTCTGGCTCCTCCAGGCAGTGTGTCGAAGTGTCCTTGAGCGAGATACTTAACCCCTAACTGCTCCCAAGGAGCAGGTTGGCACCTTACATGGTTGCCTCCGCCGTCGGTGTGTGAATGTGTGAGTGAATGTGAGGTATACTGTAAGTTGTAAAGCGTTATAAAAGCGCTATATATATGTAGTCCATTTACCATTTAGTAACTGTATAGGTTTAAATAGATGCAATTATTACAAGGTAAAGTATAAGTAACTCAAACTTAAGTAAAAGTACTTCCACCTTGCTCTTTTTTTCCTGCTCGGTTTTGTTACTTTTCTCTCTCTTGTAGTATATCGTAATTTAACTTATTCCTCCATCGCCCTCACATCCTCATCGTCTAGGGGTGTATAGAGACATCATTATCTGTATCTGTATCTGTTCAACCAACTAAATTATATGTCTCTATATGCAGATAGAAGACATGGTTCATACCAGACGTTTGTATTTATTTATTTAACTTGGCAAACGCAGCAGCAACACATTTCTCCATGGACAGAGAGTGACTTTGTGCATGTGTGCATGCGGGGGAAAGAAAACTAGAGAAAGAGGTAGAGAGGAGCAATCTGCACACACACACACACACACACACACACACACACACACACAGACAGACAGACAGACAGACAGACAGACAGACAGACAGACAGACAGACAGACAGACAGACAGACAGACAGACAGACAGACAGACAGACAGACAGACAGACAGACAGACAGACAGACAGACAGACAGACAGACAGACAGACAGACAGACAGACAGACAGACAGACAGACAGACAGACAGACAGACAGACAGACAGACAGACAGACACACACACACACACACACACACACACACACACACACACACACACACACACACACACACACACACACACACACACACACACACACAGACACGTTTCATGGCTGCAGCTGCTGTCCGTGGTGCTGATATGATTCGAGAGGCAGAGGTCTGTGGCTTGCTGTGAGAGAGATGAGAGGAGAGAGGACATGCTGCAGCCTATATGTAAATTGTGCAGCTTGTTGAGCAGAAATGGCTACATATAACAAGCTGAGTCTTGACAATTAAATGGATTGTGCTATCTATGCTTTCTCGAAATTACAGTATATTAGAATTCAGGCTCATCCCTATTATCTCCTCCTCTCCTCTATCCTCCCCTCTTCTCATCTCCTATTCTCCTCTTCTCTACCCTCTTCTCCTCTCATCTTCCCTCCTCTCCACTACCCTCCATTATTCTCATCTCCTCTTCTCTACCATCCTTTCCTCTACCCTCCCTTATTCTCCTCTCCTCTTCTATATCTTCCTCTCCTCTACCCTCCCTCCCCTGCTCTCCTTTCCTATACTGTCCTCTCCTCTATACCCTCCCTTCTCATCCTCCTCTCCTTTCCAACTCCTCTCTTGTCCTACTCAAGTTCATTCATCCCTCCATTTCCATCTCAATCCTCCGTTCCCTCCTCCCCTTCACTCATCCACTATGCTGCTCAGACAGAACCTTCACTCATCCACTATGCTGCTCAGACAGAAGCTTCACTCATCCACTATGCTGCTCAGACAGAAGCTTCACTCATCCACTATGCTGCTCATACAGAACCTTCACTCATCCACTATGCTGCTCAGACAGAACCTTCACTCATCCACTATGCTGTTCATACAGAACCTTCACTCATCCACTATGCTGTTCATACAGAACCTTCACTCATCCACTATGCTGTTCATACAGAACCTTCACTCATCCACTATGCTGCTCAGACAGAACCTTCACTCATCCACTATGCTGCTCAGACAGAACCTTCACTCATCCACTATGCTGCTCAGACAGAACCTTCACTCATCCACTATGCTGCTCAGACAGAACCTTCACTCATCCACTATGCTGTTCATACAGAACCTTCACTCATCCACTATGCTGCTCAGACAGAACCTTCACTCATCCACTATGCTGCTCAGACAGAACCTTCACTCATCCACTATGCTGTTCATACAGAACCTTCACTCATCCACTATGCTGCTCAGACAGAACCTTCACTCATCCACTATGCTGTTCATACAGAACCTTCACTCATCCACTATGCTGCTCAGACAGAACCTTCACTCATCCACTATGCTGTTCATACAGAACCTTCACTCATCCACTATGCTGCTCACTCATCCACGGTGCTGTTCATACAAACAAGCTACAAGTTGATTAGTGAGAAGAGAGAGAGACAGAGAGAGAGAGAGAGATACAGAGAGAGAGACAGAGACGAGAGAGAGAGAGAGAGAGAGAGAGAGAGAGAGAGAGAGAGAGAGAGAGAGAGAGAGAGAGAGAGAGAGAGAGAGAGAGAGAGGGGGAGAGGGATAAAGAGGGAGAGAAAGAGGGAGAATGGAGGGAAAGGCCCAAGAGAGAGGTAATTTCTCCCCATCGATCAGTTGTCTGTGGTCATATCATCTAGAAACGTCAATAGAGGAGATGTTAAAGCATCAATCCAGGCTTATTCTTTTCACTGATTATCAGTGTATACATTCTTGGTTCATACCACTGACCTATAAGGTTTTATTCCCACCGTCACAACCGTTTGAAAAGCAACATGCTGAACTGCATCAGCTATTCATGAATGTGGGAAGTGACCATCGCTTGAATGTTCTGGCAACATATTTTGGCTAAATATGCCTTGTTTTATAAATGTGTATTGATAACATAGTGCTGTAATAAAATGTTCTAATAAATATGATCAAGTTCAACAACGTGTGCTTTTAATTTTGATATTCCTTAATTCCATGTTGAAATTACACGATACATTAAGTGTGGGGTCGTGGTATAAAAAAGTTTGAGAACCCCTGGATTAGAAGATGGAAGCACTAATGGCTGATTCTCTGAACATGACTCAAAGTGTCATGCTTGTGAGCCACCACTAGGGGCAGAATGGCTAACTGTGGTGAGTGATGTTGTGGGATGTTGAGGTGCTTTGCATCTAAAATGTGCTCAAATGTGCAATAGCTGCGACCACGTACATGCATGCATTAATACACACACGCACACAAGGCTATGTGTGTGTGTGTCATTGCCCTGTGATCAAGCTTTCCACAGAGTTTGGTCATATTACGTGAATCCGTTTAGAAGTTATGCACCTTTTTGTTACAGGCCACTCCCACTGCCACTCCCCTTTTTTGCCAATTAGCATGAACTATCAACGGTCCTTTCGGTCATGACTCCGACTCCGACCATATACAGTACAGCGTAAAGAAGCTAAATTCTTGTGTCAGTCCTCTACCTTGTACAGTAGCAGCGACATCAATATAATAGGACAATAAGCAGAAATTGCATAAAAATTGCAGCAGAAACAACAATAAAATGGCATTAATTCACAATTAAATAATCACAGTGAATTATAATACAATAATCACAGTATTGTGACTCAGCACAGTGAGTGAGTGAGTGAGTAGTGGGCAGACAGGCAGCAGGCCGTGAAGTTGTTTGTTCATGAGCCTTACTGCCTGGGGGTTGGGGGAACTGAGATTCCAGAACCATTTACCAGACGGCATCAGCTGAAACAGTCCGTGGTTTGGGGTTTTTGATAATCCTGCAGGTTTTGCTGTTCAAGCCTGTGAATCTAATTGGAAGTTATGCACCTTTTTGTGATAGGCCACTCCTATTACCACTCCCCCTTTTAGCCTGTTGGTATTAACACACACACACACCTTCACCTTCACACACGCACGCACGCACACACACACACACACACACACACACACACACACACACACACACACACACACACACACACACACGCACACACACACACATACTTGACCTCGATGCAAAGTTTCAGCTTCCTAGGGCGAAACATTTTCGAGAGTAGTGTTAGATTTAATTGACTTTCAATTACTTTTACTTATCCTGTATTCCTTCAAATTAGGACTCTGCGTTGTGTTGTTGGATGTTGAAGGAAAGTCACTCGAATTAAATCCCACCTTGAGATAATATACAACACACTCTAGTATTTTCTTAACACAGGTTTATTGGCATAAACAGTTACAATATCATTAAGCTGAGCAGTGGATACTCTCAACTCTGAGTTGAAGACTGAAGAGACTACGCTCTCCTCCATCTGAATACCAAAGAGCCTACTCTCTCCACCATCTGAATACCAAAGAGCCATACTCTACCCTGCATCTGAATACCAAAGAGCCCACTATCTCCACCATCTGAATACCAAAGAGCCTACTCTATCCTGCATCTAAATACCAAAGAGCCTACTCTCTCCTGCATCTGAATACCAAAGAGCCTACTCTCTCCTCCATCTGAATACCAAAGAGCCTACTCTCTCCTCCATCTGAATACCAAAGAGCCTACTCTCTCCACCATCTGAATACCAAAGAGCCTACTCTACCCTGCATCTGAATACCAAAGAGCCCACTATCTCCACCATCTAAATACCAAAGAGCCTACTATCTCCACCATCTGAATACCAAAGAGCCTACTCTCTCCTCCATCTGAATACCAAAGAGCCTACTCTCTCCTCCATCTGAATACCAAAGAGCCTACTCTATCCTCCATCTGAATACCAAAGAGCCTACTCTCTCCTCCATCTGAATACCAAAGAGCCTACTCTCTCCTCCATCTGAATACCAAAGAGCCTACTCTCTCCTCCATCTGAATACCAAAGAGCCTACTCTCTCCTCCATCTGAATACCAAAGAGCCTACTCTCTCCTGCATCTGAATACCAAAGAGCCTACTCTCTCCTCCATCTGAATACCAAAGAGCCTACTCTCTCCTCCATCTGAATACCAAAGAGCCTACTCTCTCCTCTGTCTGAATACCAAAGAGCCTACTCTCTCCTCCATCTAAATACCAAAGAGCCTACTCTCTCCTCCATCTGAATACCAAAGAGCCTACTCTCTCCTCCATCTGAATACCAAAGAGCCTACTCTCTCCTCCATCTGAATACCAAAGAGCCTACTCTCTCCTCCATCTGAATACCAAAGAGCCTACTCTCTCCTCCATCTGAATACCAAAGAGCCTACTCTCTCCTCCATCTGAATACCAAAGAGCCTACTCTCTCCTCCATCTGAATACCAAAGAGCCTACTCTCTCCTGCATCTGAATACCAAAGAGCCTACTCTCTCCTGCATCTGAATACCAAAGAGCCTACTCTCTCCTGCATCTGAATACCAAAGAGCCTACTCTCTCCTCCATCTGAATACCAAAGAGCCTACTCTCTCCCCCATCTGAATACCAAAGAGCCTACTCTCTCCTGCATCTGAATACCAAAGAGCCTACTCTCTCCTCTGTCTGAATACCAAAGAGCCTACTCTATCCTCCATCTGAATACCAAAGAGCCTACTCTCTCCTCTGTCTGAATACCAAAGAGCCTACTCTCTCCTCCATCTGAATACCAAAGAGCCTACTCTCTCCTGCATCTGAATACCAAAGAGCCTACTCTCTCCTGCATCTGAATACCAAAGAGCCTACTCTCTCCTCCATCTGAATACCAAAGAGCCTACTCTCTCCTCCGTCTGAATACCAAAGAGCCTACTCTCTCCTCCATCTGAATACCAAAGAGCCTACTCTCTCCTCCATCTGAATACCAAAGAGCCTACTCTCTCCTCCATCTGAATACCAAAGAGCCTACTCTCTCCTCCATCTGAATACCAAAGAGCCTACTCTCTCCTCCATCTAAATACCAAAGAGCCTACTCTCTCCTCCATCTAAATACCAAAGAGCCTACTCTCTCCTCCATCTGAATACCAAAGAGCCTACTCTCTCCTGCATCTGAATACCAAAGAGCCTACTCTCTCCTCCATCTAAATACCAAAGAGCCTACTCTCTCCTCCATCTGAATACCAAAGAGCCTACTCTCTCCTCCGTCTGAATACCAAAGAGCCTACTCTCTCCTCCATCTAAATACCAAAGAGCCTACTCTCTCCTCCATCTGAATACCAAAGAGCATTTCCCGTATATTTCCAAATGTGTTGTTTTTTACCATCATAACATTATTATTTTTGCAGCTGGTTAGTTTAAAATAGCCAAATAATGTTGCTATACTAAACAACTACCTCACATGCATAATTCAGGTGACAGCAGCCTAGACAGTAGTGCATAATGAATTACTGGCAGTGAAAATGTACATGTATTAACATTTTATGGAAGCCAAGGTCGAGATCACATAACCACATATATAATCTCTTACCTTACAATGCAGCTAGATTCAGAGATTGCGAGATTCTGTGTAACAAACCATCTGGAGCGTCAGGTTATATAATCTATAATATTATACCGTTTACCAAAAAATATTTTAATTAAATTGTATAGTGACATGAATGAAATCAGGCTTTGTATGGGTTGTATGTGTTGCCAGATTAGATTAAGAAACCGTCTCATCCCCTTCATACACTACGTTTATTTATTCCTGCACATCCGAGCAACACAAAGTAAATGCACAGTAATCTCCTCAGTGCCTGTGCACTTTCATCAGCCTCCGACGAAAAGGAATGAAAGGACAAAACTATTCAAATGAAAGAAATATCCCTGAAGGTTTGAAGCCCCTTTTTCACAGCATAATGTTGGCCGGTATGGGATTTATTAAAGTTATGTCCAACAAAAGGCTGACCTGAGTCAAACATGGCTTTGTTTAGAAAGTTTGATGCGCTTGACAAAGTGCAGAGTGAAAACTAACTGAACCAAATTAAATCCCACAGTCTACGGAATAATGCAAATGAAGAGAGAGAGAGAAAAACAAGCGTGAATTTGCAATAGCTGGAACCTTTTGGCGATAGGCCACTCCCATTTCCATGCCCCCTTCCGGCCAATTGGCATGAACACACAAACACATCTTTACACACACAAACACACACACACACACACACACACACACACACACACACACACACACACACACACACACACACACACACACACACACACACACACACACACACACACACACACACACACACACACACACACACACACACACACACACACACACACACACACACACACACACACATGCCCAATTTCAGCCTCCTAGGGTAAAACCTGTTAGAGGGTGGGGAAATTGTTGTGGACCGACGAACAAATTGACTTGTATCGAGATGCTAGAGATATGCTGGTTGCAGCTAAAAAGTTAATCTCTGTTCCTCCCATACGTACTACAGAAGCAACTGATGAGTATGCACATGTACTGGGACTGCCCACCAGTTAAGATATTTTGGAAAGAAGTGACCCAGCAATTGTCAAATCTCTTAACTCTGGATATACCTGTACACCCCTCTGTATTACTGCTGAATGATGTCTTTGAGCATGCAGTACCTCCACAGCTAAAGAGATTGGTTTTATCCGGTATCACAGTGGCTAAAAAGCTGATAGCATCACGATGGTTTCAACCGGAAAAAATGTGCCGTAAGGTCTGGATTCTTACATATCTCGATGTGATTTATCAAGAAATATCAACAGCTAGAATTTTGGGTCTCAATGAATCCAAAATGGCAATGTGGTTAGAAGTGGTGGAGAGAATAAAAGCCAGCATATAATGGTAGTGTCTGGTTAGGAACAAATTATAATGGTTGGATTATCCAATGGGGGGTCCGGGAGAGGGGGGTACGAGCTGGAGCATATGTGTATTTGTATATCCTATTGTGTGTGGTCATGTTTGTTTATGTGTTTGTTTAAAAAATAATAAAAAAATTAAATACAAAAAGAAGCAACTGATGAGCATGAATGACAGTACACAGACTTATATCGCTGCCAAGAACATGAGAGGTTCAACAGATGTTATTGCATTAATAGTCAAATACAATAGTTCTTATACTGACACAGACCTACGGAGAACAGTTGAACATTGTCACAATTCCATGCCATTTAAAAATGATGATAAAAAAAACTAATTTATTAAATTTTTATCACCACCATGGATTCATCTCTGAGATCTATTCAAATATGGATTTATTGTATTCAATTAAATGTAATTGTATTCAATTTTATATCTGCCATTTATTTTAAAGCAGCCCTCTGTTTATTCATCACTGTCTATTCTCAGCAGACAGTATAAAGGCTACAGTATGTAAAGTACCATACCATGGGATAAGCCAAAACCTTCATTAGCTCAAAATGGGTTTGGACTACTGCCACAGCAAAGCACATTCGCTCACATTAGCACATTAGCTCTGGGTCTACTGGAGGGATTGTTTACAGAATAATATCACTGTTGTTTTTGGTTTCACCGTATATACATGCACTCGCTCCCCGAGATAATCTCACACAACCCATGTGTGCAATAATGAGCTTTTATCAGTGCCTTGATAAAACCATGTCAATTAGAGCTAATCCAACATTGTTCTGTTGTTATGATAGAAAGCATGTATTATGCTGTAACAGAAAATGCATGTTGGATGTTGTTGACCATTTTTGTACATTTCCCTAAATGCCAATTTTCTTTTTAATGTTTTCACAACAATCTTAACATCACTGCCAAGCGCTAACTAAAATAATTACCGGTACATCCTCCACTCTAATTTATTAAGATTATAAAAGGAGTGGATTTTGAGAAACATGCTGCTGTTTATAGGCCTGCTTAGATAGAAGAGAAATTAAAACGTGTTGTTTTTCCTTGTGGTTTAATTGACTCATCTCAAGCCCGCCCTATTGTCTTGATCCTCCAATCACAACGGGAAAGAGGGCGGGGTTTGAAATACTGTAGGTCAATTAGATAGATATTTTTATTTGTCCACTTTCGTAGAAATGCATCTTTGGCTTCACCATGGTTGCACTCAACAGGACAACACAGTACAAACACCACACAGGCACAAATGACATGGGCCCAAAACAGCCCACATAGACAAAAGAAAAAAACAACAAAAACACAGACAGAGCTTCAGGTACCTAAGCAGTACCATGGTTACATTTTAATTCTTAGAATTCATCAGAGCAATGGCATGTGGGCTGAAGGAATTATGTTTTTCTACAATATAACTATGAGAGCAAGTGCTATATTATGGTTACTGGCATTGGTGTTCTGTGGTTGTAGGAATGAAAGTAGATCTGAAGAGTAGCACACCAGTGTCAATAACCACAATATAGCACTTGCTCTCATAGTTATATTGTAGAGAAACATAATTCCTTCAGCCCACATGCCATTGCTCTGATGAATTCTAAGAATTAAAATGTAACCATGGTACTGCTTAGGTACCTGAAGCTCTGTCTGTGTTTTTGTTGTTTTTTTCTTTTGTCTATGTGGGCTGTTTTGTGTACCTTTTTTTTCCTTAATTAACCAATACATTTTTCTAAAGCAATTTGCATCCTTATTTTGCTTTATATCTGCCGCTGTGTTGAAGGTGCACAGTTGCATAATTATGTCTATTTGGTCTCATCCCCTTCTCAATCGATTCAATTGTGATATCAGGACCAAATTAATTGAAATTCACATGCAGCCAGTAACCAAGCTGTCTTGCTTATTTTCTTTGTAGCGGAATGTGTAGCAAGAGCAAGAGTCGTGAATTAGGTTAATTTAATGTAAACAAGGCAGAGAGATGCGGCTCAAGTTGTCAGGTACCAGTAATATACAGTGATTATAGAGACTCACAGACTATAGTCTCTTGTCACAATGCGTCTTTGGAGCTAAATGTTGTATAATAACAGCTATTACGCAGACCCACCAGGATCTTGTTATTTTGACCGAAAAAGCTTGATTCTGCGGTGGGTTTTCTCACAATCCATTTCTCAATAGGCCTATGCATTTTTTTGTTGCTTGAAAATCTCAGGAAATTGTGAAAATTGCAACTCCATGAAAATAAAGTTGCAATTGTTATTTAAGCTATGAATTCTTAGACCTTGTGTTGTGTCAAGAATTACACGTCTTTCTCCATGTCCCTCTCCCACTCACTCTTTTCCATGACAATTTTAAATCAAGCACTCACAGGTTCCTGCCACCAACTTCAAAGCAGATTACATCCACAATTGAGAGCCCAGCATGAGTGCTGCTCATGTCTGGTTGCCATTGGACACTTGAGAGCTGAGTGTTATAGGGTTCTGGTGGTTCACATGGAGAGAGAGATAGAGACAACATATCAATTATCCCTGCTCACCCCACGAGCACCGCAAAGCAATCTGAAGCAGAGCTGCGGTTGAGTGTTTTTGTGCACTCACCATACAAAAGAAAAACAAGAAAGAAGTATACTTAAAAAGTGGAGAGCATTTAGAAAATGTAGATTTTGTTTTGTTTGTGGTTAATATGATTATTACAGACTTGGAAAGAGCACCTCTGTAACCATGAAACCACAGTGCTCTGTTGGCTTGGTTGTGTTTTTGTCACAGGTTGAGGAAATCCAGTTTTTCACAGGATCCCAGAACAACAATACAACACACAAGGGATGAAGGTACAGCAGGTAAATCTCCTGTCGACAGACCAGCTTGCCAATGGCCAATTGGTTGGTGCAGATACAGTGTCTGGAGCTCTCATGCACCACGCAGCAGCCTATGGGAAAACGGGGGGAGGTACCCGGACATGTCAGCTAACGAGAGGTAATCTGGTGAGCCAAAATGGCGGAACATAAAAAACAGTTATCGGTGCCGAAATGGCGAAACGTACACACAGTTAACGGTGCCAAAAAGGCGGAACATAACAATAATATAGGTGCACCAGCATCATCCACATATGGATTCTACGTTTAACGTTATACTTACGCTCTTTCGTGCACAATTTAATGAGTCACACTATTCATGCAATAGAATTTACACACTTTAATCTAGTGGGCAACAGGCTAAAGATGCACGTACTTACACAATGGCATGCAACAAGTAAGGCTCTACTTAGTTACCGATTGGTAACGGGGTACGGGGTAGTGCTGCTACGGTCACAGAGGCATCCCTTCAACCTAGCGCACCACCGTGCAAGTGGACAGCAGGAACACACACTGGGAACTAAAATGACTACCTGCCACTTGAACTTGCCTACGTTAAATCACAGAAAATGGGAAATGTGGAGGGCACTGTGGGAAAAGGGGAACTAAAAGAATGCCGCTGCCCTAGTAGTGTGATACTGTATACTGGCCAACACTGCCACATAGTTGATATTGACACACAGGGCAGAAAGCAAAAAAAACAGGTATGCAGCAAAAAATAGGGTCCATCCAAAAGAAGGGTCCCTTAATAGGCGGCGGGTAATGAAGGCTGGGGTAGGCTAGGCCTACCCAAATGTTATGCTGGGAATTTTGAAATGTATATTATAATATATGTGCGCATGCTGCAGCGCAGAATTATATAGGCTATTATTGTGTTGCCTTGGCCGTCTGTGTGTTGTGCTGTAGCCCGCTGGTGACAATTAAGCAAGGGCCGGCCAAGGTGTCTCAGGCCGGCCAAGGTGTCAATGGGTATACGACCTTTAACACTTTGAGTGCCAGCCACGCGGAGCGCTAAAGGGCTCTGTATGCCAGCGTCCACTTCAATGATAGAGCTCTCATATTTGCAAACGCATAAACTATGTCTTAAATTATGGCTATGTGTCTAATCTGGCCGAAACGGATTGTTTTTTAATCTGTTAATTTCCGTTTTATACCATTTTGAAAAACTCGTTTTTTGAAAGTTTCAGGAAAATATAAAGATTCTGTGATAAACGCCCTTTACTGGAATATTCTGGAATACACAAAAAAACGTTGTAATTTTTCGGCCTATTTATGAATAGTTTTCAAATAAACACTAGATTATTGATAGTATATGTGTACTTATGCACGCTATATAAGCAGGCTGAAAATCAAATCTCTTATTTCCTGATCGCACACACACACACACACATATGGCACACACTGATATCTCTGTGAAAAAAGTTCTGATTATCCTAAGACTGGTAAAATCGATTCCTTACCTCAGATGTTCTCCAAAAAGATTATTCCAATTCCTGATAGCCATTCCAAATATCTATCGTGTTTATTGATCCAACGCTGGATACTGGAAATATGTATTCCACGCTGTTTTGGGGCTCGGAAATGGGAAATGACTTGGATCTAGGGGTGGACGGTATGGTCTAAAATGTATATCACGGTATAATTTGAAGCATAGACGGTAACGGTATATATCACGGTATCAGTGTTTCTGTTAGAATAATTTTTTTTGCCTGATAGGCAGGCTATATAAAGAATGACATCCTCAAGGCATGTAGATTTATAATATTTTAACTTAAAACTAGGCTACTTTTGCGTATAAAGTCATTATATTCCAAATAAAATAAGTCCCGAGTCGAGACTCCTGCTCCCATTGCAAACAGCGGGGCTGGATTTTGCTAGAAGCATATGTAGCTGCAGAGCGAATTGAATTGAATAAGAATTGAGACAAAGGTGCCACTCATCCTCAGCTTTAAGAATTGACAATTGTGTCAACAAATTGACACATGTGTCAACAAATTGACACATGTGTCAACAAATTGACACATGTGTCAACAAATTGACACACAAAATGCTTAGAGACGGCGCAAGGGTGGGGGGGCGCTGTTTGACGGGCCTGTGACCAGACCTGAAAGAGCCACTGGCTCTGCGGCTCTGCAGCTGCATGCTATTCGCAAATCCACTGCTGCACGCCTTCCTCCCGGCTCCCGCTGCTGCCGTCGTTATCATAACACTACACACATATCTAATGTTTACAGCAAACTGTAGTTGATCACCAGGTATGTTTTATTAACGTAGAATAATTCATATAAGAAAAACGATAGGGAAATATCTTACCTTTCTCCACTGGTTAAAAATGCCAGGAACTGAAATTGAAACTTGCTGCGCGGTGATATGTGTTTATTATGAAATGAATAACTTTTTCCAGTTTGCACATATCTATTATCTATGACTAATTCTATCTATTTTTAGGGGCAAATGCGATTGAAATAGTCGCGCTGTGGTTACATGACGTCATTGCTATTTTAGAGCTGCTCTACCGTTTAAACGGTATAGTCAAAATCCATACCGTAGAGCAAATTAATACCGTTTATACCGTATACCGTTTATACCGTCCACCCCTACTTGGATCCTCTCCCCCCCCCCCCCCCCCCCCCCATGTGTTTCATTCAGTCTAATCCAATGGGGTGCAGTACAACAGGGAGAGACGATAGGGGGCGGTATTTTCCCAATGGAGCTCAGAGAGAGTTTGCAGCACTAACGTGAGACTAGATTGATGAAATATGAATTCAAATCGCTAATAAAAAAAAAGCGAGATTTATCGTCGCTGGCACTCAGCGGTTGGCATGAACTAACAATAAATCTCGTCGCTGGCACTCAAAGTGTTAACATTCCAAGCATTCCATGTACAGGCAGTAACCAATCATGTAAAAGTAATTCAGAAGCTACCAGCAGCAGCACTAGCGATCGCATCCATGAAGCCACAGTGTGGGCATAATAACACAGATCACCTGAGGCTTCAGGCGGCAATGTGAGGAGCGATGGGCCGGGAGAGGGATGCAACCATAGGCGGTGGGTAATGAAGGCTAAGGTAGGCTACCCAAATGTTATACTGGGAATTTAAATGATATATAATATGTATAATATATGCGCAGCATTATATAGGCTACAATATTGTGTGTGTTGTCACTGCAGCCCCCTGGTGACAATCTGGTGATTATGGGTAGGCTCAGGTTAAATAATGTAGCTAATCACATCCTGATCTCGCAGCAAAGCATTTTTTGTAAACATCTGCATTCCAAATTTCCGCCCGCCAATCGCTTTGTAGCGAACACCATGAATGAGCGCGCTATTTTGAGTCAAAATTCAAAAAGCTAAATGGATATACAGTCTTTTTCCAAGGCAACATATAAACAAAGTAATTCAGAAGCTGCCAGCAGCAGCACCAGCTACCCCTGGGCATAACACCGGATCACCTGAGGCTATTGTATGTTGCTTTATCTTGGCAAACAAGGGCTTGCTCTACGAGGGCATGATGAGAGTCAGACTGAGTTCATCAAATCGTGGAAACTTTTTAGAGCTACTGTATGTACATTGTTCTCAAAGCATGATGAGATCCAAATTACGAAAAACGTTTCCTTCATTGCCCTCGGCAACGCAACTTGTGAATGCAAAAAATTTAAAAAATAACATTTTGCGCGCCCCGCGCGACTCACAACTATAGCCTCCCATAATGTTCGGCTCACCCGCCGCCTATGGGTCCCTCCTATGGTTCCGGCCACGTCTGGTCGGTCCACCTAGCAAAGGGAAACTCAGTGCCGTGTTGTTCACAGCTTAAAATCCAACTATATGCATGCGGAAGCAGAGAATAGCACTTAACTGGTGAGGGGGTGATTTGTAGAGGACGCCAGCCAGTCGATCTCTGGAACCACAGCAGGGTAGATGGAGGATGTTGGTAGGTAGTGGATGAACGGGCAGCACACCGCCATGAGACCTCCACCATGAAACCGTCTTAACAGTAATCTTAATGCTATTTCGTTCACAATGGTGGAAGGAACTCGCCACCACAGTTAGGACAGCCGAAACCTGACAAATCTTTCGCGTCGACTAAAAACTCACTTCTTCAATCAATATCTAAAATGAAAAAAAAATAAAATCATGCACTCTTATTTTTTGCGTGATTTTTTAAACCTAGGTTTAGGTTTACAGGTCTACCGCAATCAAGTGGGGAAAGTAACTCAAGACAGTAATCTAGAATCAAATCTATGCATGTATTGAATTGATAATCAAAGTAGAATCGATTTTTAATTGTATTGTGACCCCAAGAATTCAATTAAATTGTGAGGTTCCCTGAATCGTCCTCCACCTGAATCTACCTCAATCCAGCAGCATTAACACAGGGGTGATGCAAGCCCTGATGATGAACACACTCCAGGCTCCACTAGTGTTTTACTCTAACGCTGCTATAATGAATGGCCACGATTCAGATACACATCTTGTATCAACCATCAACAGAAGCTGAGTAGAATCGAGACTTCCACAGTTTTTCTTTGTACTGTATTTTCCCTGATTAATTATATATCCATGGCATGTCTCTGACAGAGAATATCTGTATATCTATATATCTCTATATAGAAGATATCTCCTGTGTGTCTCTGCTCTAATTGGGCTGATTTGGCTCCAGTCATGCGTGAACAAGAAATGGATGGAGCGGGTATGTTCGGTCATGGATTTAATTCATTAATAACTGGAACTGTCAACTCTTCTGTCTGGGATGTTGGTAACGCCGACACCTAACCTCCATTCTGAGGATGGCCTGCGGTAAATATAAGCCTGGCCGGCCCATGTCGTAAATATTTGGGTTGCGGGGTGTGCACACAAAAGCTTCAAGTCATGGAAACCATTATTATTGGCTCCTAACCAACTTATTAAAACATCAGTTGCAACAATGAGAGTTGTTGAATCTTCTTGACTGAAAGACAGAGTGCACACACAGGAAATACAGTACATCTGAAACGACCAGTCTGTGAGCTTTCGAAAGGTTGATTTAGATTCACCTTTTGTTTTTGTTTTTTTTATTGATCTTTTTCCCCCTCCATTTTTCCTCCGATTTTCTCCCATCCCAATGTTAGTCGTTATGCCAATTCCCAATCCCCTTCCTGGTCGCTGCGCACTTACCCCCCACAGTCAGATCATCTGGGAGAGTGGAGGCTACCACGTGCTTCCTCCGACACACGTCCAGCCAATCAACCGCTTCTTTTCACCTGGCAGCGCGGATCCTCCCTGAGAGGGCGTAGCGTGTGGAAGGATCACACTACCCCCCTCAGGTCCCATCCGCGCTTAGCAGGCGCCCCGACCGAACTGTAGGAGTCGCTGTTTACAACGACCCGGACCCACCCCGCCAGCTTCTCCCACCCTCTAATAATGCCAATTGTATTAGTGTGAACGGCCAGCCAAGCTGGTGACAACCCCGGAGCTGTGAGCTGGATTCGCCTGTTCGAATCCAGCTCACAGCTCCGGGGTTGGTGACGAACGCAATCTCCGCTACGCCACCTAACCGCCCTCCTAGATTCACCTTTTGTAATATAGTTGTGTGTTGCATGATTTATGAGATAAGCATCTCAAAAACATTTAATTTGACGGGGCCGCGTCCATATTGTTATTTCCCTGTTTCTGACCAAAGCACATGAATGCGTGACATGTCGTATTTACAACTTCCGAACCGGGAAGTAAGAGCTTCCTAGGAGGACTGGAAGGAGGCATTTTACACAAAGAAGACAGCAGTTATGTTTTCTCTTTCATTTTAAACTCTTTTTCTTTTGCGTTTGTCTGTTACTGTGGCCATAAACACAGTAGTGGACGTGTTTGGTGAGCTTTGGAAGCCCCCTTTAGTTGAGTGGTACTCTTGTCTGCTTTGTGTGAGTATTTCATTTAGGTTTGGTTTATTTTTGGGTATTGACTATGATATTGTTTCCTGAGATTATTGTAGTCTCTTGTAGTGTCATCTCTTAACCCTTGCAGTGTCATCTCTGAACCCTTTCACTACCACACTACAGAAGGGTAACTTTCTGTAGTGTGGTAGTGAAAGGGTTAACCTTCTGTAGTGTGGTAGTGAAAGGGTTAACCTTCTGTTAAGAACCCACCTCACCCCTGCCCACTTTGACAACCTAGGATGGCTTAGAGTAGACGACAGAGTACAGCAACTTGCAATGGGCCTGGTCTACAAGATACACTACGCGACCAAGGTACCCATGTACATGTC
>NC_140172.1:120336834-120339334 GCF_963971535.1 Notolepis coatsorum
GACAAATGAGGTAAGAGGTATAAGGGAAATAGATAAACACACATAAATAACCAACCAAATAAAATGACAAGGTATGTAATACATGAAGCAGTTACATTTCAGTTAAAAGGCTGGGTGACAGTTGCAGGTGTTTCAAGTGTGTGTGTAAACAACTCTGCAATAGAGTCCTTAACACGAGCACAGCCGACAAGGGGTCCTCGTCACGCGGTCGAGCTCCAGCTCTGTCACTCAATGATTTTTCCTAAAAGTACCCGTTTTATCTGCAGCACGGTTTCTGAAATTTCAAAACGACTTCAGGAAAATGGAATTAGAACGTTATTTCAGCTATTTCTGCTGAGTGTCCACCTCTCTCCGTCCTTGACCCTCCCTCCCTCTCACTCTCTCCCTTTCTTTCCCTCCCTCCCTCTCTCTCCCTCCCTCCCTCTTTCTCCCTCTCTTTCCCTCTCTATATACCTCCCTCTCCCTCCTTCTCACTTCCTCTGCCTCCCTCCCTTCCTCTCTCCCTGCCTCCCTCTCTCTCTCTCCCTCCCTCCCTTTCTCCTTCTCCCTCCCTCCCTCCCTCATTGACCCTCCCATCCTTCTCTCCCTCCCATCTCCATTCTAAAGGCTGTCGGGTCATCTGACCCGTTCCCGGCGGGAATTCGTGTCGTTTTCTCCATGGCTGTGCTAGTGTTAACACATTGAGTGCCACGCCCCTTTGACCATATATGGCCGTTCCGTGCCAGCGCTGAAGTCAATGGGAGAACGGGAAAATTTGCGAACGCTTAAACTATATCTTAAATTATGGCTATGGGTCTAATACACCCGTCGCTTATCAATGACTTGCTTGCAGTCAACATGTATGAAACGGGTTGTTTTTTCATTGGTACATTTCCGTTTATACCATTTTGCATACGAGTATAGTTTTGAAGATTTCTAGAGATTCCAGAGAAATCCGCGATAATAGCTCTTTAGCGGAATACACAAAACACGTTGTCATTTTTCGGCTGATTTATGAATCGTTTTCAAATAAATGCTAGATTATCGATAGTATATGTGTACTTATGCACGCTAGAGAAGCGGGCTGAAAAATCTATTATCCATGACCTGGTCAGCGCTAACATCATATACACACACACACACACACACACACACACACACACACACACACACACACACACACACACACACACACACACACACACACACAGACACGCTGCGATGGTTGAGAAAAAAACATCTGATTAACCCAATACTGGTAAAATAGAGTCCTTACCTCACATCAGATGTTCTGCAAAAAGATTAATCCAATTCCTGATCGCCATTCCAAATATTGATCGTGTTTATTGATCCAACGCTATAGTCTGAAACACATTATCGACACTGCTCTGAGGGTCCTCAGTCAATCTGGTAACACGATACTGCTTGCCAGAGATGGGAAAACCCTGTACCGGACTTTTTTTCTGATGCACATGGCCACCCAATCCAATCCAATGATGTGCATTACCATCGGGGAGACGATAGGCGGCGGTATTTGCCCTTTTCGAGCTCAGACCCATTCACAATGATAATGTTAGGCTGGATGGATGAAAATTCATGGATATTGCTAATAAAAGAAATAACGATTAAAAGACGAGAAAACTCGCCATTGGCACTCAATGCATGGCGAGTTAGGACGACTAATCTCGTCGTTGGCACTCAAAGTGATCAATGTATCCATTTGAAAATCTTGTGTATTTACCGCGTGTAGAAATAACAATGTATAAATGAGACATTGTAATTTTCAAAGCAGATACAGCAATCTATTAATAAGCCTGGTGCAAGGTGTATGGCAGCCATGGAGCACAGGGTTGTTTGCAGGCCAGGTTGCAACCTGTCTAGAAAATCACTACCACCACTGTTCACATAGCCAAGCAGCATGACTCAACGTTGATACTTGTATGACTAACAAATGACCGTACGTTTGATTTCCAAGTCATCGCTCTCCATCTCATGTCTTTACTTCATGGTCTCTAAAAGCTCTGCTGGTCCCTCCACTCCCTGGACATTTTCTTTTTAATTAATTGGCTGTGAAATATCACATTGACACACACAATTGTGTAAGATATGACTCTGCGTGAAATCAGAAATATATAACTTAATAATGGAGAAATCACAATTTCTTTTTAATTAAAACAGATCAGCAGTTAATCCTTATAGAAAAGCTGAAAATAAACTGAAATAAATACACAAAAATACAGGTAGGGTGCAATGCTTGTAAACTATATTATTCATTTGCATGATAATATGGCTCATATGGAAACAGCTAGATTACACAGTAATATATTTTGTTTATTTCTACATTGTCTCGTTTACAATGTAACGCTATCTACAAAACCGCAGTGGCAATGTCGTTACCTTGGCGATGGTCCGTATTTCACACCGGGTCATATTTTATATGACACCAGCATTCAGGCAGAGAGAGGCAGGAGGCGGAACAAGGTTTTTACAAGCCAAAGCCCGCTCTGACAGAGGGGGGAGG
>NC_140172.1:120341834-120434334 GCF_963971535.1 Notolepis coatsorum
TGGAAAAACATGCTGAACAGATTGCTAATGCTGCCGCGTCCCTGACGAAGACGGACAGGAGCACTTGGATTAATCATTGGCAATAAAGTCGTGTTGTTTTAATTGATTTGTTATCCTTGCCTTTGTCTACCCTCCTGTTGTCTTATTGTTGTGATTGTATATGCTTTTATATGATTTCCACGCTGTATCTGTGTCTGTATTTGCTTATCTCAGTGTAAACTATGTAAACTGTAAACGAGGGAAACCTAAGTTGAAGAAGAAGAAGAAGAAGAAGAGAAGAAGAAGAAGAAGAAGAAGAAGAAGAAGAAGAAGAAGAGAAGAAGAAGAAGAAGAAGAAGAAGAAGAAGAAGAAGAAGAAGAAGAAGAAGAAGAAGAAGAAGAAGAAGAAGAAGAGAGAAGAAGAGAAGAAGAAGAAGAAGAAGAAGAAGAAGAAGTCTTTAATCATCATGCAGTGACACACACATGCGATGGGCGGCACACACAGAAACACACACATGCCATTTTTCTTTGGGTCGCCAATGAAATCGAGTCTCTGCGCTTGACCCATCCCGTCCTCCTTCCCCCCCAAGGGCAGCCGGGAGCAGATAGGGGCTTCGGCGTGGGGCCACGCCCCGGGGACCAATGCAAGTGCTCCTGTCCATCTCCGTCAGGGAACGCGACAGCGTTAGCGATCTGTTGTGCATGTTTTTCCATTGGGTTTATCTTTTATCAGTGGGAAACCCTTGCAAGCACGGGGGAGAACATGCAAACTCCACACAGAAAGGCCCATGAGATACCCCACCTGGGCAACGCGGAAACCTGGTCCCCAAGAAGCGGGAATCGAACCCTGGACCTTCTAGCTGTGAGGTCGACAGTGTTAACCACTACACCACCGTGCCGATTATAAATAAAGGTTTGAAGTGAAACGATTCAATCTGTTTACATTGTGCTCATGATGCACACCGTGGCCCTCGCTGCGTCCGTACTACTACGTTGAGTCCCGATCACCTCGGGATGCCGTCTGGCTCCATCAGATCACAATGCTGAGCATCTGCTGAGCCAGACTGCATCCCGAGGTGGCGGCGAACACCGGCCACAGTGACGAGTGTCACCATGTAGCCAGTGTTTGATGCGTCGCTGGGTTTCTTCTTCTTCAGACAGAATGGATATGAATTCGGTGGGCAGGCAGGTAAATATAGGAATTAGTTTGTCTGTCTGGAACTTCAAACAGTGTTAGCGTCACTTCCACAGAAAGAGAGTCTGTGTGTGTGCGTGTGTGTGTGTGTGTGTGTGTGCGTGTGTGTGTGTGCGTGTGTGTGTGTGATGTGTGTGTGTGTGTGTGTGTGTGTGTGTGCGTGTGTGCGTGTGTGCGTGTGTGTGTGTGTGTGTGCGTGCGTGCATGCTCTAGTCTCTGTATGTATAGAATAGTGTGTGTCCGTATGTACGTACATGCACGTGCGTGTGAGTGCTTGCGTGTGCCTTTATTGTTTACGATAGCAACAGCTGCGCAGCACCTTGACCAGATCAAGCTAAACGTGTTATCTCACAGAGGACTCTGACCATCTGCTAGCGTGGTCTCAGATGGTGGTGGTGAGCAGCAGAACAGGACTCACCGATGCCGCCCGCTGCACACTCAGTCTCAGCCTCAAAGGGACGACAACAGAATAAGGGGGATTTAATCTCAGGGGAGGGGGAGGGGGGGGGGGGATAATAAGCGGCGGGCGCCACTGGAGAAGCTTCCGCCACTTCAAATGAACACAGACGTTATAGCCGCGGTGTCAGAGATGGGGATCTGTTGGAACGCCTCGGGAACGCCTCGGAAACGCCTTTAACCCTCTTTATGTGTGTGTGTGTGTGTGTGTGTGTGGGTGTGTGTGCGTGTGTGCGTGGGTGCGTGGGTGTGTGCGTGTGTGTGTGTGTGTGTGGGTGTGTGCGGGTGTGTGTGTGTACACTTCGCAGGAGCTGGATTTGGACTCTAATAAGATCGAATCATCTTACGGATAACAAAAAGCTGCAACAGAGGCACGATTCAATTCAGTAATCACGAGGCGGTCGGGTGGCGTAGCGGAGATTGCGCTTGTCACCAATGCAAGATGCTGCGGTCTCGACTCCCGGAGTCAGCATTGCCCTGCGGCTTGGGCCGGTCGTCATACTAACTCGTTTGGCTGAGTTAGGGGAGGAAAGTCGTGGGTGGTAATCTGGCGTTGTGGACAGGTCTGGCCGCCTGCTCAGCGAAAGGCAGGAAATGGTGAAGGCAGCGTTACCTCCCACGCGTTACGCTTCACCAATGAGAGTCCTCGCTGCCAGGTGAGAAGAGAGCCACTGGCTGTCTCCACATGTGTCGGAGGAAGCATGTGGTGGACTTCAGGGTTCCCTTGTACCGACCAGTAGGAGGAACATGTGCACAACAACCAGGTAGGGGAGGGGGGGAATTGGCACAACGACTAAATTGGGATGGGGAGAAGAATAGAAAATCACGGTAATCGGTAATCAGTAATCACGATCACAGCAATCAAGTCTGTGATGGGATCGCTGCATCTGTAATGGAATAGAGGAACACACACTGCGTGTCAATTGTCAAGTGAATTTACGTGTCCGTCTGTCAGGCTGCCCAGCATGCCCTCGGGTTTTCACATCAACAGATGTGATAGCAGCACCGGAGCCGTAGATAGACAGTGTTGGCACCCGGTATAAAACAACAGCTTTGCTAACAAAACGGTGATGTATCTGTCAGCTCCGAAAAGTGAATCCCCTCTAAACTTTTCCGTCTGTCAAAACAGACACAAATCTGTTGGAGACGGAAGCATCACCAGCGTTGTCCAACAAACGGACACAATCATTGAAAAACGATTGAAAATGGACGTCGGCGGACAGACACGTCTCAGCCCACATCCTCACATGGAGTTCTGGAGCCTCTGCGGCGGCACACATCAGAACAAATCCTTATTGTTCCGTTGTCTTCATGACATAATTAGACGGGGGATTTATGCTGTTGATGTCCCAAAGCACTGCCTGGAGCTCGGCATCTCCGCGGGGAGGAGGAGTTGGGTGTCCTTGCAGGAAAAGGGCCTGCTGCCCACACACACCTGGGGCAGCTGCAGAAACAGATTAGGACGGCATATGCAGCAGTTGCCGAACGGCCTCTTGCAAATGCCCACCCTGGGACCAGCAGTAAAACAGTGTAGTAATTCAATCATACATTCACACACACACACACCACACACACACGCACACACACGCACACACACGCACACACACACACACACACACACACACACACACACACACACACACACACACACACACACACACACCACACACACACACACAACACACACTAATGACACATTAGTATGCACAGTTATGCACTCAGGCATGCACATCCATGGTCATACACAAAACACACACTCTCAAACGGCTCTCTCTATATCTCTCTCTCTCTCTCTCTTTTCTGCGCCACTGCCCCTCTCTCCCACTATCTCATTAGCCTGTGTGTGCCAAGTGCTGGAGATAGATCAGTCAAAGACACAAAACTACACACAGAACCTGCCAAGAGCATTAAGGCTATGGGGCTCTATGTTAATAAAGGGAGGAGACCATAGCGGGAGGGGGAAGGCACGAATGCCCGGACGGATGGAGCGGTTGACCATTAAGGCATTAAGTTTAAGGCTCCATGTTAATAAAGGTAGGGTAGCATGGAGCCAGGAGAAACTGAACTCTGGATCAGTTAGAACAGGCATTCCTGACCCGTCTGGTGCACGTTTAACCCTTTCATTACCACACTACCAAAGGGTTAACCCTTTCACTGCGACAATACAGAAGGTTAACCCTTTCACTACCACATGACAAATCGTTAACCCTTTCACTACCACACTACAGAAGGTTAACCTTTCACTACCACACTACAACCGTCTGTAGTGTGGTAGTGAAAGGTTAACCGTCTGTAGTGTGGTAGTGAAAGGGTTAAAATGGCTGCCATGGAATATGTGATAATGTCATCGTGGAAATCAATGTTGGCTTGGTGGATGAGGCCTGAGGAGTTTACAGATCGGACATTTGAACTCACACGCTCTGAAATCGATTCTTCCAAATGGCTCGTGCAACAATAGAGTCTCTGATGAAGGTCTGTTAGACTGAAACGTTGTATAGACCAGCAGCTAGTATAGTCTGTCCATCTGTTGGTCGGTCCGTCCCTAACGTTTCAGAGACGTTTCTCTGGCCTGACCGTTTAAGTGGTCTGTTATGGCACTGGCCACAAGGATAAGTGTTGCTATGCCAAGGCATCACAACAAATCTCATACCAATCGGTCAGAGGGCGATGCCGCAACAATGAAAGGTCAAAATATGCGGCGCAACTTTTAAAAGTCTGATTGAAATGAAACTTTGTACACGTATTTGGAAAAATCCCTCATCCTGGGCTGTTCTCATCCTGATTATCATGGAACTGGCATCATGGTGTGCATCTAGAGGCCGACTTCACCACGTTCGTAATTCAGAAAGATGCTAAGACCACCAAACCGAATAAAATAATAAAAAAATTAAAAACACATTGTAAACAGGAAGTGACGTGTTATTTCTGGATATTTTGTCCTATTAGCACCAAATGTGACCTACAGTATAGTCTCCGGTTCCTAACACATCTTTTAGTGCAGGAACGTGAATGGTGCCATGTGGTGATTTACAATTGAAACAGCTGTCCTGTCGTAATCAGCATACGTGTAGCCGGTTAAGGACCAGGATGAGTTCTGTCCTTGAAGCGTTTGCAATTGCCAGTAGTGTAGTACTCGAGTTCAGGACTCAGACTTGAGTCCGAGTCCTGGACTGATTTCCAGGACTCGCGACTCAACTCGGACTTGAGCACTGATGACTCGGACTTGGACTCGACCATTGACTGCATTCTGACTCGGAAGGTGCAGACGAGGACTCTGAGTTGTTAATTGATAAGTACAGTTATTTATTGATGGCTAGTGCATTTGTTTGGCTATTGTGTCACAAAGTAAATAAACTCTCTTTGAAATGGTGACCGCGGTATGTAGACCTTTTTTATTTGTACTGTATGTCAGCTCTTTGGAGTGGAGTGGACTCAACCTTGATGACTTGGACTCGGACTCGGACTAGGGTAATGGGGACTCGACTCAGGCTCTTCTTTGGTGACTCGGACTTGGACTCGGACTCGAACACTGGGGACTCGAGACTCAACTCGGACTCGAGATTTAGTGACTTGACTACAACACTGCATCAAGGTGTGCGTGAGGAACTTGAGACTACTGTATGTGTGAAGAAGATGGCGCAGATTTTGTGTCATTCTGCCACTTGGTGGTCCTAATTAACCAAACTCACATGATAGAAACATTTGGATTAGCCACACTGCGATATTGTTGGTGTGCCATCAGTAAATATCAGACCAATTGGCTGGACGGTGGTGCTATAATCACAAGCTTGGAAAAAACAACTCCGATCAATGTGAGACTCGGTACACCTTTCCAGCTTAAAGCATAAGAATAAGAATAAGAGTACACAGTCAGAGATATACATTTTTTTTTTTTTTTATCTTTTTCCATCTCCATTTTCCTCCGATTTTCTCCCATCCCAATGTTAGTCGTATGCCAATTCCCAGTCCCTTCCTGGTCGCTGCGCACTTACCCCCACAGTCAGATCATCTGGGAGAGTGGAGGCTACCACGTGCTTCCTCCGACACACGTCCAGCCAATCACTGCTTCTTTTCACCTGGCAGCGCGGATTCTCATCGAGAGGGCGTAGCGTGTGGGAGGACCACACTATCCCCCTCAAGTCCTATCCGCGCTTAGCAGGCGCCCCGACCGAACTGTAGGAGTCGCTGTTTACAACGACCCGGACCCACCCCGCCAGCTTCTCCCACCCTCTAATACAGCCAATTGTATTAGTGCAGACGGCCAGCCAAGCTGGTGACAACCCCGGAGCTGTGAGCTGGATTCGAACAGGCGAATCCAGCTCACAGCTCCGGGGTTGGTGACGAACGCAATCTCCGCTCGGCCACCTAACCGCCCCTAGAGATATACATAAAATATATATATATACATTCTAAAATATACAGTCCAAAACTATACAGTACAGGAAGATATTACTCTGTCCTCAGTGAGGCACAGTGAGGCGTTGTACAGTCTGATGGATGTTGGTATGAAGGACTTCCTGTGACGTTCAGTGCTGCATCTTGGGACTTCACGAAGTGCATGAAGATAACGGTACTCAGGTTGAAGCACACATCGAGGTGGCAAGTAACGGTAAGAATGTTTTTATTAACCAATAAATAGGTATATTCTTTACACTAAGAGAGCGCTGTGCCTCATCTCCTCTGTGATATCCTACGCTTAAAGCAGCACCTCTCTTTTTGCGACGCCTTTTTAGCTGCACCGAGCGCTCACCTAAGGAAAAGTACTGCATGCTGGGATGAACCCCCCGCACCTCCAACAGCAACGAGAGGCGTAGCCAGCCGGGCAGGGAGGGGAAATGGACGAAAAGTTGATAGCGACAGCATCGAAATTACCCGGATTTCCTCAGTTGGAACACATTTCCAACCTAGCATACTCCTTAGGTATGTTTTTTATGCCATGAAGATCAGCTGTTATCTGCCCCTCAACTATCTTCTTGAAAGCCCCACCTATTTCTCTTTCTCTCTTTCTCTCTCTCTCTCTCTCTCTCTCTCTCTCTCTCTCTCTCTCTCTCTCTCTCTCTGCGTCTTCCTCCAACATGGAGTCAGAGTTGCACTGCACCAAAGCGCCAGAGCCAACTGCAAACTTCCACACCCTTCTCTCCTGTGCATTTTTTTTGTCATCAAGGTATAATGAAATACAATACACATTGAATGGCACATTTTATATTTTCTCCAAATTTAAAAAGAACATGAGATCTTTGAGCCATAGGGATGCTTTGAGGGCTGATGGTGACTTCCACTCTAGCAAAATCCTTCTGCGTGCTAATAATGATGCAAAGGCAATGGTATCTATTGTTCTTCCCCTAACCCTTTGATGACCCGGGCCTGGTAAAACTCCAAAGATGGCTATTTCTGCACTGGGAGTTAACTCCATGTCGAAGGCCTCGGCAAGGTGTTTGAAAATAGCTGTCCAAAAGTTGTGTAGGCAAGGACAAGACCAAAACATGTTTGTCATATTTGCTGGGGACATCTATTACAATTTACAAGAATCTGTAATATTGGGATATATTTTGGAGACTTTAGAATTTGTAAAATAGATGCGATTGACCACCTTAAATTGCATCAGATTGAGCCTATACCATCGCCCAATTCCTTTTCCCAATCTACTTTGATTTTATCAAGAGAGGTTTCTGTGTTATGGGAGATTAGGGTGCAAATCCTTGATACAAGACCTTTTTGATTTGTGGGAATGTCCAAAATTGTGTCAATTACTGAGTCAGGGGGGATATTAGGGAAGGAGGCATTATGTTGTTTAACCCAGTTCCGAAAGTATCGGAATAAATGAGATCGAATTGTTCACATATATCGCTAAAACTACAGAAATCCTTCAATCTAACTATAGGCCTAACCTTTGCCAGGTCTCTGTGTCAGTGTGGGGAAGGTCCAAAAGCACCGCTGAATTGAAGCCATAATTTTCGTCGGCCGGATTGGCAATTCAGATAAGAGCAGAGCCAATAGTGAAGTAGAAGGACAGGATCTGGCTTCAAATTCACACCAACTCAGTGTCGGTTCTTGGATCCATAAAATCATCTTGTGGATATTGTCTGCCCAATAATAGTTTCTCATATCAGGGAGTGCCAATCCCCCAACATATCTAGGCCTCTGTAAAAACTCTCTCTTGATTCTGGGGTGCTTGCCTCCCCATATAAAATGGGAAATCGATGTATTTACTCTAGTAAAAAGGATTTGGGTAAGAAGACTGGAAGAGATTGAAACAGATATAAAAAATGTGGGAACACATTAATTTTTATGCAATTTACCCTCCCCGCAATAGTTATATGTAAGCTATTCCATCTCCCCAGGTCTAATTTAGCTTGGCCATTAACACAATGACTGCCACGCAATAGCCTCATCCTTAGCAGCTGACGCCATCACTGTAAACGGTGGGAGTCGCTCACCTTGTTTGCAGGGCTATAACTATTTAAATATTATAGCTATATGCAATACTATGGCCCATTTGATATCGGGTATCTATCGTTCAAGATGTGGGAAAAGAATATTTTTTCCATCCATACATTGTCGTTTTATACCGTGGTGAATATAAGTATAGTTTTAGAGTGGTCTAGGATAATTCCTGAACGCTAGTAATAGGCTGTGACGCATATTATACTTAATCCATTGGCATTTAGTCCCTATACACGCTACAATAAAAAATTCAAATGCATATGATCGGTATATTATGTCCCATCATGCATGCAGGAAAGGGGGGGGTCGTTTATGATTAATTGATTGTCAATAACGGCATTCGTTAGTACAACAGCATACGTTGATCAGAGCGATGGCTCTGATGGCAATGGACAATCAAGCTGAAATTAACGTTAGATTGCTCGTACCTGTGGCCGATGAGACTGCAAAAGAATATTCCAATTATTTGATTGCCATCTGCGAGATCGTATGTCCATTTGGCCCATGCCACAAGCCCCAAAAGCATAATGATTCTGGCGTCCCGAAGGCGATTCAATGCAATCGAGTGTGTATCTTGATCCACGTTACAAGATAACTCCGCCCGGAAGACATTCCGGGCGCACAGAGTCGAACTTCCTTCAGAAAGTAAGTGCAACACCGGCCGCATACCACCAGGCGGCGGTATCGGACCGCTGCAATCTCAGACACTCAGAGTACCACACATTCCCACAGCACAGCAGGATGAATTATGAATGGAAATAGCGAATAAAAGAAATAACGATCATAATAACGAGTATACTTGTTGTTGGCAGAATTATACTACTACTACTTGCTACTTGCACGGGTTGAAGTTGTCGGTTGTTTCTGCTTTATATGGCTCATTATACCGCAGTACTTTTGTACAATAGTGCGGTCACAACGTCACTCTAGGTTGTTCGATTTGGAAAGTTCGATTTAGAAAGTTTAAGAAACGTTTTAGACGGAGCCCTTGTTTGAACGTCTGCTCACTGATACATCAAACCGGTAGCCCCCTCTCCTGTGCGAACATCTCACCCTCCCTCCCTCCCTCTTCCTCTTCCACCTGTCCATCCTCGTCAGGAGTAATAGCCCTTCTCTTAAAACCCCTCGTGAGCCTGACCTTTTCCACTCCACTGGATGTGCAAATTATTCTTAATTTCTTTCAGCCAGAACATTTTCTCTCTCTCTCTCTCTCTCTCTCTCTCTCTCTCTCTCTCTCTCTCTCTCTCTCTCTCTCTCTCTCTCTCTCTCTCTCTCTCTCTCTCTCTCTCTCTCTCTCTTCTCTCTCCCACTCTCTTCCCCCAGATAAGACGTCAATCTACAGCCACCAACGTCCATAAATCATTGCGTTTTGACTGTATGGATTTCTAATATCTCGCTACAGCAGTCAAGTAGAGCTAACAGAAATGGGCCCTGAGCACACATGAAGAGAGAGCGGGAAGAAAGAAGACTCCTCAGGGATATTCAATATGGCCACCGACATTTGATCAGATGAATATAATAGATAACCGCATACCGGGGATTATACCATGAGATAGCAGAGGTACCACTGGGGGTGGTTTGAATAATACAGTACTGGAAATGATAGCATAGATATAGAAAGGGAATATTGCATCTTACTGCTTAATGTGTCACTTTCTCTTGCACCATTGTGCATTAACAGAATGCTTGTTGTGGTAGGAATGCAAAATGGCTGCCACAGAACACAGGGGGACACTATGATTTTTAGTGGAAGCAAATGATATACAGTAGCCTATGCTGGATGTTATGTGCTACTTTTAAACAATAGTATTAAAGCTCCCCTCCACTCAGAAACTGGTTTTTCCTAGTTAACTAACTGCTAACGTGAAGCTAGTATTATAAGTTGATACATCTAGGGCGGTTAGGTGGCGTAGCAGAGATTGCGTTCGTCACCAACCCCGAAGCTGTGAGCTGAATTCGCCTGTTCGAATCCAGCTCACAGCTCCGGGGTTGTGACCAGCTTGGCTGGCCGTTCACACTAATACAATTGGCTGTATTAGAGGGTGGGAGAAGCTGGCGGGGTGGGTCCGGGTCATTGTAGACAGCGACTCCTACAGTTCGGTCGGGGCGCCTGCTAAGCGCGGATAGGACCTGAGTGGGATAGTGTGATCCTTCCACACGCTACGCCCTCTCAGGGAGGATCCGCGCTGCCAGGTGAAAAGAAGCGGTTGATTGGCTGGACGTGTGTCGGAGGAAGCACGTGATAGCCTCCACTCTCCCAGATGATCTGACTGTGGGGGGTAAGTGCGCAGCGACCAGGAAGGGATTTGGAATTGGCATACGACTAACATTGGGATGGGAGAAAAATCGGAGGAAAATGGAGGGGGGAAAAAGATCAATAAAAAAAATAAGTTGATACATCTAGTGATCTATGCACGAAAACAATATTTCTTTCTAAAATGTTTTGCAAAATGTTGTGTTTGGGTGAAACACATTTTTGGAGAACCGTTTAGGTGAAAAAAGAGAGAATTAACAGGCTTGGGGGAAGACGTGAGGGGAGGAGGGTGCAGGGTGTTCATGGATCCGTGCATTCTGAATGAGGGCAAAGGTGTATAGTAATAATAATAATAATAATAATAACTTCGTTGCTCAGCCATTTTCAGCAGTTTATTACTGAATTACATTGTTGGTGTAAAAACCATGCACTTACGTGTGTGGGTTGGGGGGGTCACTCATGGATGTTTTAGTAGGGATGTTTTGTTAGTGCATGTACTGGTGCTTCTAGTGACGATGGCACGATAGTTGCCTCCCGCCTCAAATGGACTCGTCCTGTTTTCACCTGCAACATATTAAAGGAACACTCCAACACTTGTCCATCTCTGTGCATCTGTTTTGGAGCTGTAGGGAGTTGTATGTATTCACTTTTGACAGAGCTACAGTAGCTGCTCCTTACTGCTTCCAGTTCTTGTGCTAAGCATGTAGCAATAAGCTTGTACGGCATTCACGTGGACCTCTCTCTAGGATACTGGACACAGAGATGAAACTGATATACATGTTCTTATCTGACTCTGGGGAAGATAAGTGGAAATGTGAAAAGTGGATCGCAAAATGTCGGCAGTTCCTTTAACAATAACAACAGTCCAAGCCGATGTGCTCCTTAACACTTTCAACGCCATAAGCTGTCCCCATCTCTGCCGCTTCAATGCCAGCTTAAAATGGTAGTTTTTGCGGTGTTTCGTGATGTTTGAGAACTGTGTGTGTGTTCTGTATTATAGCTGTGGAGACAATGGTGTGGCTCATTTGACAGACACTACTTGTAGTCCGACATGGGGAAAAAAGAGTTTGTTTCTACACACATCGCGCATTTCCAAGATAATCCAGTGTTTTTCCATAGATCGCAAGATAAAAGGTGTTATGTGCAATAAGTCCAAACCCGTTCTGGTTGATCCCCTGAAACCCCAAATACTCCCAAATCAAAGGTATATACCATGTACATGTACCTTCACAAAATCATCATGGGGGGGGGGGGGGGGTGATAGTTTGTCGAGCATGTTCTACGTCCAGTAAAACACAAAATTGTGATCGTTAGAAAAACATGTTTCAGGTTAGGTAAAATAGTCATAGAATATACCTTACCTTAGCCAGAAGATATTCCAAAAAGAATAATTCCAAGTGATCGCATCGCCATCGCGACTACCAGTGTATATGTCTATACACGTTTTGATGGTAAATACGCTTCGGCAACGGAATTTCGAGGCGATCGATGTGAATCTCTGTCCAAGCAGGAGGAGGAGCCCTTACCAAAAAAAAGGGAAAACATGTATCCACGCCAATGCAATTCCAGTTCAGACACAGACGATACTGCCACCTGGTGATATTCGATCTGCATTGCAATTCCAACGTATACAAACGAGCCAGGGATGGCTAAAATGATCCAGATGATGATTTAGAAGGGGGATCAGAGGGAAGAGATCAAAGGATAAAAACCCGACTATACTCGTGATTGGCGCTCAACCGCTGGCGCGATAACCCGACTATACTCGTGATTGCCGCTGAATGTGTTAAAGGAACACGCCAACATTTTGGGAAATTAGCTTATCGTCTTCTCCAGAGAGAGACATGAAGATAGATACCAGTTTCCTCTCTGTGCGTTCAGTAGAAAGCTATCTGGCTGCATGTTAGCCTAGCTTAGCACAATGAATGGAAGCGGACATGGCCATGTCCACTTCCATTCATTGTGCTACTGAATGCACAGAGAGGAAACTGGTATCTATCTTCTTGTCTCTCTCTGGAGAAGACGGTAAGCTAATTTCCCAAAATGTTGGTGTGTTCCTTTAAGACGACATTTTAGAGCCATGTGTTTATCACGTTTTTTATACACTGATTATCGTTCAGCCATTATATTCATCACTGGTGATAGTTGGTACTCACCATTGTATCCAATATAATAAGGTCGGGTGGTCCTCTCTGGCAGAGAGACGGGAGTTGCATTGGAATCTGTTCCTTTATAAAGCCATAATTAGAGACTGTCCAAATTATATTACTTCTTTATTGGAATGGACCACTGGACCCTGTCGTACACGATCCAGTGATTAGCGTACACTTAAGAGTGCCTAGAGTTTGTACTGAACTTGGTAGATCTGCTTTTGGCTTCTCTGCCCCTCATGGAATACCCTGCAGCAGTGGCGGACTCAGGCTGTTTGAAAGGCAGGGGCGAAAAGAAAAAAAGGGCACCTACTGCACAACATGGGACCCCATCAGTGAGCAAAAAGCTATGATGCGTCATGTATGGTGAAATAGTCTCTATGATAAAAACACACAGGGAACAATACACCTTTAAAATGTTTGTTTCACCTCATTGTCATGGTGTTTGAAAAGTAGATTTATCATGGTGTTTGAAACTTAGATTCATCATGGTGTTTGAAAAGTAGATTAGCATGGTGTTTGACAAGTAAATTATCATGGTGTTTGAAAAGTGGATTTATCATAGTGTTTGAAACTTAGATTCATCATGGTGTTTGAAAAGTAGATTAGCATGGTGTTTGGCCTAAATCATTGCTGCAGTTGTACATTTCTCAATGCTAAAGATATCAGTGAGGAATATAAATATTTGGGAAACAGCATTTTAATATGGTCTGGGTTGAAAAATAGTGAACCTATTCTTTAAAAGCTATTTACAACATATATGTTACAGGATATAAAACAGTTTAACAGTTAAAGTTAATTCAAGTGCTGTTGAGCTTCTTCCTTTCTCTCTCCCAACTCTCCTTCTCTCCTCATGTCCTCTCCTTCTCTCCTCCTGTCCTCTCCTTCTCTCCTCCTGTACTCCCCTTCTCTCCTCCTGTACTCCCCTTCTCTCCTCCTGTACTCCCCTTCTCTCCTCCTGTACTCCCCTTCTCTCCTCCTGTCCTCTCCTTCTCTCCTCATGTCCTCTCCTTCTCTCCTCCTGTCCTCTCCTTCTCTCCTCATGTCCTCTCCTTCTCTCCTCCTGTCCTCTCCTTCTCTCCTCCTGTACTCCCCTTCTCTCCTCCTGTCCACTCCTTCTCTCCTCCTGTACTCCCCTTCTCTCCTCCTGTACTCCCTTCTCTCCTCCTGTCCTCTCCTTCTCTCCTCATGTCCTCTCCTTCTCTCCTCCTGTACTCCCTTCTCTCCTCCTGTCCTCTCCTTCTCTCCTCCTGTCCTCCCCTTCTCTCCTCCTGTACTCCCTTCTCTCCTCCTGTACTCCCCTTCTCTCCTCCTGTCCTCTCCTTCTCTCCTCCTGTCCTCTCCTTCTCTCCTCCTGTCCTCTCCTTCTCTCCTCCTGTCCTCTCATTCTCTCCTCATGTCCTCTCCTCTCCTTCTCTCATCATGTCCTCTCCTTCTCTCCTCTATCTCTCCCTCTCTCTCTCCCTCCCCCCTCTCTATCTTCCCCATTCTCTCCATTACACTTACGTAATATATTGTACCTGGATACTGGCTGGATCAGTGGGATATTTTAATGGCATTCATTTGTTGTTGTGTCGTTTGAATAATTTCTCTCCCTATCATCATTTTCATCCTCGCTTTCTTTAGCATCTCCATGACCGTCTTCATCATCATTTCTCTCCATAGCATAATAATAATAATAATAATAATAATAATAATAATAATAATAATAATAATAATAATAATAATAATAATAATAATAATAATAATAATAATAATAATAATAATAATAATAATAATAATAATAATAATAATAATAATAATAATAATAATAATAATAATAATAATAATAATAATAATAATAATAATAATAATAATAATAATAATAATAATAATAATAATAATAATAATAATAATAATAATAATAATAATAATAATAATAATAATAATAATAATAATAATAATAATAATAATAATAATAATAATAATAATAATAATAATAATAATAATAATAATAATAATAATAATAATAATAATAATAATAATAATTTGTGCTGTCAGGCGATACTTTTTTTTAATCTAATTAATTACAGAATTTGTAATTAATTAATCTAATTAATCGCATTTTAATCGCATAACCATTTTATGCCTGGTATTCTATATTCTATAATCATATTTCAAATTGCATGTGTCCGGATGGCAGAATTCAGTACTGTACAAAACCTTCTGTTTAATCATCTTCCATCTATTAATTTGCTTAGATTTTTCAGGTCTGGTCAATTTGAGCATGGTGTTATTCACAGTCACAGATAAAAAAAAATTATTGATATTCTCATTTTGTTCATTACAATTTACTCAAAATAAAATTTTCATTCAATCAATCACCGCACAGATTGATTGATTGAATGAAAATGTTATTAACAGATTGCAGAATGGATACAATACAGTACAGCTCAATACACACAATTGTTAAGGGGATGCAGACCAGAGAAAGACTTTCGTCTTGTTTACATCAGGGTCCCCCATTTTCTTTGTAAGTAAGGGTGCAACTTGCACTGTGCAATCCATTCTTTGTGGATCTAGCCCACAGTATTTCTGACACTGGGAATACATTCCCTGAGATTCATAGATGTCCCTAAAATCAGATACCAAGAACATGCAAATGGACCATATTAAAAAAAAAAAATCTGTAAATGTGTATTCTACATTCTTATGGAATGAATGAGATACAAAAAAAAGTATTAAAAAAATTATATATATATTTTTTCTTTTTTTGTAATACATTTTGAGTTAATTTTCATAACGCGATAATTTGCTGTGTAATTAATTAATCTAATTAACGCGATAAACTGACAGCCCTAATAATAATACATACATTTTGTATAGCGCTTTTCCGAATGCTCAAAGACACTTTACAGATCAAAATAAACAATACAGTTTTAGTAGAAAAAATGAAATAAAAAAAAGTATATAAAAGGAGAGGAAGGAGTTCAAGGCTTGAAGGCAAGGGTAAAAAGGTGGGTTTTTAGGGCTTTTTTAAATGATGAGAGGGTGTCTGCATGACGGATATGGTTGGGCAGGGCGTTCCAGAGGGTGGGGGCAACTGCAGAGAAGGTCCTGTCGCCCCAGGTCCGGAGCTTAGTCCTGATGGGTTGGAGGAGGTTAGCATCTGTGGACCTGAGGCAGAGGGTAGGCGTGTGGTGGGGAAGGAGGTCAGAGAGGTAGGAGGGGGCCAGGTTGTTGAGGGCTTTGAAGGTGATGAGTAGAATTTTTAACTGAATCCTGTATATGATGGAGAGCCAGTGGAGATTGTGGAGAAAAGTGCACTTTAGGTTTAGCGTGATGTTTTCAACTGTGGGGGGCACATGGTCAAGTTTAGACCATTGGAGGGGCACCAATGGGCACATCCTCTCGTTTCTGCCACTCAAAAGGGCATTTTAACGTGATGTTTATGTTTATTTAGGATCCCCATTCGCTTTTGCACTTGACAAAAGCTATTCTTCCTGGGGTCCGGCACTTACAACAATACAACAATATTCAAGACATTACATCATTATCAACATCAATTACATCATCAATTACATCATTATCAACATCATTAACAATCTCATCCTCAGTTAAGGATGACATTGTAAGTATCAACTGTGGGGGCACATGGTAAAGTTTAACCATTAGAGGGGCACCAATGGGAACGTCCTCTCATTTTCGCCACTCAAAAGGGCATTTTAGCGCGATGTTTTCAACTGTGGGGGCACATGGTCAAGTTTAACCATTGGAACGGCACCAATGGGCACGTCCTCTAGTTGTTTCCACTCAAAGGGGCACTTTAGTGCAATGTTTTTCAACTGTGGGGGCACATGGTCAAGTGTAGACCATTGGAAGGGCACCAATGGGCACATCCTCTCGTTTTTGCTGCTCAAAAGGCCACTTTAGGTTTAGCACAATGTTTTCAACTGTGGGGGCACATGGTCACATTTAACCATTAGAGGGGCACCAATAGGGCACAACCTCAATTTTTTTTCACTCAAAAGGGCACTTTTGCATGACATTATTTAACCGTGGGGCACATGGTCAAGTTTAGACCATTGGAAGAGCACCAATAGGGCACACCCTCAAATTTTTCGCCACAAATTTTTCAACCGTGGGTGCACCAGGGCCTGCCCCCCCCCCCCCTCTAGTATCTATGGGTCGGTTTAGAACCTTGATAACCAATCAGGTCACCACACAGCCCGATCTCACTTAAAATATGTAAATAAAGTACTTAAAATATGTAAATAAAGACCACAGGAAAAAGGTACATATTGCATGTTATGTTATAGCCATATGTAATATATTGACAATATATTACTTCCAAATAAATGCGTGTATTACATATTCAAACGATTGAGTTCCACTGCTGGGGAACAAACCCAGGGCACTCACATGGGAGGCAGGTGCTGATAGCCTCGCCCTAACCTTAACTACACTGTTACATGTACAGTCATGTGAACACATGTGACATGCTGTTATGTATTTGTAAATTTTTTTTACTGTTTTTATGTGTCCTGTTTTTATGTATTTGTACATTTCTTACTGTTTCTATGAGTCCTGTTTTTATGTTTGGGGACAACGGATGGAAATGAGCCTTGTGCTAAATCCGGCAATTTTTACACTCCACAGTGTTCATTAATTTTGCATTGTCCCGTCCAAATAAACGAAACATTAAACTAACCATAATGGTCGAACCCTAAACCTAACCTTAACTAGGGCTGGGCGATAAAACGATAACGATAACTATCGCGATAAATTATTTCCTCGAAATAAACATGAAACGTGGTCGCAAAGTTTCGATATATCGATTTTCCAAGCTTGGATATGAGCACACGCACTAACAACCAATCAGTGAAGGAGATGGCCGACAGCGGAAGGAGACGTAGAGAGGTATGACTCAAGTAGTAAACAAGGCTGGCTAGGATAATTAGCTTGCACGGCAATATTTTATAGTTTACGTGCCGAGTGGGTGTGTGTCGTGAATTCTGAGGGTAACGGTTATAGTAGTGTGGGGTATACGGTGGACGTCGTTGCAATGTATTGGGGCGGAACAGAGTATTTTATGGTCATATTTAGTACATTGTCATTGGATACACCGCTTGGAAACAAGGCTGGCTAGGATAATTAGCTTGCACGGCGCTATTTTATAGTTTACGTGCCGAGTGGGTGTGTGGCGTGAATTCTGAGGGTAGCGGTTATAGTAGTGTGGGGTATACGGTGGCGTCGTTGCAATGTATTGGGGCGGAACAGAGTATTTTAGGGTCATATTTAGTACATTGTCATGGGATACACCGCTTGGAAATAAGGCTGGCTAGGATAATTAGCTTGCACGGCGCTATTTTATAGTTTACGTGCCGAGTGGGTGTGTGGCGTGAATTCTGAGGGTAACGGTTATAGTAGTGTGGGGTATACGGTGGACGTCGTTGCAATGTATTGGGGCGGAACAGAGTATTTTAGGGTCATATTTAGTACATTGTCATGGGATACACCGCTTGCTCTAGCTAACTGCTAACGTGCGCGGACTGATGACGACATCAACTCGAGACATTCGCAGCAGCAAAACAAGTCTATTAATAGCCCGTCCATCGGCGCCGGGCATAAGAAGTTAATTAAACTTGACAGACATTATATCGACGATAATTATCGATATATATGAAAATAATTTTATAATTTTATCGCGATAACGTTTTTGGCCATATCGCCCAGCCCTAACCTTAACCTTAAAGGAACATGCCAACATTTTGGGAAATCATCATCATAGTATAGCTGTGTTTGTATCAGGATGGTGGGTGGTTAGTCTAGTGGCGAGCACATTCACCCGTGACCACAAGCATTGTTAGTCCAACTCCCGGTTGTACTGTTTGTTTTGGACTTTCGCTGATCCAAAATGTAAATATATTACATTATTTACCTTTTTCCTGTGGTCGATTAGTACTTTATTTATGTTTTATGATGAGGCAGAGTTGCACCACAATAATGTAATTGTTTTTAAATTGTTACCTCTGTTTTCTTGTTTGTGAAATGTGCTCCTAATTGTTCTGATTGTCTGCTGTTTCTGTATTTATTAACGCACTATGACACATGTGAATGTAACATGTCGACGACACTGTAAATTAGTTTAGCTACTCAGTGTATTTATCGAGTATAAATAAAGATTGAATGAACGGAAGAATGAATGATGGGTCTGGATGGTTCCGTGATTGTTTAATGTACTCGCTCTTGAACAGCTAATCTATCAGGATTAACCACAGGACACGGTTTAATTGAATTACTTCACACCAAGTAAAATTTTATACGACACCACACTATTCATTCATTCATTCTGAATGGCAAAACATGTAAAAAAAAAAGTTAAACATATTATTGGGTTGAATGAGGCTACAAAACAAACATCTCCGACAAGAAATCCCCCATATACCAACTTTATCTCAGTCCCTGTTTAACAGTGCAGGCGCAAAACATTAACTTACTTTAGTTTTCTTTCTACATATCTCATTTGGCTTTAATGCTTTTATCGATTTCCTGACAGTGTCTAACGGTGTTCCAACCCCTCCCCCCCCAGCTTCATACACGTACGGCCTGTCTATCAGCTCGACTGGGAGCACAGCTGCCTTTCAAAAACATGCAGGCATTTCAAACCCCAAACGTCAACACTAGGGATGTCCGATATTATCGGCCGACCGATATTATCGGCCGATATCGGCAGTAAAATGTGATATCGGAAAATATCGGTATCGGTAAAAAAAAAAAAAAAAACAATAACAATTTTTTTTTTTTTTTTTTTTTTTTTAACATTTATTTAACCTTTATTTACCCAGGCAAGAAATTAAGAACCAATTCTTATTTTATTTATTGTCAAAAGTATGCATGTTGGTTTAAAATGTTCATTTTTACTTTTTTAATGATCATATTTTGCACAGATAATGCTTACATTTAGAAAGCCTTTTGAATGCATCCAGTGAAATTATTAGTTACCTGAAATTATTCCGTTTTTTGGGGGGGAAACCCTGCATATATCGGTATCGGTTGATATCGGTATCGGTATCGGTATCGGTATCGGAAATTGGAGTTGGACAATATCGGAATATCGGTATCGGTAAAAAAGCCAATATCGAGCATCCCTAGTCAACACCTATCCACAGTCAACACCAGTAGGGAGAGAGAGAGAGAGAGAGAGAGAGAGAGAGAGAGAGAGAGTTCAGCTTTAGAGAGGAGAGATATAAGAGGAAAGTGAGAGAGAGAGACAAGATAGTGGGGTGGGGGGGGGGGGGGCGTTCAGAGGAGACATGGTAACAGCAGACCATCCTTCCATGGCAGCTCATAAAGGAGTGAGTGAAAGAGTCACAAATGTAATAGTCACTATATTCTTCGAGCGACAGTGGCTCGAGGAGGTAGAGTGGTCGTCCGGTAATCGGAAGGTTCCCGGTTTGATTCCTGCTCCTCTCTGGCAGCATGTCAAAGTGTCCTTGAGCAAGACACTTAAACCTTAATTGCTCCCGATGAGCAGGTTGGCGCCTTGCTTTTTTTTTTGTATCCACTTTTTCTCCTTATTTTCTCCCATCCCAATTTCGTATCGCCAATTATTTTTCCCTTCAATTCTCCCCTCCCCTATCTTGAACGTTGCTAGACTATGCCTCCCACTGGTCGCTCGTAGTGAGGATAGAAGCCTTGCACCCCGTGTCCCCTCCGGTACACGAGGAGGCAGCCTGTCGCATCTTTTCACCAGACAGCTCGAACTCTCAGTGGCGAGGAGTAACGTGTGGGAGGCTCACGCTGCCCCCGATACTTCCTGACTCTGCTGTACAGGCGTCACCAAACCGACCTGTAGGAGTCGCTGTCCACAACGTACAAATCCGCACCCATCCACCTTCCACCCGCTACCTCTGCCAATTGAGATAGTATGACGACTGGCCCGAGCCGCAGGCAATGCTGACTCCGGGAGTCGAGACCACAGCCTCTTGCATTGGTGACGAGCGCAATCTCCGCTACGCCACCCAGCCGCCATGGCGCTCCTGGTTTGTACTTGATGTAGCAACAGGTTTGATTTGATAGAATTTGAGCCAGTGACTCACTTCACTTCCTGTCTAACAGTATGTTTTGATATAATAAATGGGTGTGTGCGAAATCCCAACAGCGACGATGTCTGAGCAGCTCTTTGCTAAGCTAATCTATCCTGGTGCAATTCTGCAACGCTAACAAGTTAACATCATACAGCCAGACACGTTACAAGGTAAGGAGAGACGGTGAAAGAAAAAAAGGAGATGTGTCACAGAAGAGTGTCCTTGATCGCTGCAGTAAACTCAAAATGGAGTGGCGCCCAGGGAGCGTTCCTCTGACTCATTTACTCTCTCTTCTAAATAGCCACTTCAGCAGCCGATACGTTGCCCAAGGGCGACTCGGGCCGCTGCAGAGTGCAATATTGTGTTTTGTGTTTTGCTTTTTAAAAAGGCGAGCAAAGCCGGAGCTATTAAACCCCAACGACGGCCACTCCCCTCTCCAAAACATAATTGCTGCCCAAAGGAGTGAACGGTATGAGAGATGAAGAGGAGGGGGAAAAAGAAAACGATGGTCAGAGGGCGAGACGTGGCACTATAGAGAGGGGGAGGAAGGGAGGAGGAGCGTAAGCTCCACTCAGTTCTCACAACTCCCAGCGGATGCTCGTGTTAACGGGAACTCCATTAGCGACAATTAAAAAGCCATCGGGCTAACGGCTTGGGGATAGCTAAATAATCACACGGTCTCATTTAGTGGGTGCTACTCTCCATTTTCAGAGCCAGAGAGTGTTGTTGCTTTCACCTTGTTGTAGCCCCAATGGGACATCGTAATCGTGCAGGACGACTTTGGGAGTGGACCTAATCAGAGAGGTTAGCCATCCCTGGGCTCTCCCGGGAGACTCAAAGAGAGACCGCTGTGATTGCTTCTTTACCTTTACCAAGACTTTTGACTCGCTGTTCTCGTTTTGTTTCTCTTACTGTAAGACTTGTAATGTAAGTACATTTACACACACTGTGCATGGCAGAGAACGCAGATGATGATCCAATCTGTTACTTTTAATGAACAGTATAGGAAGGTGTAGTCTGACGTCACTTTGGACCGCCCACGCGGCCCACCCGTTTAGGGATTTATCATTGGGAAAATGGATTATCGGCTATTGTAATAATTATGCCTCATGAATATTGGCAAGCTTTCCATTTTTGCACAAAACATTATTGTTTAAGCATTTTTTGGTTGAAAAAAAAATGTACGTAATTATTTTACGGTTAATTGCGAATATTGTCATGTTGAGCTATAGATTGTGGATGAATATGCACAGAAAGGTACACCATGCAAATGTTCATGCTTTATTTCTTTTAAACGAGACCATTTAGAAATGGTCAATGGGGAAATACATTGCGATTTCAAGCAAGGTGTACCGGCCGGAAACAACAATGACGTAACCACTACACCTCCCTATAGACTTGGACCGACCATTTTGGGGTCATTGGATGAAAATGATTGAGATATATATAATACATTAGAGACTCCATCAGAGAGAGTTCATGTGTCAACGCAAATGCAGCAAAGTAAGTCACTTTGCTTTGATTTCTGGCATGTCGTGCTTCTTGGAATAGGACTTTACTCTATACCAGTATCGGTATCATGCATCGCTAACTGCTAGTCCACTGTGCAACATACTGTACACCCAGTACATTCTCTGTTTAGCCCTGGAGACACAGAGGAACACCTGAGTGCCGCAACGTTTTTAACTTCTTCAGTTGGACAAATAAATGAAGTATGCTTAGAAACCTTTCTTCTTATCCAAATGCTGCTTTTCCTCCCTCAAATGCAGACCGCATATCCATCCCCTGACTGTACAGTATGTAGCTCTGGGCCTGTAGCTGCTGCTGTACTGTAGCTCTGGGCCTGTAGCTGCTGCTGTACTGTAGCTCTGGGCCTGTAGCTGCTGCTGTACTGTAGCTCTGGGCGTGTAGCTGCTGCTGTACTGTAGCTCTGGGCCTGTAGCTGCTGCTGTACTGTAGCTCTGGGCCTGTAGCTGCTGCTGTACTGTAGCTCTGGGCCTGTAGCTGCTGCTGTACTGTAGCTCTGGGCCTGTAGCTGCTGCTGTACTGTAGCTCTGGGCCTGTAGCTGCTGCTGTACTGTAGCTCTGGGCCTGTAGCTGCTGCTGTACTGTAGCTCTGGGCCTGTAGCTGCTGCTGTACTGTAGCTCTGGGCCTGTAGCTGCTGCTGTACTGTAGCTCTGGGCCTGTAGCTGCTGCTGTACTGTAGCTCTGGGCGTGTAGCTGCTGCTGTACTGTAGCTCTGGGCCTGTAGCTGCTGCTGTACTGTAGCTCTGGGCCTGTAGCTGCTGCTGTACTGTAGCTCTGGGCGTGTAGCTGCTGCTGTACTGTAGCTCTGGGCCTGTAGCTGCTGCTGTACTGTAGCTCTGGGCCTGTAGCTGCTGCTGTACTGTAGCTCTGGGCCTGTAGCTGCTGCTGTACTGTAGCTCTGGGCCTGTAGCTGCTGCTGTACTGTAGCTCTGGGCCTGTAGCTGCTGCTGTACTGTAGCTCTGGGCCTGTAGCTGCTGCTGTACTGTAGCTCTGGGCCTGTAGCTGCTGCTGTACTGTAGCTCTGGGCCTGTAGCTGCTGCTGTACTGTAGCTCTGGGCCTGTAGCTGCTGCTGTACTGTAGCTCTGGGCCTATAGCTGCTGCTGTACTGTAGCTCTGGGCGTGTAGCTGCTGCTGTACTGTAGCTCTGGGCCTATAGCTGCTGCTGTACTGTAGCTCTGGGCCTGTAGCTGCTGCTGTACTGTAGCTCTGGGCCTGTAGCTGCTGCTGTACTGTAGCTCTGGGCCTGTAGCTGCTGCTGTACTGTAGCTCTGGGCCTGTAGCTGCTGCTGTACTGTAGCTCTGGGCGTGTAGCTGCTGCTGTACTGTAGCTCTGGGCGTGTAGCTGCTGCTGTACTGTAGCTCTGGGCCTGTAGCTGCTGCTGTACTGTAGCTCTGGGCCTGTAGCTGCTGCTGTACTGTAGCTCTGGGCCTGTAGCTGCTGCTGTACTGTAGCTCTGGGCGTGTAGCTGCTGCTGTACTGTAGCTCTGGGCCTGTAGCTGCTGCTGTACTGTAGCTCTGGGCCTGTAGCTGCTGCTGCTGCTTACAATCATGCCTTGCACCTCACACTGAACTTGCAGTAACCCTCAGTCTCATCAATATACACATGGCTTAGCCCACCAGCATCCCTGGAGTCCAAAGGTCTTGACACATGACCACCGGCAAAATCTCTATGTGCTGGCCGAGCCATTGTTTTCCTCTGGGAAGAGCGGTGGCGGTTCAAAATGAATTTATTATAATTTTTTTTTTAACCTTCTCTTTCTCCAATTTTTCTCTGTTTTTCTCCCCGTCCCAATTTAGTCGTTGTGCCAATCCCCCTCCCCTACCTGGTCGTTGTACGCATGTTCTCCTACGAGTCGGTACAAGGGAACCCTGAAGTCATCCGCACGCTTCCTCCGATACGTGCGGCGACTGCCAGTGACGTCTTTTCACTCAGCAGCGAGGACTCTCATTGGTGAAGTGTAACGCGTGGGAGGGCACGCTATCTCCACCAAGTCCTGCCCCCGCTGAGCAAGCGCCGAGACCTGACCTGTAGGCGTCGCTGTCCACAACGCCAGATTCCCACCCACCAGCTTCCCACCCCCTAATACTGCCAATTGTATTAGTATGAACGACCAGCCAAGCTGGTAGCAACGCCGAGAGCTGGGCTCGAACCCAGCATCTCCTGCGTTGGTGACGAGCGCAATCTCCGCTACGCCACCTGACCGCCATAAAATGACAAATTATTTAAACTTTGACCTGGGTTGCTGCTGACCTTACAAAGATCTACCAATGAGAGAACAGATGTACAGTATGTGATGTGATGTAAGCAAAGATCTACCAATGAGAGAAATGATGTATGTGATGTAAGCAAAGATCTACCAATGAGAGAACAGATGTAAGTGATGTAAGCAAAAGCAAGCTCCAAACTAGAGTGGATCACCTGTTCCACCCCAGGTGAAAATCTGCATAAAATGTATACCTAGGTAAATGGAATATTGCTCCACTTCTACAAGGGCTATTTGCATATTCTTGGTATCTAGGAACATCTATGGACCTCAATGAATGTATTCTCAGTGTCAGAAATATTGTGTCTATTACTAGGCTTGCTTAAATTGTGATGAAACAAAGGAAAATATGAATTATGATTTTTCTTTTCATATTTGACAGTGAATAAAACCATGATAATAATGACCAAACTTAAAAAACTGCCACTGAGCTCATTCAGTACCCTCTTGAGATCATGTGTACAAAAGATCTAAGGAAATTAATAAAGGGAAGATGATCAAACTGAAGGTTCTGTATATACAGTACTGAATTCTCCCATCCGGACCAATGCAATTTGAAATATTATTATAGAATATAGAATATATGCTTATACATTACCTTATTATAGCCAATTCGCACATTTATATATATATATACATATAGTATCTTTCAAATGGCCGAGTTCAATTTGGATATAGTATCACCAGGCTTGCATAATAACAGATACTGATATTTACTGTAATCGACTGTACAATTTTATTTCCCCCACAGTATAACCATTTTGTAACTAATTTCAGATCTAATTTTTCCTACATGATAACAATAGTGTGGAGAAACTGACTGCGTTTCAATATTTGTCAAAAACATTACCTTTTGTAGCTTATTATCGCGAATCATAACAATTATTGATATGATTCATTCAGAACGCTGAACTTTGAACCACCATAGTGGACCACAGGAAGTGTAGAACGGAGAAATTCCAACGCTGAACGATAGCTACGAATCCCCTCTACAAAATGGCCGCAAAAAGATTCCAATTCCCATGGTTCAACATTTCCATTTCCGGTTCCGGGTCAAAAAACAATTGCAAATAGAAAACTTAAAACAATATAAGTACACTTTTAACCTATTGCTAAACTATTGCCAACCTAACGTTTTACATTCTACATGCATTTGTAACATAGTAGTGATATTAATACTTGAAAACGTTTGATTTTAAAAACGCTAATTTATTGCATCACTCATAAAAATATTAATATATGATAATAATGTCAAAAGGGGTCGGTACCGACCCCGTGGGGGGGAACAGGTTGAGATGGTGAGGAGATTAATCATGTATTTGTTTTTTGGAGCGTTTGTAGAAGCCGCATTTACGTTTATTTTGTCATGATTCATTTTGAACCTTTACTAATACATGTTTCTATTTCAGTGAGTGGTGCGCTTTGCTCAGGTGAAGGGGGCGGGGCTAAAACTATAAGTTGGAGGTGCGGTGTGGGACGTGGGGGCAGCAGGCAGCAGCAATACCGGAATTGACACGCAGACGCAGCCTTATGTTCAAGACAGATTATTAGGATCTCCTGTTTATTTCTACGTTTTATATTGTTTTCATATTTTGTTTTTGCTGGACAATAAACAAGTAAAAGAGCAACCAAAACGTCCAGTCGTTTTTTTTGGTACTGCGAGTCTGACACTGCTTCCCAGCCCCAAGCTCTACATGTGGTCAAGAAAAGGAACCTTCAAATTATAGTTACAAGACAGACTTTGGATTTTGGCCACTACAGCGTTAACACCACATGAAAGCTGACCACGGATCTAGACGACCTCTGTGATGATGATCAACTAGATACCGGCACTCAACCTCGAAGAGCAAACTTCTGAAGCAGCCTTAACACTAACAATGACAAGAAGATGAAGCCGAATCCCTTTTTGCTTCTAGTGTGGCGTTGGGGAAACGCTGTTTGGGGCGACACAACACAGACACTGTATTTATGGGTCAAACATCATATGTATTGTCCCAAGGGAGAGAGAAGAGTGTTAGAGGGGGTTGCCTGGCCCGTGGTGAACCCCAAGGAATTCCATGAGGGGGAGTGGGGGTGACAGCCATGCGTGGTGTCCCAGCGGTCGTCGGTCTTCTCCGTCTAGGGCAAAAGGAAAAAGGTGTGAGCTCTCGTTTGAGGTGAGTTAGACTAACCTCCCCATGTGCTGTCAGAAGCCTCCTTTTGTGTGGCTGCTAGCTGACGAGGCCTGATGAGTTCCTGGTATGGGTGATTCACCAGCCGTGGGTGCTGATTGCCATGCTGCCTGGTTCTCCCAGCTCTCTGCTGTGAGGCTCTATGGCCTGGTGAATCCCTCTTCACAATAGCAACTAAACATTCTCAGATCCCACACAGACTAGGCTAGTGTGGCTAAAGCTAAGAGTTGTGAGTTGTTGGGAGGGCTTTCTTTCCCCTCAAGAGCAGGGGCGGGGCTAGGGGGTGGCTACTTGGGCTCAAGCCCCGAATGTTTTCTGAAAAGCCCAGAATCTATTTTCTATTTTTTTTGACAATTAATCGTTGTTACATGAAAATATGTTTGCACCAGATTTAGCAGAAGCTAATTTCCATCTGTAGTCTATCCAGCTGCTAACTGTATTTGAGTGAGTTAAGTCTTGGTGTTATGGTAGACTCAGACCTAAGCTTTAAATCACAATCAACAAGTTGACAAAAACATAATTCTTCCACCTTAGAAACATAGCTAAAGTACGGCCATTTATAAATCAAAAGGAAGCTGAAAACCAGATCCATGCCTTTATCTCAAGCCAACTCGACTACTGTAATGCACTCCTTACCGGCCTCCCGAAAAAATACGATGATAACTATTTTATTGCAATGCACTATTGCATTATTTTATTCTATTTTACTAACTATTTTATTGCACTGCACTATTTTACTTTGTATCAGTGATAATCAAACCGTAAACAAAGACGCATATTAACACTTTCAGCGCCAGATGGCGCTGTTTACTGTTACTGTTGAAAGGCCAGCGCCTTTTAACATGGGGATACGTGGCTGTGTTTGCAGGCCTAAAGCTATATTATATATTATAGCTATGGATCTAATAATATAGTCGATTGTCATTGAGTTTCTTCCGGTCAAGATGCAAAAAACAGATCATTTTTCCATCCATACATTTCCGTTTTATACCGTCGTGAATATGAGTGTAGTTTCAGGGTGGTCTGGTGTCATTTCCAAAATGACAGACACCAAGCCACATCGATTCAAATGGAGTGCAATAGCTTCATTAATTAAAGGGTGTGAATTTAAGTGTTCTCTAGTGCCTTTTGTCCGCTTTAAGGTGGTGGTATAAGTTAAAGGTTGTGGTGTCGAAGTAAAAAAAAATCTATCTGGGCTAAGCCCCGGATCTCCTACAATCCCAAATCCGCCCCTGCTCAAGAGGTGCTCTTCCATCCTAATTCAAAACGTAACTCGCAAAGAGGTGGTTCTTCCACCCTATAACATTATGCTGTTCTTCTCCGCAGATTTTCAATAATGTATCCATCCCACAATTGAGCTGATCTGATGATGTAGCCGTGGAGGCAGCGTGGGTTTAATGCAGCGAGACCAGGGAGAAACGAATGGATGGGTAGGAATTTAAGGAGACCAGGGTTATACATCTTTCATGCTCCCCTGTGCACCAATTTTAATATTTCTGTTTCTGATAGGCTATTCATGCTCATTGCAGCAGCACAGATACAGGGGAGAGGGGGAGATAATGGGGGAAAGAGAGAGCAGGGAGAGAGAGAGAGAGAACAGGTGGGGGAGAGAGAGAGCAGGGAGAAAGAGAAAATGGGGGAGCAGGAGAGAGAAAGAGAACAGGGGGAGAGGGAGAATGGGGAGAGGGAGAACGGGGGGAGATAGAATGGGGGGAGAGAGAGAGATCGAAATCTTCTGGGTTAGCTCAGTGGACACAACCAAAACCCCTGTGCTTCATAATTTAACCAAGATTTCATTGGAATTGAAATACCATCATAATAAAATCATATTAAAACTGAAATTATAGGGATGTCAGTAAAGTCCTATTACTGCACATACTGTAGTACACTGTCAGCACTTGATGAGTAGACGATTTTAGTACACCACATTTTAATGGTTTAGAGGGCAATATTATGTCTTAAATGTGTGTGTCGAGTGTAAGTCTAAATGTAGATGTAGATAAGGGTAGGTTTGATTGATTGATTGATTGATTGATTGAAAACTTTATTAACAGATTGCAGAATGGGTACAGTACAGTACAGCTCAATACATACAATTGTTAAGGGGATGCAGACCAGAGAAAGACTTTCGTCTTGTTTACATCAGGGTCCCCCATTTTCAATTCATCGTAACATATATGACATACATGACATACAGATAGACAGTACTGCTACATCTATACATTTATGACATACCAGATTTGCAAATACAGTACTGTTTGTGATACAAAAAGAGTCCAGAAAAAAAGTATATACATTTGACGTAGAAACTGTACATTGGATTGGGTAGGTGGGGGGGGGGGACTGTACATTGGAGGTGGTTGGGTGGGGGGGGGGGGGGGGGGGTAGGAGGGGGGGAGGTTGGGTTGGGTAGGGTAGGAGGGGGGGGGGGGGACAGTGGAGTGGGGGACAGTGGAGAGCAGTTAGGGGGAGTGGTTTTTGGTGGATTGGACCTATGGTAATTCAACAAAGCATAATGTGAGGATGAGTCTGCTCTCGGAATCGACAGCCTGCCCTTGGAATCCACAGGTCCCCTCTCTGAATGAACAGCCTGCCCTTGGAATCCACAGGTCCCCTCTCGGAATCGACAGCCTGCCCTTGGAATCCACAGGTCCCCTCTCGGAATCGACAGCCTGCCCTTGGAATCCACAGGTCCCCTCTCGGAATCGACAGCCTGCCCTCGGAATTTACAGGTCCCCTCTCTGAATTGACAGCCTGCCCTTGGAATCCACAGGTCCCCTCTCTGAATTGACAGCCTGCCCTCGGAATTTACAGGTCCCCTCTCAGAATGAACAGCCTGCCCTCGGAATCGACAGGTCTCCTCTCAGATGCCACCTGGTGGTGGTTGGTACAAACAACACAGACATCCTCCTCTCCTGCCCTCGGAATCGATAGATCTCTCAGAATCGATAGATCTCCTCTCAGAGTCGACAGGTCTTCTCCTGCCACACAGATACACACATGCACACACACACGCACGCACGCACGCACGCACACACACACACACACACACACACACACACACACACACACACACACACACACACACACACACACACACACACAGCAGCTTTGAAGGGATCTTTCTGGCATGCCTCTGTCCATTGTGCTGAAATCACATTGAGTGACATTGACATACTTGAACTGAGACACACAATAAGTGTGCAGTTGAGCACAGTGCAGTGATTCCCGGTTGAGTGTTCCAGCCACAGTACCATCCCTCCACACACACGCCATACACACACACACACACACGACATACACACACACACACACACACACACACACACACACACACACACACACACACACACACACACACACACACACACACACACACACACACACACACACACACACACACACACACCGTGCAAGTTCTGAGATATCTCCTGTCCCAGCATGCTGGCATGCAGCTCTGTCCATGGTGCTGAAATCAACTGGACAGGCTCGACCTGGGACACACAATAATCTATCTCTGTGTGCCTGTCTCTCTCTCGCTCTCTCTCTCTCTCTCTCTCTCTCTCTCTCTCTCTCTCTCTCTCTCTCTCTCTCTCTCTCTCTCTCTCTCTCTCCATGTCACTCTCTGTCTCTCTTGGGATTGACAGCCCCTGAATCTATCACTCTCTCGCTCCACTGTCGATATTGAGGCGACCCACCCCTCAGAATCGACAGCCCCCCCCCCCCCCCCCCCCCCCTTCCATCCTAATTCAAAACGTAACTCGCAAAGAGGTGGTTCTTCCACCCTATAACATTATGCTGTTCTTCTCCGCAGATTTTCAATAATGTATCCATCCCACAATTGAGCTGATCTGATGATGTAGACGTGGAGGCAGCGTGTGTTTAATGCACCCCTCAGAATCGACCAGCCCTCGGAATCATTAGCCTTGCCCCTCTCCATCCCAAGGGGATCTCTCTCAGAATTCACAGCTTTCCCCCTGTCAATCTTTTTGAGTCTATGGCTGAAGGTGTTCCTCACCTTGGCTAGCTCCTCATCACCTTGGCTAGCTCCTCATATAGAGGGGGTGGGAGGGGTTCTCCAGGATAGTGTCCAGCTTCTCTGGTTGAACTCATTTGACTCCCACTATGGAGCTAGCCTTCCTCAGTTTTTTAGTGTCTCTTGCGTTAATTTGACCCCCCCTCTCCCCCAGCGTACCACAGCATAAAAGTAAAACGACTGCAGCAGCCTATTGTACACGTTGAAGGACCTGAGTCTCCTCCGGAAGAACAGCCTGGCACCTTGCATGGTTGCCTCCGCCGTCGGTGTGTGAATGTGTGAGTGAATGGCTAATATGTGAGGAACAAAAACTGTAAAGCGCTTTGGATAAAAGCACTATATAAATGCACCATTTACCATTTTATATGTTACTTAGACCTACTGTATATCACAGCACATAATTCTCAAGATCAGCATTACCACTCAACATCAATAGGAAGTTTGTGGCACAACCAATCTTTCTTTATTCAACCAGGGAGACCGGTTGCTCTTTTCAGCTGCTTTAGAAGCTGTCTTTATCACCTGTGTCCATATTCACACTGACCGCAGATCACCAATCCTCCTCTGGTAACCCTTCTGAATACAGACCCTGATATGACCTGTATAGCCTCACCACGGATAACTACTTTTGTCAGCTGGTGGTGGATGTTGCCCCAGATCCATGCCACCCAACTCCCATTTACTGTTATTAGTAAATTATTAGTAGGAAATGTAATCTAATGATGTAGTTTTGTTGTATATGTCAGATTCTGACCAAAAATGGAAAATTTTGCCAATTTGAAATATAAATTGTTTAACGATTGTGTTCAAAGATAAATCTAGAGAGCAGTTCTATCTAGACAGTTATGCGATCTCACTATAGAGCAGCTCCAGACTTTATACTTCGTGATATCACAAGTTTGAGTCTTACTTCTCTGATTTCTGACTTTGGGAGAGAGTAGGCCATGCTCACAAATACTGATTGAACGTTCCTATGCCATGGAAATAACATATTCAAATTCTTAATTTGGGTGGACATGTAGACCTTGTAACAGTACGGTTACGGATCTATTTCACTGTAGGTGCATCGATACTGATTTCTGACCAAGTACAACTATTTTGTTTTGAGTATTCACCAATACAGAGTACGGATATGAGTAGTACTTTACGTTATATTGACCACTTTTGACAGCTACTTTATTCTATAGAGAATTGTGGGGGGATGAAGGGGCATCCTTTCTACAGTGACATGTTTAAGTTTGAATACAACCTCCCATTTTATTTTTCAATTTATACTAATTATTTCATTCTCATCATCAAATAACACTGAGCTAGTCATTTGTATCTGAGATGTTCATTGATAACACGTATTAGTATATTAGCCTGGTATCTTAAGAATCAGTACAAACATATTGTACACAGAGACAAATTCATGTATTCTGCATTCCCCAAATGAGTGGTATTTGCTCTGTGAGAGTTTCTGCCTTGTTTTGTCACTAATCTCTGTGAGAAGTGAATTGCAAAAGACACAGAAATCATAAAATTCAGAATTCTGTTGGAACTTTCTTTTTCTTGTTTTGCTCAGCTTCACTCCTTTCTTCCCCGGCTGCATGTGTAACATCATGACAGAGAACTATGCCACCCCAGGTATATACCCGAGAGCATAGGGAGCTCTGAAGTCTACATAACCTACAGCAGGGATCGGCAATAGGCGGCCCGCGGGCCGACATTGGCCCGCCAGCAATAATTTCTGGCCCGTCAGATTATTTTGAGAATATGATATTTATTTGAGCGCGGGAAATATTCACTCGGGACGCCAGGGTGTCTTTTATTGTGAAGCTGTATCTATCTACCGGTAGTCATCATGTCTGTCACTATAGCCAATTGAAATGCTAGAAATGGTCACGTGGACTGGGAGAACCAATGGAATAGTCCCACCGGGCCCCGTGTATATTTCCCTAACACACTTTCACTTCCGCGTTCGAGATGCGAGCGAGTTAAAAAACGGGGAAATATAACGCTTCTTTTAATAAACAGGAGCCATACTTAAAATACGGGTTTATCACAACAGGTCGGTGATTCTTGCGTGCCGAGCCGACGTCCTCTCTGCATAATATGTGGCGACAACAACAACAACAACGAGGCAATGATGACAACTGTGTAAAGTAGCTGCATTCAACGCCAATCTGGAAATGGAGGGCGGCGAGTGGATATGACATGTTTCAAACATTAGCAGGGATTTTGGAGGACTTAACAACAAACAAGGTATGGTGAGTCGTGTTTTCATGCATTCTGATCTGTTCATCACCCGCCGCAGTGATCTGCAACAGCTGATCTGCTGTTCATGAATGAATGAATGAATGAATGAAAACTTTATTTAACAGATTGCAGAATGGGTACAATACAGTACGGCACAATACACACAATTGTTAAGGGGATGCAGACCAGAGAAAAACGTTTGTCTTTTTTCAATATCAGTATATTAAATTAGCCATTGTTTTTGATCCTGGCCCGCCAAGCAACGGCTTGGGGAAAATCTGGCCCGTGGCCAAACCTAATTGCCGACCCCTGACCTACAGGTTTCTTTTCAGTTCAGTTTGAGTGGTGAACATGGAATAAAACATTGGAATAGAAATGTAAAAGGTATAATCTATAAACAATGACTCGCGGGTGAAAGAGCCCCACCCGGCACTGCGTTTCGTCCAACTCTCTTGCCCTGGTCTGACACGTGGCACTGGTCTCCTGCCCTCTGCAGAGCCCAGAGGTGTGGCCAGCGGCAGCAACCCCTCCCCTGCACCCCCTGAAAGTGAAGCACCATGATGCTGATCATCCCTTGCCTAGAGGTCGCTGAACTGACGACACCGCGCAGACTCCAATTTATTTCTACACATCAAATAAACAAATCAAGATCAAAAGGCACAGGAGTCTCATGGCCAGTACAGAGAGACTCAGAAGGAGCTTCTATCCCCAGGGCCATCAGGATGCTCAATGACTCCATGTACTGTAACAACCCATCATCTACACTCATTGCACACACATCCACATGCACACACTCGCCTTTAAACAAACACTCACCTTAACACTCACTTTAGACACTTTAACACTACATTATATGTATCTATTATTAAAGAGATTTGCACTACATTCATACCTCATTTGCAATTGCACCTTACACAGTTTTACTCAATGTACTTAGACTGTACCTAGGTTGTACTTTAGATTGTATATTGTACTGTATATTGTATATTGTATATTCCTCTTTACTTACTTTTCTTTAACTTACTTTTTACGTACTTTCTTACTTACTTTTTTTTACTGTATGCAGCACACTCTCAGGCGCTCATACAGAAGCAAGTATTTCAGCATAAAGTATGTGTATTTTATTGTGATAATTAATAAACAAACTTGAACTTGAGGAGGCGACAGGGACCCAGAGGCAGGACTGTTTCTTCTTTGACATCAAACAAGTTGCTCTCACCAAACACCTCCGTACCTCCGGACTGCATCACCTAACACCACCGTACCTCCGGACTGCATCACCTAACACCTCCGTACCTCCGGACTGCATCACCTAACACCACCGTACCTCCGGACTGCATCACCTAACACCATGTACCTCGGGACTGCATCACCTAACACCACCGTACCTCCGGACTGCATCACCTAACACCACCGTACCTCCGGACTGCATCACTGAACAGGCAGCACCAATTAAAGAGTTAACTCCATTCTTGCTTGCAGATCGGCAGAATCGGTGACACCTGTTACACATTTGCACACGTCAGACCAACAGTGCCAATACACAGGCCGGGAGTAATTGGGTCTTGGTGGTTGTACGTTTAATCAACGCGGCGGCCATACTGTAGATCCCCTGGGCAGCCGAAACAGATGGATGGAGTGACCGGAGGGATGGAGAGACGAGAGAGGGCGCGCGGCAGTGGAACGCAGTCTCTCCTGACTGTATAGTCTGTCCGAGGCCGCAGGAGCTAACGGCTGCGACATGTCTGCTGTTGGAAATATGGCGGAGAAACGACCGGCCGTTATTATGATAATGACTCAACCGTTCCCACATGAACATGAACTGTAATAAAACTATAGTATTCCTATGGGAAGGAGGCGGGGGTGGGGGGGGGGGTCGAGGGGTTCACACGCAACCAATTGCTGTAGAAATACTATTGAATCGCTATGGAAACCTAGCATTTCTATGGAAAAACTATCATTTTCTATAATATTCTACAAAAGAAAGGGATAGTGTCTTGGGGGGGGGGGCACAGGAATATAATAAATCACAACCGTATTTATGTGGTAAATCTCTATAGTGTGTATGAAAAGAAAACAGGAGTACTATAGGTTTTTTTCTTTTTGTACAGGCTGTGTCAGATAGCTATTGTCTCTATATTGGAGAGGTTTAATACCCTGGAATGGCACACGGGCTAATCTGGTGGATATGAAAGGGATATCTCTTCCATCGACAAGGACAAATGTAAACATATATTATATTAAAATAGGGAGGAGGAGGCGGAACCGATCCTTATGGATTCGAAGGGAGAATTCCATGCATGAGATGTCTGTTTGCTTTTGGTTTATCAGCGGCAACTGTTGTATCATACCGGTGTGTCTGATAATAACAAGCTGACTGTAAATCCGGTTTTTCAGGCTTTGTTTGCCTCCTGAGTTATGATATAATGCAATATGTGATTGTGTTCTAATATTGTGTCTTTATTTTCATAGGTAATAGATACAGCCTGTCAAGATAGTTGTGTTTCTTTCCTATACAATTTTACCCCAAAACACTTTTTGTTATATTTGTTGAAATGCTAATAACATTCTGACAGCCCACTGTAATATAATAAAAATCAATTGGTAAATGGATATCAAGAATGAATAAAAAAATTTATTAATCCATTGTTCCATTCTAAAATAACCTTTACCAATAAGGACCGAATGCAATGATTGGCCGAGCCACCTGCCTGTCTAACTATGTACTACGTCACTGGTGCATGCGTCACAGAGCTAATGCTGCAGCTACTAGCTACTTGGAACCCCCTGTTTACTACCTTTAGATTAGAAAAGTCGATTTTTTTTGTAACTTTCAAGCTCCACTTCCACCAACTTCCAAAAAAAAGGCCATGATAAAAAAGGGCCTGGATCAAGACAGGGCTGAGACCAGAATAAACATCGACACAGCTTTTGCTGGCGCCAACTGATGCAGTAAAGCCAGACCTAAAAAGTGATGCGATGGTCAGGTAGTTACTTTGTTTGTTTTGTATCGGATGGTTTATTATTTTCCTTGTATAGCACCAGGCAGGGCCCTCACTGCTTCGCTCAGAGGCTGAAGGGAGAGGTGGGGTGTATGAGCTGTGGATTTTCAAATTGACACTCGCTCCACAATCGTATAGACCAGCTCTAAATAGAATATAAACCCACAGGATATATGGAATTAAGATCAGATTGAGAACAGGCGCAAAAAGGTAGATCGATTTCAATTTGAAAGGAGGCGGCGTGCACATCATCGACCAGTGGGTTTATTTATTTAAATTTGATGCTGGAGATGGAATGGGGATTTTATATTTCAATCACATTTTCCCAAACGTTTATAATTAACAATAATGTATTGAATAATTTGTTAGAATAGCGAGTCCATGCCATCCATCCTTCATATCTCTCATATTGCCCACTGACATCCACACGCAAGGATACTGAATATGAAAATGAATGTCAGCATCTGCAGTGTGAGGTAATGGTATGAAGCCAAATTTCCCTCGGGGTGAATAAAGTATTTCTATTCTATTCTATTCTATTCTATTCTAAGTGCCTCATTGTAGAGGCAAACATGCTGGGATATATTGCTGGGTAAATGCACCTTTTGTGACATAGTTTACCCGCCCTTTAAGAGCTGATATAAATATTTATGATTGAAAACATAGTAAGTGGTGTCGAGAGTGATGCAAGGTACTTGAAAACAGGGTATTTTTAAGGAAATAACACAAAATATTATTCATTATTCAATCGTGGACTTCTTAGTAGCAAACAACAGGTGATTGAAAACAAGCAGCAGGTGATTATAATCAAGCAGCATGGTGATTATGATTAAATGACAACCGTGGCCGATGACCTGTGGTGTTGTGCTGAATTGTATGGCATCATGAGAATACTATGAATTCTGGTAAGGTTTATAACTATACATTCTGTAAAATAACTATTATTTATTAACAGTAATGATTATATTTTGTTTTCAGACGATTCTGTTGGAAGAAAATGTAACACTGTGTTTGGAGAAATTGTTAAGGGTATAGGCTGTCCCCGACTAAGGATTTGGATGGTCGACTATGATTGACCAAAATTTGCCATTAGTCGACTATTGGTCGACAAAAAAAACAAAAAAAAGGTATAATAATTATTTTTTGTATCATTCCATTTGGGCTGTGGGGGGTGCTTAATGTCTGAAGGAGTCGACTGAAGGCTTCTTGTCCTCTGCAAAAGCATGCAATTGGTCCACTGATGGATACATCTTGATATTTGTCTAGTCTATGTGTTCATTAGATGGGTGAAATCCTCTTTCAGTGCCTCTGTGCCTGTTTTCGTAGGCAGTTAGCCTCTGGTATGCGTGCCATTAGCGTTAGCCACGCTTCTAGACCTCTTTTATTTTGGAAAGAATAAAAAAATATATATATATATTATAATTATCTTTTATTTTTTATATATATATTCGACTAAGAGGTTGGCCAGTCAACTACGGCTCCTTTCGACCGATTAGTCGACTAATCGACTTATAGGGGTCAGCCCACTATACTGAAACATATTGCAAAGCATATTGCTTCTCCCCATAACTTTTTAGACAAAAGACTGTTTTGTTTATTGTTTTGTTATTTTACTTACTTAATTATAATTTTTCTTTTCACAGCAAATTATCTAGTATTCTTTTTACATTGTTATTTATTGTTTATATTTAAGGTAAATGTAAATGGACTCCCTCCCCCCCCCTATTTTTCCCTATTGTTAGGTTTTAGTGAGTTTTTCCTTACCTTCGCGTGGGGTATGTCTGGGAGTGTTTGCATTCTTTCATTTATTTGCATTTATTTTAAATTTGTTGGACCTTATGGTGTTCTTGTTCTGTTCTTGACTTATTGTTATGTTTTCTTCTTGACTTGTTTAAAGAAGACATGTACGGCCCATGGGGACATTAACGTGTGTTGTCGGGCCTTATAAATAAATTTGATTTGATTTGATTTGACTGCATTTATATAGCACTTTTATCAAAAGTGCTTTACAACTTATGCCTCACATCCACACACCGACGGTGGAGGCAACCATGCAAGGTGCCAACCTGTTCATCAGGAGCATTTAGGGTCTAAGTGTCTTGCTCAAGGAAACTTTGACACACTGCCGGGAGGAGCTGGAATCGAACCAGGCGACCGCTCTATCTCCTGAGCCACTGTCAGTAATGTTTATTGTTTGTGCAAGACATATTGCAATTTCATTGTAAAAACAAGGCTATGGAAGTGATATTGCTGCCATTACTGTCATCATCAAGTAGTAGAGGTTATAGTTTACTACAGGAGGCATCTGTGTGTGCCTCCATACCTCTCTGTCTCCTTTATAGTTTCATCTACCTCTTAAGCCCGGAGCCTATTTTCTGAAAATCCGCCTAAAATACATACCTAAGTAAATGGAATATTGCTCCACTTCTAGAAGCCTCATTTGCATATTATTGGTATCTAGGGACATCTATGGACCTCAGTGAATGTATTCCCAGTGTCAGAAATATTGTGTCTATTACTAGGCTTGCTTAAATTGTGATGAAACAAAGGAGAATATGAATTATGATTTTTCTTTGCATCTTTGACAGTGAATACCTACTTGAGATCATGTGTACAAAAAATCGAAGGAAATTAATAAAAGCGAAGATGATTAAATAGAATGTTCTGTAGATACAGTACTGAATTCTGACCAATGCAATTTGAAATATTATTATAGAATATAGAATAGCAGGCTTATAAATGACCTTATTATAGCCAATTCGCACATTTATATATATACATATATTATCTTTCAAATGGCCGAGTTCAATTTGGATTTAGTATCACCAGGCGTGCATAAGAACAGATAATGAAATCTACTGTGCTTTTTTATTTTCACAGGGTTCAACCGTTTTGAAACAAATTTTAGATCTAATTGTTGCTGCGTGCATGCTAACAATAGGGAAGAGAAACTAACTGCATTTCAATATTTGTCAATAACGTTATGTTTTGTGGTATATTATCCCGAATAATAAGAGTTATTAAACAAATGCGCCTTGAACCCCATAGATCCTTTCAGGAAGTGTAGTTTTGAAAAATTCCAACACAGATCCAGAGCTATGGATGTCCACTACAAAATGGTCGCGGGAGCGCGTGTGCACGTGGCGTCATTAAAACATAGTGCAACCAGGCGTCCCATGAGCATTGCATGCCTGGACTTGATTTATGTCATTTGCGGTCCGTCGGGCGGAAGAGGTTAAAGGGATATTTCGCTTTAGTAGAAATTGTCAAGTTTGAGCAGTCTATCTATGGTCATCTACAAGTAAGCTAGCAACCACTGCTGCCCCTGTCATCCGCTGTCAACACCATCATTCTTCCCAGGTGACCTAGTCTAACTATCATATTTGTGAAGCATAAACAAACTACTGCTGTGCAGATTTCAATAAAACAAATGTTACAGAGAGATTTGAACCTGTGATCCCCAGGCAGCCGCACTAACCAGTTGAGCTAAAGGGTCCGACCCGTTAGCAGGTGCTGGTTGACTGCGACGAACTCAATCCCCAGGGGTTAAGGCACTGAGATACCACCCCCATTGTACGTGAACCTGCTTCACAGATTACACAAGGAAGTAAGATCCCACCGCTGTCACCAATGTAACCGAGATATTTGAACCCATGATCCCGTGATCCTCAGGCAGCCGCACTAACCAGTTGAGCTAAAGGGTCCGACCCGTTAGCAAGTGGCGGTTGACTGCGACCGACTCATCCATAGTTTACACAAACAATTCTGAGTCAAAGGGATGTGTTTGTTTTGGCATTTGATGTGTGTTTATAGATGTATTACTTGTGGAAAATAAAAGCTAATCTGGTCAATTTTAGGTTTGAGTGTTTGCCTTGTGAAGTAACAATTTAATTCATATGGCAAATTGATTTGATAAGTTACACAAATACAGCCGTCTGTCTGAAACACACACAAACAGCTCTAGACACACACACCCACACGCATAGACACACACACACTAACACACACTCTCTCTCACATGACATCTCAGAGACCAGTTTTGGTGTAAACCTGATTAACGACAGACACACACACACTCATGTGTTCTAATTTGATCACACACACACACACCGAGAGAGAGAGAGAGAGAGAGAGAGAGAGAGAGAGAGAGAGAGAGACACAGACATCAGGTGACACCCATGCAAACCACACACACACCAAACCAGTTTACCAACGATTGAGGGCCAGACCCACTTGTGTATTGGAGATAGGATTTAAACAGCTTGTTGAGAACATCAACTCACTCAGTCTGGAAGAGGCTGTGTCAAGGATGGACCTTTGATGCTGTGCTGTGAAACCTGCTGCTTTGCTTTGCTTGGTGAATAAAACAACCTCTATCAATTGAGCCATTGTCTCTGAAACCAATCTCCAGTTGAATTCTTCCTTGGAAACTAGCGCTCTGCTCACAGAATATACTTCACTTGCATGGAATGTTTGGGGAGTGGTTACCATGGTTACCAACTGGCTTGCTGGAATAAATAAACATTCTGTGAAAAGTACTACACCTCAAGTGAAAAATTGTTCCTTTACTGATCATTTGAAAATGGCAACATTAGCTCAAAAAACAAGAACCTTTGACACAGAAAAATATATTACACAGGATAAAATTGCTGTATTGTAGGTTTATACTTCAGAAGTATGACATTTAGACTTAGTCCTCACAATGAACGGACGTGAATAAGATAAGATAATATATTCCTTTATTGATCGCCTTGAGGAGCATGACAGGTTGTTGGAATGGTGGCATTGACAGCAGATGACAGGGACAGCAGCGGTCGGTAGTTTACTTGTAGATTACTTTAGATAGTGGTAAGACAGCTGATTTGTGGACGTCTTCCTCCGAGGCCTCTGTTACACCTCCTCCTCCCACCTTATCCTCCCCTTCCTCTCCCCTCACACCCTATTCTTTGTTTCGCCCCTCCCCTCAACCCCGCCCCCCTTTCCGAGAAAGCTTGACAATAAATTTGTATCAACCATGAAGATTTGACCTTGTGCATAATAATCTGGTTCCTCCACTGTATATACAGATTTATACCGAATACGATGATACCGTCATGAATTCAAAATATATTCAAAGGTATGGACTTATACTATACCATCCTCAACAATATACATATTGTAAAAAGTATACATACATATATTTTAAGTGAATCAAATAATGGTTCCTTGCGGCAGTATTTAAAAATAAAATGGACGATTTAGAATGAAATGGCACCATGACAATATTATTACGACAAGATAATGACACTGAAAAATGTCATCACGTTTTAATTTGTACTGGAAAACAACATTGTATACCCTGAAGAGTATTTTATGTCAAAACATTGGTAATGTAATAAATTATCCTTGAATAATGGCTACATCCTTCACACCACTGGAAAACAAAACGCCATCAAATACTGTTATACCGTCAAGACCAAGAGAAATACCATGATGCGATTTCTTTGGCCATATCGCTCAGCCCTAGTCTGTATCTATGAACGGCTTATGGTGTCTGTCTCCTTGTCTACCTTTCTGCCTGACTCTTTGGTGTCATAATGTGTGCCATGCTTGACTGAACCCCTTCCCCCCCGGGATGAAGAAGACATCATTCCAGATTTCCTCTGTAACGAGGTGAGGCGAGGCGGCGATGCGTAACATTTTTTCCAAGAGATCCCTAATTCAGCTAACATTCAGCCATCTCCTCTCAGCCTTCTGAGGACGCCCACCATGGGGGGCTTTGTGTCATTGAAAGGTGAAAGCAGCCTTGGAACGAGCCGGGAGAACATTTTACTTTTATTCAATCAGCGAAACGTGATTGACAAGGCCGGAATTGTCGCTGCCTGTGTGACCTTGACGGAGGGCTGATGGCTGAGATTTGGAGCTAGCGTTTGTGAAAGTGTGAGCGCCTTGCTGTGCCAGTCTCACGCTAATGTTGCTTATCGACAAGGATGCAGACTAACTCCACGTGAAAAGTTGTTGCTTAATGGCTCTGATCTGTCTTCCGCCCCTCCCCTGGCTGGCTGTGTGTGTGTACACTCAATCTCTCTCTCGCTATCTCTTTCTCTCTGTCTCTCCGTCGGTCTTATCTCCTTCAGTCCCTCTCTCACTCACTATCATTCTCAATCTGCCTCTCGTTTTCGCTCTTTTTCCGCTAGCTTTTTTTGTCTCTATATTTGTTTCTCAAATGCACATACACATACCTACGGGCTTATTTAACGCAAACACTCACACACACAACTCCTGACACACCATCACCATCACCACCTTAACCCTCTATTCTACCCTCTATATTATCCTCCTAATAAGATATCAATCATTAAATTTGACCCCCCCCAGCCAGATATTGGTTGTTGCCTCAGGGCAACAGTGTGCTGCGAGGGATACTAAAACACCAAGGTTTTCAACCCCCCTAATGTTAATAATGTCTGTACAATGTTTCCCTGAGGCAACGAACGAGGGGGGGAAAAAAACAGTTTTAGTATAAATGATGTGGGAGAACTATGTGATTTAATGTTCTATGCCTTACCGTGACTTTGTTTATTTTGCTGCTGTCTATTTTATGCTTATTGTATGTCTGCACTTTATACATTGCTCTTGACCAGATCAACATTGTGAATAAGAAACCTGTTCTTAATGTTTTATCTGGCTAAATAAAGGTAATAATAATAATCTAAATAATTAAACAATCAAATATGCTTCTTCACATATTCATGCACATTTCTACCAAGTTATTTAAATGTAAACGTGTAGAAAAGTGTTACTTATCTTTTCTTTTGCTGGCACTGTGTCACATGGGGCTTCGCTTCCTGAAAGAACTGCTCCACCCCCACACAAAAGCCCACACCCACTTCAGATTCTATTGGACAGAGACATGTCTAGTACAAATTAAATATATATAAAAAATAAAAAGTAAGGGGCAGTGTCGGGGCCTGTTACGACCCTGGCTCAGAGGGAAGCAACATAAGGGCACACAGACACCAATGGTCTGTGTTTAAACCAAAAGACTATAACTATTATAATATCTAGCACAAACTAACGATCAATGTGGTGTAAGATAGGGAGATACTTGTTCCAACAGTGTCTTCCTGGTAGCAATCTCAGTGCATGTGTGGGTGGGGAAGTGCCTTTGAGCCTGCCAGGCAGGTGTCCAATTAGCAGCAATCAGCTGAAACACAGGACACAGGATTAACCAAAATATGGTACATAACATTTCCCCCACCAAAATGGTTGCACAGGAGGCAACCACTACACATCAAACCACCAAACAGTGAGTCACTACCACAAAGCGGCAATGGGTCGGCCCCTGTCGAACACGACCATCAACCTTGTCGAATACTCCCCACTGTGGAACATTCGACAATGCTGTTTAAAACAAAAAACAACACTGTCCCGACTCTCGGGCAAGCGAGACCTCACAAAAGGTTCCTCCACTGCGGTATATGGCTGGAGTGGGGCAGGCTCATCCTCCACTGAGGCGTAAGGCTTAAGACCCCATCGACAAACCAAGACCTTATCACATATGAGCTCCATTTCAACAGGCCTCTCCACCGATACCGACCTGTCAAAAAGAGACTGCAAACCTAAATCAATATGAGAGATAAGCTCACTGCGCTCAACAGGACAGAACACAGAAAAACAAAAATCATAGGTCTCTGATACCACCACAGCGCCCATATCCATTCCTCCTGGCACTGGCAGTTCAGGATACTGCAAATCGTGAACATCCAGAGTAGGATGCACCGCCTCAGGTACGGCCCTCACAAAAGCATCTGGAATACCATCCAAAATGGCGTCACACAAAATAACATTGTCATGATCAAAATGGTTGCCACTCATCAGACCAGGTCGTGAAGGTTGCTCCTGCTGTATAGGACACAGGTAACTAGGTTGACTAGCATAACTAGCATACCCAGTGCCTGGCAGAGAGTCAGTGTGGACACGTGAATCAATATCAGAATCATCAACTGACATACTGGGATCATCCCTGCCCACAAGTGAAACATCATGAACAGTAGAGTTACTGTGGGAAGGCTGGCAGCCTAAGCCAGGCCTTGTAGCCTCTTTAACTAGAACGGTGTATGAAACACCAGAAACACTAACAGAAATGGTGCCACATGAATCAACAACATTTCTCATAGCATCCTTCCCACACTCATCCTCCAATTCGTCCGTGGCCTCAGCCACTGTACAGGCTGGGAAGACCTCGAGACACTGCGCTGCCAGATCATCTCCTGCCACATGCATATCCGGCACGCATGTCACCTTCGGTTCCACCACCGGGCCTGACACAAAGGCACAATCAAGAAAATCATTCTGCAGAGGTACATCCACAGTGTGCATTCCAAAATTCTCAACAGGGTCACTTTTCAATTCAACAAAGAATGTGTCACTAAGTGTAACGTCACAATTTGAGTTATCAACATCATGGCTGTCACTTCTGTCCTTTGACATTGCCCGTGTTACAGCACACACAGGGAACACTCCTGGATGTCTCTGTGCCAGCCCATCAGGGACCTCAGAAACCACAGGGATGGGAATTACAACTGGAGTAGCCAGCACTTTGCCACCAGCCAAATCATTCCCTAGAATGAAGGACACACCTTTTATGGGAATGTGAGAATATACCCCCACGACAACATTGCCTGATACTAAGGGAGAGTTGAGTGTGACCTCATGCAAAGGTGCATCCACAAAGCCTCCTCCAAAGCCTTGAACAATGGCACCGGAATGCAATGAAGACTTTTCTGAAAACGGCAAAATCCCCTCCAGAATGAGGGACTGAAAAGCTCCTGTATCTCTTCATATTGTTATAGCCTGCTTTGACTCTAGTGCATCAGTCAGGGAAACAAATCCATCCATCTTAAATGTTGAGGAGCCCTCGAGCTCTTTGTTCGCACCTTTGATACTCCCCCCATCACCCTCTAACGTCGGCATAGTTGTGAAGCCACAGTTTTGACATTTCTCTGTTCAAGCACAGGGCACCCAGCAACGATATGACCAGGCTCCTTACAGTAGAAACATATAACCCCCTCTGGGAATGCACTAGCAGAACCACCAGGCCTCGGAGTAGAAGTAAACTGATCAGCAGACACAGGTTTTGGGAAACGGCCCCCCTGAAAAGGACGCCTACCCCTGGACTCAACACGGTATTCCTCCACAAAGACGGACTTGTGTGTCAACACAAACTCATCAGCCAAAACAGCAGCATTGCCTATCTTCAATACCTTACGCTCGTTTAGATGAGTGGAAACGGTATCAGGAACACATCTTTTAAATTCCTCTAGGAGAATCAACTGTCTAAGCTGCTCCTTTGACTCTGCCTTCTGAGAGGTGCACCATCTATCAAATAGGTTCTCCTTCTCTTTTCCAAATTAAACATATGTCTGTCCCTCCGACCTGCGATAGCCTCTAAAACGCTGACGATAGGCCTCTGGGACTAACTCATAAGCCCTCAATATGGAAGCTTTAACAAGCTCATAGTCAGCACTTTGTTCAAGGGACAGAGCAGTATACGCCTCCTGCGCCTTACAAACGAGGACACACTGCAGCAGCAGCGTCCAGGCCGTATTAGGCCACTTCAATGTGGTTGCCACCCGTTCAAAAAGGGGAAAGTACCTATCCACATCCTTCTCAAAAAAAGGAGGCACCATCCTAATATTTTTGCCGACATCAAAAACGGAACGCGACTCTGAATGCAGAAAAAACCCGCCTGCAAGGCAGCATGCTTAAATTCAAGCTCCTTCAGCGCACGTTCGTGCTCCAAGTTCTTCAAGTAACGCTCTTGCTGTAGCTGTTGTTCCTTAAGCTCACGCTCTCTCTCCTCTCTCCTCTCCTCTTGTTGTAGCTGTTTTTCCTTAAACGCTAACTCCCTAAGCCTCCAATCACCCAGAGTAGCGGAGACACGTCAGAAAAAAAAGGCTCCTCCACCCTCGCCACAAGCACACGCTCCTCAATGAGTATAGCCCTCAAAGTACTCAAGGCAGTTGTTTTTAAACGCTTCTCACTGGCAGTAAGCTCCACATTGTAGTGCACAGCAAGCTTCAGAAGCTGCTCTTTGGAAAACCTCTCCAACATCTCATCAGAAGGGTTATCAACAAAATCCTTTATGGTAGCCATCCTTACTGTACCAGCGCCACAAACTACTCACTTTAGAGTTACCAAAAGCTGCCAAAACCATCCTAGCATACACACAATTTATCTGAAGAACCACTAAAGAACCACTGAAGAACCACTGAAGAACCACTGAAGAACCACGAAGAACCACGAAGAACCACTAAAAAACCACTAAAGAACCACTAAAGAACCACTGAAGAACCACGAAGAACCACTGAAGAACCATGAAGAACCATGAAGAACCATAAAGAACCACTGAAGAACCACTGAAGAACCACTGAAGCACCGCTGAAGCACCACTGAAACACCACTGAAGCACAGCTGAAGCACCCCAGAAGCACCGCTGAAGCACCGCTGAAGCACCCCTGAAGCACCGCTGAAGCACCCCTGAAGCACCGCTGAAGCACCCCGAAGCACAGCAAATGGCACACGGCAAATGGCAAACCACACAAGAGAACCAACGCCCTTCAGTAACACAAACCAGTGAGGCAAAAAAAAAAAAATGTTACACTCAAAAAAATAACAAACAAATTCAAACAGGTGCCCCTTATAATCTGATATGACTACTCACAGCTTCTACATCTACACTGCAGTCAATGAAGGACTGCCAGGCCCACCACAGAACTTACAAATAACTTACATCAGGCCCTAACACACTACCTGTATTTTCTGGCACCCTAACCTACCTATCCTGAAGCTAAAGCACTGTAGACCTAACCCTCTTCAACCACACCTGCTACCAGCCAAAGATCATATTGACCACCAACCCGTCAAGTATATGGTATGGTACAAGACAAGTAGATGGTACTAATCCCTTCTATGACTGCCCCAGGGGTAAGTGGTACACAGGAAGCTACACACTACCTACTACAAAATAATGACACTACCTACATGTGGTGTCCACTAAACTAAATATTTTAACAGCATACAGGTAGTCAAATCAAATCTCAAAGTAAGGGCATACTCACATGTTTGAAGACCGGCTCAAGCCCCCATCAGGTTACACAACACCTGAACACTACCCAAACCACAGCACCAAGACACACCACGAAAAAAGAAAAAAAGAAAAAAATATATATATATCTTTTTTCTACCAAAGGCAATTGCCTAACGAAACAAGTCTAGGGGTAATGTTTTCCAAATTCACTCCCGGACCAGCGCCCAATTGTTACGACCCTGGCTCAGAGGGAAGCAACCAGGCCCGGACTGGCCATCGGGAGTTTTCCCGGTGGCCTGGCCTGCACAGATTTAAAAAAAAATATTATATAAAAAAATAAATAATATTTTTTTTTTGCCAGGCCATTGTTTCTAGTTGTGGCGGCGGCACGGCGCGATAGTTAGATAACCTAGGTGGGTGGGGAACAACCAAGATTTCACTGTCTGCGACAGAGTTGGAGAACTATCTGACTCTCTCTCTCTCCCTCACGCGGATCACACACACACAATGGAGCCGTGCTGCCGCTTGTGATTGGTGGAGGCGGGACCAGGCGATACAACTGATTGACAGCGGAGGCGGCGAATGGAATGGCAGAGGGCACTCAGATGCAGAATAACAGCCAGGCAATGAGCCAGGTAGTGAGGGACTTCTGAGAGATCAGAGAGAGAAAGTCAATTAACGTTGATGTCAAGATGGACAGTGGAAGAAAGAGAAGGGTGGAGGAGAGAGGGATAAAACAAAGAAAAAGAAAGGCCCTTACAGGAGAGAGTGGTTAACTGTATTATAATAGTAAATAGAAAAATATGTTGTGCTCTTGCTTTTTTCTTTTTGAAGGTGGAGAGAGTAGCATTGCTAGTGCCACAACAGTTTTATTTGAGGTTCATAACAGTACATTGTACTAAGCAATTGTTGGCTCATTAGTTTGTGATTCACATGCACTAAAATTCACCAGAATGCAGGAAATTAAGTCTTTGTAACAAAAAATGTCCTGGTGGGGGACCCCCAGACCCCCCGCTTAAAAAGTGGCCTGATTGGGGCTATATTTCGCGCTATATCTCCCGGTATGAATTATTTCCCCAGTCCGGCCCTGGAAGCAACATAAGGGCACACAGACACCACTGGTCTGTGTTTAAACCAAAAGACTATAACTATTATAATATCTAGCACAAACTAACGATCAATGTGGTGTAAGATAGGGAGACACTTGTTCCAACAGTGTCTTCCTGGTAGCAATCTCAGTGCATGTGTGGGTGGGGAAGTGTCTTTGAGCCTGCCAGGCAGGTGTCCAATTAGCAGCAAAACACAGGACACAGGATTAACCAAAACATGGTACATAACAGGGCCAAAAATGGGGTTTGTTGCCTCAGGGCAACGGTATGCCATAGTCTTAACCTAACCCCAGACCTAGGCCTGATAACCACGAAATACAACCTTTAATGTCCTGTCACTTCCCCCAAAATATCCTATCTTCCCATGTCTCAAATCCAAACAGGTTCTCGCAGTAATACAAATACACACACACACACACACACACACACACACACACACACAACAGCCTTGGCGCTCGATGCGATGGAAACATCCGTCCTCTGCCTTTGTCCCCAGGAGACCACGTCCCTCTGGTCCTCGCCCAGCGTGTGCGGGGGGCTGATGAGGTGAAAGTAATCTAAATGGCGTTCAGAGTGGTGAAGGAGACGAGAGACCTGCAACCACTCAGAACGACTACACAGTAACATTACCCCCCAACATACCCCCAGCCGCAGGGGTGCAGACAGCAGCTCTCACAAGGGTGTGTGTGTGTTTTTTTTAGGGGGGGGGGTTGTCGAATTTTCTTTTTTTACTCGACTGAGTTGGGGGGGGGGGGGGTCACTGCCTTCTGTAATGTTTCCATCTCTTTCTCGCAGGGGTCGGTAATTGAGCGTCAGGGAAATTGTTACGAGTCGAAACAAAGTCACTAGAAACAGAACTTTGTCTTCCTCATCGGCCATCGATAGGGGAAAAAAAGGCCAGTGGGGAACAGATGAGAGGGACAGAAGGTGGTTTTATGTCATTCTACAAATGGGCAAAATACAAAACGTGTGTATTTTAGTGTGTGTGTGTGTGTGTGTGTGTGTGTGTGTGTGTGTGTGTGTGTGTGTGTGTGTGTGTGTGTGTGTGTGTGTGTGTGTGTGTGTGTGTGTGTGTGTGTGTGTGTGTGTGTGTGTGTGTGTGTGTGTGTATGGGGGTAGGTACGTGTGTGTGTGTGTGTGTGCGTGTGTGTATTGGGGTAGGTGCGTGTGTGTGTGTGTATTGGGGTAGGTGCATGTGTGTGTGTGTATTGGGGTAGGTGCGTGTGTGTGTGTGTATTGGGGTAGGTGCATGTGTGTGTGTGTGCACGCATTAGTGTGTGTATGCATGCGCACGTGTCTGTGTGTTTCTGTTTCTGTGTGTGTGTTGACAGTGGTGCAGTGGCAGTCATTTCCCTTGTCATACACGGGTGTGTGTGTGTGTGTGTGTGTGTGTGTGTGTGTGTGTGTGTGTGTGTGTGTGTGTGTGTGTGTGTGTGTGTGTGTGTGTGTGTGTGTGTGTGTGTGTGTGTGTGTGTGTGTGTGTGTGTGTGTGTGTGTGTGTGTGTGTGTGTGTGTGTGTGTGTGTGTGTGTGTTAGTGAAGATGCTCTCGCGGGGACCCCTGAGCTGGTTTCCAAAATGTAGAGCAAAGCATCTCCAGACAGACACAGTAATTTAGTTGGGTTGTTTTCATCTACAAGGACAAGGTGACCCCTTGCCACTGACACAAAATGAGGCAGAAGAATCAAGAGCACTGGATCTGCTGGGGATATTAGAAACAGGACAGAATAGGCATCTTCACGTCAGCGACGGAGCAGAAGTGGTTGACGGGGTGGGAGAATGAGGGGAGACTTTGTGTGTTATACGTGTTTTTTTTCTTTTACGAGGGCGACTACAGCAATGTCGTGAGCAACGGCATTGTGTCGCAGTGTTTCGGCTCATGCGATATCCATCTTCATATAAGATAACTATCGTTCCTGTGGGGAAATTACATGGTTGTCAACAGCACTAAGCGGCCTGGTTTGGAAGAGAATGCTTAAAAAAAAGAAAAAACTGTAAATCTTTGTGGGGAGAAAAGAAAGAAAATTGAGGATGAAAAAAAGATGATAACTTAAAGGGATATTTTGCTTTAGTAGAACTTGTCAGGTTTCAACAGTCTTATCTAAAGTAATCTACAAATAAGCTAGCGACCTCTGCTTTGTCGTCCGCTGTCAACACCACCGTTCATCCAGGTGTCAGGCTCCTCATTCACTTCCATTCATTTCGGGGGCTTAGTCTAAATAGCTGAAGTAAAGACAAACTACTTCTGCACAGATTTCAATAAAACAGACAGTTCTGAGTCAAAGGTACGTGTTTGTTTTGGCATTTGATGTGTGTTTACAGATGTATTACATTTGAAAAATAAAAGCAGATCCATTCAGTTTGTTTGAGTGTGCTGTGTGTCTTTGCCCTGCATGGAGGAGGGATTCTAAACAAACGTGAAAAGTTGACAGTTGGTCAAATTACAACTCAAGTGAGAAATAGCTGACTTTTATTGTTTGTTGTATTGGTTGTCCTTTTTACCACTTTTTCTGTCAACTACACTGAGCTACCAGATACCTGAATTACCCCAAGGGGATGAATAAAGTATCTTTCTTTCTATCTATCTATCTATCTATCTATCTATCTATCTATCTATCTATCTATCTATCTATATATCTATCTATCTATCTATCTATCTATCTATCTATCTATCTATCTATCTATCTATCTATCTATCTATCTATCTATCTATCTATCTATCTATCTATCTATCTATCTATCTATCTATCTATCTATCTATCTATCTATTTCCCATATATTTATTATTTGAAAATGGCAACATTAGCTGCAAAAAACAAGTATCTTACACATAATAATATTGCTGTATTGTTTGTTTATGATTCAGAAGTATTATATTTAGACTAGGTAAATGAAATGGAAGTGAATGAGGAGCCTGACACCTAGGAGGAATGGTGGTGTTGACAGCAGACGGCAGGGACAGCAGTGGTTGCTAGCTTACTTCTTCTTCTGGCGTCTGTCTTTAGACCTGCAGCTCCGTTGAGGCAAGTCAGGCCAACGTTTCGTCGTCCAGTTCCATCAAACGCGTTCTCCATACGGTGGCCAGTGTTTGGGGCAACTAGTGATTATATGTTCCACAGTCTGTGCAGGGGCTCCACACTCGCATGAGGCACTGTCCTTGAGACCCCACCTCTTCATTGAGGCGCCATAGCGTCCGACGACGGTGCTTTACCGGTGTGGCTTGTAGGCAACCAGAGACTGTCCGCAGGACGCTGTTGAGGACAACATCCAGCTTCTTCACGTGGGTGCTACGGCACCAGACCGGGGTGCAGTACTCAGCGGCAGAGAACACCAGGGCCAGTGAGGAGATGTGCAGTGTCTTTGTTGAGGCTCCCCATGTGGTGCCGGCTAGTCGTCGTATCAGCGCGGTACGGGCGGTTGTTTTTCCCCTGGCACCTTCCAGGTGTTGTTTGAATGACAGTGTTCTGTCAAGCTTCACACCAAGGTATGTGGGGGTATGTTGGTACTGTAGCCGGACGTTATCCACCATGACGCTCATCTCACGGGTCGCTTCCCTGTTGTTGAGGTGGAACATTGTAGACATTGTCTTTCCCATGCTGAGCTTGAGACGCCAGTTCCTCAGGTATGAAGACAGGATGTTCATATCTTCAGTGAGGCCCTTTTCGGCTGCTTCCCAAGTTGGCTTGCTGAGTAGGATGGCCAGGTCGTCTGCATAGCTATACTGCTTTGATTGAGTTGCAGGCAGGTCGTATATGTAGATGTTAAACAGCATCGGTGCCAGCACTGAGCCCTGTGGGACGCCATTCCTGAGTTTCCTCACTCTGCTGCATTGGCCGTTGCTGGTGTGTAGCCGGAACCGGAAACTGCGGTTACTAATAGATGACTTCAGATAGAGGTGAGACTGATGATTTTTGACAAGTTCTACTAAAGTAAAATATCCCTTTAAGGTAATATAATGAAGTCATAGAGATGGGAAGAGTGCTGCACTGCATGATGTATCCTCAGAGCACAATGCCATTCAGTCTTCCTCTGCCACATGTTTAGGGGCAATCGACTGTTCGCATGTATATTACCGCCACCTAGAGGCTCCTAAGTTATTCAGCAATGAGGTAACTGATACCCATCACTCCTTCCACTTGCCACAAGTGGCAATTATACATAAAGTTCTGTTTTCCAACCACCATTACAACTCAAATTAAGAAGAAGTTGTATTCTGGGTAGAAAACGGGTGGAGTTTTCTGAATTTGATTCTAATGGCATTGCTAGAGATCGCATAGCAATACTGTGTGAATACCGCAGGAACTATCTCTCTAGATTACCCACTTATCCGAGTCAGTCAACCGTTACAGATATGAACAGCATTAGAATAAAGACAGATATGCAGATACATTACATTATAGCCGTTTAGAAGATGCTCACAGTGACTTGTAAATGGTAAATGGACTGCATTTATATAGTGTTTTTATCCAACTATCCAATACAACTTTTGCCTCACATTCCCCCATTCACTCACACATTCACACACCGACGGCAGAGGCGACCATGCAAGGTGCCCACCTGCTCATCTGCAGCAGTGTCTTGCTCACGGACATTTTGACACGCTGCTAGCATCTTACATCAAGTGCAACAGTAGAGTAAGATCCCCCCCCCCACGCACATGCACACACACACACACAAACACACACACACACACACACACAAACACACAAACACACACGCTACATCCCTACACCACTGACAACACCATTCCTGTAGGATCTGAAGAAGGTGTTCTGCTTAAATGTCAGCCTTACGGCCACAATAAAGTGATCCTCTACAGATACTGTGAGTCCTGTCTCTTCTGTCCATGGAGAGTCAATATTAAATATAATAATAATAATAATAATAATAATAATAATAATAATAATAATAATAATAATAATAATAATAATAATAATAATAATAATAATAATAATAATAATAATAATAATAATAATAATAATAATAATAATAATAATAATAATAATAATAATAATAATAATAATAATAATAATAATAATAATAATAATAATAATAATAATAATAATAATAATAATAATAATAATAATAATAATAATAATAATAATAATAATAATAACAATAACAATAACAATAACAATAATAACAATAACAATAACAATAACAATAACAATAACTAGCATGCAAACGGATTATTTTAATGAACTGGAAAGAACGCAAACCGAACTGCTTCAGTTTGGAGAACTTCATGGACTTGCTATCGATGGAACAGGCTGCTCTGTCTCTTCAAGAGAGTGATAGGCCCGATGGCCTTCAAGGTCCCCTGAACTTTATTAGATCACTGTGTATTGAACCTTTGTAACGCTCTGCAACCCCCCCCCCCCCCCCCCCTTGCCCCTTGTTATTATTATTATTATAATTTCTTGTCTTGTCTTGTCATGTATGTATTGTCTTGTTTGTGAAAAAAAAAAACTCTAAATATCAAAAAAAAAAAACAACAACAATAACAATAACAATAACAATAACAATAATAATAATAATAATAATAATAATAATAATAATAATAATAATAATAATAATAATAATAATAATAATAATAATAATAATAATAATAATAATAATAATAATAATAATAATAATAATAATAATAATAATAATAATAATAATAATAATAATAATAATAATAATAATAATAATAATAATAATAATAATAATAATAATAATAATAATATTGTTTCCTGGGTGAGAATATAACGGCAGTCAACAATGAATACGTAAAGTTAGTTTGTTAGGAGCAGGTTGGTACACGTAATAATTGGTGTTAGGTGCCCTTGCTCAGGGGTGGTCAGGACAGTTTTAGGCACTATGTTGTGTAGGTATAGGTATTGTTACGACCCTGGCTCAAAGGCACGCAACCTATGTGCAACCGACACCAAAACTCGTGTATTAACTCAAAGTGCTACTATATTAAGGAATTACTAGTGTAAACTAAAGGATAAGGACTGGAAGAACGTGACTATCTATCTGTTAACCACCTCTTCTGAACACCGACCCTGCATGTGTGTTACCAGGGTTGATTTTAAAGATACTCCCAGCAGGTAACCAATCAGCACTAATTGGCTAATTGGCAGCCCTCACCTGCATGCCCCGTGACACAGGAGTGATCAGGCTCGTGGTACATAACACCTCCCCCACCAAACTGGTTGCCCCAGAGGCAACCACCACACAACAACCCATAAACAAAACAAAAAAAAACAACTGTGACCCATTAGTTGTCAGGGCCACCACCACAACAGTGATAGCGGGTCGGCCCCTGTCGAACACGACCACCAACCGTGTTGTATGCTCCCTTTCAACAGGCCCCTCCACCGATACCGACCTGTCAAAAATAGACTGCAAACCAAAATCAACCTGAGAACTGCGCTCAACAGAACAGAACACAGCAAAACAAAAACCATAGATCACTGATACCACCACCGCGCCCATATCCATCCCACCTGGCACTGGCAGTCCAGGATACTGCAAACCGTAGACATCCAGAGTAGGATGTACCGCCTCAGGTACAGCCCCACCGTCCCTGGAACATGGCAGTATGACAGTCACAAAAACGTCTGGAACACCATCTAAAATGGCGTCACCCAAAATAACATTGTCCTGATCAAAATCAAAATGGCTGCCACTCAACAGACCAGGTCGCGAAGGTGGCTCCTGCTCCACAGGACACAGGTAACTAGGTTGACCATCACACCTAGTGCATGGCAGAGAATCAGTGTGGACATGTGGATCAATGTCAGAATCATCAACTGACATACTGGGACCATCCCTGCCCACAAGTGAAACATTAGGGACAATAGAGCTACTGTGGGAAGGCTGGCAGCCTAAGTCAGGCTTAGTAGCCTCTCCAACTAGAACGGTGTCACATGAAACAACAGCACCTCTCATAGCATCCTTCCCACACTCCTCCTCCAATTCGTTTGTGGCCTCAGCCACCATACAGGCTGGGAAGACCCTGAGACACTGCGCTGCCATACCATCTTCTGCCACATGCTTCTCCGGCACGCATGTCAACTCTGGTTTCACCACCGGGCCTAACGCAAAGCCACAATCAAGAGAATCATTATGCAGAGGTAGATCCACAGTGTGCTTTCCAAAATTCTCAACAGGTACACATTTTAACTCAACAAAGACTGTGTCACTAAGTGTAATGTCCCAAGTCGAAGTATCAACAACATCACTTTTGTCCTTTGACATTTCCCGAGCCACAGCACACACAGGAAACACTCCTGGATGTTTCTGTGCCAGCTCATTAGGGACCTCAGAAACCACAGGAATGGGAGTTACAACCGGAGTAGCCAACACTTTGTCACCAGCCAAATCATTCCCTAGAATGAAGGACACCCCCTTTATGGGAATGTAAACTTTACATTGTGAGAACATACCCCCACAACAACATTGCCTGATACTAAGGGAGAATTGAGTGTGACCTCATGCAAAGGTGCATCCACAAATCCACCCCCAAAGCCCCGAACAACGACACCGGAATGCAAAGAAGAGTTTTCTGAAAACGGCAAAACCCCCTCCAGAATGAGGGACTGAAAAGCACCGGTATCTCTCCAAATTGTTATAGCCTGTTTGGACTCTAGTGCATTAGTCAGGTAAACAAATCCATTCATCATAAACCTTGAGGAACCCTCAAGCTCTTTGTCCACACGTTTGATACTTCCCCCATCCCCATCTAACGTTGGCATAGGCGTTCTGCATATGGTTTCTACCAGAGCCACGGTTCTGACATTTTTCTGCTCAAGCACCGGGCACCCAGCAACGATATGACCAGGTTCTTTACAGTAGAAACAGATAATCCCTTCTGGGAATGCACCAGCAGAACCACCCCGCCTAGGAGGTGAAGTTAACTGACCAGCAGACACAGGTTTTGGGAAACGGCCCCCCTGAACAGGACGCCTATCCCCGGACTCAACACGGTAGTCCTCCAAAAACACGGACTTGTGTGTCAACACAAACTCATCAGCGAAGACAGCGGCGTCGCCTATCTTCGATACCTTACGCTCATTTAGATGTGTGGAAACAGTATCAGGAACACATCTTTTAAATTCCTCTAGGAGAATCAACTGCCTAAGCTGCTCTCTTGACTCTGCCTTCTGAGAAGTGCACCACCTGTCAAACAGGTTCTCCTTCTCCCTTCCAAATTCAACATAAGACTGCCCCTCCGACCTGCGATAACCTCTAAAACGCTGACGATAGGCCTCGGGGACCAACTCATAAGCCCTCAAAATGGAAGCTTTAACCAGCTCATAATCAGCGCTTTGTTCAAGGGACAGAGCAGTGTAGGCTTCTTGTGCCCTACCAACTAAAACACATTGCAGCAGCAGTGTCCAGGCGGTATCAGGCCACTTCAATGTGGTTGCCACCCGTTCAAAAAGGGGAAAATATCTTTCCACGTCTTTCTCAAAAAATGGTGGCACCATCCTAATATTCCTGCCTACATCAAACCCGGAACGTGACTCTGGATGCAGAGCACCCGCCTGCAAGGCAGCATGCTTATATTCAAGCTCCTTCTGTGCGCGCTCGTGCTCCAACAACATTTGTTTCTCCTTAAACTCACGCTCCTCACGCCTCTCCTTAAGCTCACGCTCCTCTCTCCTCTCCTCACGCTCTCGTTCTAGCTACCTTTCCTTAAACTCCAACTCCCTTATCCTCCACTCACCCTCCACACCAGGTAATAGCGGAGACGCGCCAGACGAAGGAGGCTCCTCCACCCTCTCCTCAAGCACCTGCTCCCTAACGAGTAACACCCTTAACGCACTCAAGGCAGACGGCTTCAAACATTTCTCCCCTGCAGAAAGCTCTACCCTGTAGTGTACAGCAAGTTCTAGCAGTTGTTCTTTGGAAAACTTCTCTAACAAGTCATGAGACGGGCGATCAACAAAGTCCCTGATGGAAGCCATTGTCACTGAACCAGCCACCCCAAGCTACACACCCAACCTCACAGTCACAAAGAACCACTAACGAACCACGAAGACCCCCCCAACGAACCACTGAAGAACCACGAAGAACCACTGAAGAACCATGAAGAACCACTGAAGAACCACTGAAGAATGCTAAATGCCAATAATAACAACCAGAAGGGAACGCGGTGGAAATGTGAGCTCTACGGAGCGCACCTTTCTAGGTTGCAAAAGAAAAAAAAAGAAAAAGAAAAATAAAACACACCCACCCTAAATAGACGTGTCATACACGCAGGGTGTTAGGTGCTACCAGGTATGCTCACCAAACACTCAAACAAACAAAATAAATCCAACAAACAATCCCAAACAGGTGCGCCTTCTAACCTGATGTGACTACATATGCTTCTACGTCTAAACTGCAGTCACAACCGGCCCACCACATGTCTACCCTAAGAAACACTAAATCAAGCCCTACCACACTACCTGTGTTTTCTGGCCGCCCTAATCTACCTACCCTTAAACTAATGCCCTGTAGACCTAACCATCTTCAACCACACCTGCTACCAGTCAAAGATCATACTTGACCATCCACCCGTCCAGTACATGATACGGTACCAGACAAGCAGATGGTGCTAATCCCTTCTCTGACTGCCCCAGGAGTACGTGGTGCACAGGACGCTAACCAACAACCAGAAAATAATGTCCCTATCTACATGTGGTGCCCACTAAACTATATATTTTAACAGCATAAGTAGTCACATCAAATTACAAACAAATACGGCATACTCACCTGTTTGATGAAATGGCTCAAGCCCCCACGCTACACCATATGTAACGAACACCACCCAAACCATAATACCATGACACCCCGTGTAACACAAAAAAAAACACCAAACAAATTTCTAGGGGTAAAGATCCCGGACGAGCGCCCAACTGTTACGACCCTGGCTCAAAGGCATGCAACCTATGTGCAACCGACACCAAAACTTGTGTATTAACTCAAAGTGCTACTATATTAAGGAATTACTAGTGTAAACTAAAGGATAAGGACTGGAAGAACGTGACTATCTATCTGTTAACCACCTCTTCTGAACACCGACCATGCATGTGTGTTACCAGGGTTGATTTTAAAGATACTCCCAGCAGGTAACCAATCAGCACTAATTGGCTAATTGGCAGCCCTCACCTGCATGCCCCGTGACACAGGAGTGATCAGGCTTGTGGTACATAACAGGTATGCTGCCAATTTCCAGCCAAAATGCAATGTTGGCATTATTATTGAAGGGTCAACTTAGTATTAGACTATTATATGTTTATACTACAATAAACAAAGAGAGCGTGCCGATAGAATCTATCTCTTATCGTAAACCTCATTATAATGTGAAAAAGAACCCTCCTCAAATCCAACGTGAGCAATAATAAATCTCATACATAGAATACAGAATTGCATAAAGAGAAAGAGGTGGGGGGGGGAGTCTTCAGCCTGGTATTTGGCTTATCAAACTATTTATCATACTGAAAAATAGAGATACAACTTCCAAAAGTACATTTAAAATGTATTAGGGAGAAGGGGGGCCGGGGGAGTGGAGGGCCGGGAAGTTTCTTTCGAATATATGCAAAAAAAAAATAAAGAAAAAAATATCTTTCGGGATTTACCATTTTCACTCTTCGTCCCTTTTCATAAGAACAATTTCATTTTAGCTTCCTCTTCATCCCTCGGCTTGCTGATATGTATTCATGGAAAAACAAAAAGAATTCCTCCACATGCATACAATCGGAATCTTGGCAATTTCATTCCTCAGGCTTTGTGTTATCTACAGAAATGTAATCTGCGTGTCTGTATTAAAATTCATGAAGGAGGAGGAGGAGGAGGAGCACTTTCATTAGTGAGACCGCGGTGCTTTGCCGGTGGTTTGGGAGGAGGAGGAATCTAAATGTGTGAAACTTCCCAGGCTTCTATCTAATCTGGATTTCCCCCAGATATCAGGCAATACGGACAATAAGAGAGGATATGGGGGGCGGCTGTGGCTCAGCAGGTAGAACGATCATCTGGTAATCTGAAGGTACCCAGTTAGATCGCCCCCCCCCCCCCCCCAAGCAGGGTGTCCTTGAGCAAGACACTGAACGCATAACTGCTCCTGACAAGCAGGTCGGCACCTTGCATGGTCTCCTCCGCTGTGTGTGTGTGTGTGTGTGTGTGTGTGTGTGTGTGTGTGTGTGTGTGTGTGTGTGTGTGTGTGTGTGTGTGTGTGTGTGTGTGTGTGTGTGTGTGTGTGTGTGTGTGTGTGTGTGTGTGTGTGTGTGTGTGTGTGTGTGTGTGTGTGTGTGTGTGTGCGTGCGTGCGTGTGTGTGTGTGTGTGTGTGTGTGTATAAGAGTGGGTGGGGCTGGGAGCCAGTCTCTGCTTGTGTGTTTGTGTCTTAGTTAGTTTACATGAGATCTCTCAGAAAATACTGGGGTGCCCCAATCTTGACACAACTTGGGGCAAAAGATGTACCCTGCTAATGATGTACCCTGCTAATAACATGAAATCTGAGTTACATTTGTGATGTCACAAGTAGGTCAAACCAATCCTGGTCCAATATGTGGTAACTTGACACCTTTAGCTTCAGCGTGTACAGAAAGCTGAGTAGGTATTGATTAAAAACTCTGAATATCAATGGGTGCTTGTTGACCATTTGCATTATTATTCATAGATCCTTGCATTCTAAATGTGTAGCGATGCTGCTAAGCCATTTTCAGTAGTTTATTGAACAATTTATACAAATTGTTATTCAATTTAGAAAATAATTGTAAGGGTTTAAAACACATCTGAAGGGGATCTTTCAAATCAATTGCTCATGAAATCTGAAATAGTACCCAGGATAACAAATGCAGCACCAAACCACTTATCTGTTCCCATTTAGAATTAGCATTATTGCAAATGTTGCAAATTGCACCATGATGGCCAGCATTTGCTTTAAGGTTGGTTGAGCCCACATTATGATGGAAAGAGGCTTTTGAAATATAATTTATTTATCTATCACAAAAATTGCATCCTACTTAAGTTGTGAATGAATAGAATTTGAAGAGCTACTTACTCAAATTGTATTTTCCAAACCATAACATGTATTCGCTAGACACATGAAAGTGCTACTAAAACCGGTATTAACCCACGATGATTCACGGTCTTGCCGACTGCATACTGACAACATCATATTCTACTATTCTACCCAGTTTCAAATGCTCCCCTCTGGCTGGCTATTAGATTGAAAAAGAAAAGTGTACAGTATGTATGTATGTATGTATGTATGTATGTATGTATGTATGTATGTATGTATGTATGTATGTATGTATGTATGTATGTATGTATGTATGTATGTATGTATGTATGTATGTATGTATGTATGTATGTATGTATGTATGTATGTATGTATGTATGGATGGATGGATGGATGGATGGATGTGGATGGATGGACGGACGGGCTTGTGTGCATTCACTGGGCGTCTTTTTATGGCAGAAAAGGGCTGGAATGACGAGCCTGCGTGTCGAGGAAACAAACACGCTGCCAGTGCTGCGTATCATACAGTATCATCTTAAAGGAACACGCCAACATTTGGGGAAATTAGCTTATCGTCTTCTCCAGAGAGAGAGACAAGAAGACAGCTACCAGTTTCCTCTCTGTGCGTTCAGTAGAAAGTAGAAAGCAGTAGACCTACAAAGTGAAATACAAATACTTGTGCCAATGTTAGAGACCAATCACAGCTGTGGCAGTAGAATTGTATGTGGCGCATTATCATGACAAGGAATGAAATATAGCCCAATAACAAATGTTCATAGTAAGTGTACATACTGTAGCTGATGTCACTCAGATGGGTATAGCTTTGCCCGCTCGTGCGGGTGTACAGATCTACAAAGTGGCCTTCTACTGTAGTTCTAACTTAACTTAAACCAACCAGAGAATGCTTTACCTTCTACTGTCCTTGGCCGAATGTGATTGAACAATGTACAGTAAGCAGTGCCTCTCTGAAAAGTTCAAAAAAAATTCTATAGCTGAAGATTCAAGATTCAATAATTTGTTCCCACTTCAACCAAGCGGTTGCCAGGAATTCATTTTAGGAGGACAGAGACATACATAAAATTACATTTAAAGTATACATCCAAACAATCCCCCAACCCCCCACCCCGGCCAACAAATTGCTTACAGTATACGGCTGTGTATGAAGGGTTAAATTGGGTACCTATCTACATACAGGTATGTCATCCCATGCATAGTTTATTACAATATATGGCAGTGTGAAATGATAGCAGTGCAAAATACAATTGAGGTACAAGGTGAACTTCATTATCCCTAACAGATAAATTCAAGTAGTAAAGCTGCAGGAAATACACACAACAATCACATACAAATATAGTATAAAAGATGTAGACCGCACGCATTCACAGACATACTGTACACACACACACACACACACACACACACACACACACACACACACACACACACACACACACACACACACACACACACACACACACACACACAGACAGAGCATCTCCAAGCACCTCGCTCCAGCACACACTTTCACACACACTCTCACTCACACACACACACACACACACACACACACACACACACACACACACACACACACACACACACACACACACACACACACACACACACACACACACACACACACACACACACACACACACACACACACACACACACACACACACACACACACACACACACACACACACACACACCAATATAAAAAGCAAATAGAAAATACTGCAACATACACCGAAAAACCAACATGCAGGATCTCCACAAAGCCCTGGTCAACAAACCATCAAATCCCTTGTTGAACACTCTTCCTCTCTTAATTGTGGGGATAAAGGACTTAAACCTCCCATATTGAAATTATGTAAATAAATCTCACTCGATTTTTATATGGTCTACCAAAACATTGTAAGTAGGCCTAAAACATACGGGGGTGACAGTGACTCAATAGGTAGAGCGGTCGTCTGGTAATCAGAAGATTCCCGGTTTGATTCCGGCTCCTCCCGGCAGCATGTCAAAGCGTCCTTGAGCAGGTTGCCACCTTGCATGGTAGCCTCCGCCGTCGGTGTGTGAATGAGTGAGTGAGAGGCGTAAGTTGTAAGCTGCTTTGGATAAAAGCGTTACATAAATGCACTCCATTTACCATATATATGGCACTAAATAATGGCACTTATATCGATTTTTAGTAGGGATGTCCGATATTATCGGCCGACCGATATTATCGGCCGATATCGGCAGTAAAATGTGATATCGGAAAATATCGGTATCGGTTTAAAAAAGAAAAAAAACAATAACAATATTTGTTATATATATATCCAGTGAAATTATTAGTTACCTGAAATTATTCCGTTTTTGGGGGGGGGAAACCCTGCATATATCGGTATCGGTTGGTATCGGTTGATATCGGTATCGGAAATTAAGAGTTGGACAATATCGGAATATCGGTATCGGTAAAAAAGCCAATATCGAGCATCCCTAATTTTTAGGAATTTTAAGAATCTGCCATATAGCTGGGCCTCCAGTAGTATAAAAAAACATAGTTGAAATGAGTAAAGTAATGATATCTGAAGGCAGAAACGACATGTCTCCAACCTACCAAAGTCAGCCCACGTCACCCCACTTCTCAGAGAGGTGCGCTGGGGATTCCCATTGCAGCATGAATCCACTTCAAGGTGCTTGACCTGGCATTCCGTGCAACGAGGGGAACGGCTCCCTCCTACCTCCGGTCAATGGTCTCTAACTACACACCCTCCAGACCCCTACGCTCTGCATCTTCCAGCCACCTGAGACCCACTCCTCTTCGGGCTCCTGGGGGAGGGGGAGGGGGGGGGGGGGGGGGCATTGAAACGAAACAGGCTATTGTCTGTCCTAGTTCCACGGTGGTGGAACGAACTTCCCACCACAGTCACGACAATTGAAAAAGTCTCACTAAACGTACTGTCTATTCTACTATGTACTATACTTATACTACTATTATACTACTATTTACTATGCTACTATGCCTATACTACTATTATGCCACTATGTCTATACTACTATGTACTATGCCTATACTACTATTATGGTACTATTTACTATAATGCGACTATGCCTATACAACTATTATAAATGGTAAATGGTAAATGGCTGCATTTATATAGCGCTTTTATCCAAAGGGCTTAACAATTTCGTCCTCACATTTTACCCATTCACTCACACATCCACACACCGATGGCAGAGGCAACCATGCAAGGTGCCAACCTGCTCATCGGGAGCAATTAGGGGTTAGACACTTCGACACGCTGCCCGGGAGGAGTGTGAATCGAACCAGACGACTTCTCTACCTCCTGAGCCACTGTCACATTATGCTACAGTACTATGCCTATACTACTACTATGTACTACAGTATGTACTATGCTACTATGCCAATACTTCTATTATGCTACTATGCCTTTGTTGTAGATTTTCAGGACTCGTGACTCGACTTGGACTTGAGCACTGATGACTCGGACTTGGACTTGGACTCGAGCATTGACTGCATTCGGACTCGGAAGGCCAGAGTGGAGTGGACTCAACCTTGATGACTTGGACTCGGACTAGGGTAATGGGGACTCGAGATTAGATTTAGTGACTCGACTACAACACTAATGTCTACTACTATGCACTAAAACTCAGCAGTGCTAGACGGAAACTACCACTTTCCCTTGACCACCGGAGGTGTACCCTCTCGCCGACTCGTTGCAACCAATTTGTAAGTAGCTTTGGATTAAAAAAAAAGCGTCAGCTAAATAGCTAAATGTAAATGTAAACAAGAGCTAAAGTGATGAGTCCAATAAAATAGCTAATTTGCATTGCACAACTTTAAATGGTGGAATGCTTTTTCATAGCCTGGACAGCTGGCCATAAAAGTGCTGGCTGTTGGGCCCTCTATAGCTGCCTCAGGATACATGCTGTTCTGGTCTTAATCACTGGTCTTAATACATACTTAATACATTCAAGACGGTATACAGCATTATTGTACATGCTGCTGCTGGGGCAGCTGGAGAACTAACAGCGGCAGAACTTGAGAACTGTTAGAAATGTCTGACTCTTAACCCTTTCACTGCCGCACTACCAAACTGCCTCATCTGCTCAAGTTGATTGAGAACTTTGGAGATTTATCGGGATTCAAGATAAATTGGCCGAAGTCGGCTTTCCTTCCACTTAACGCCCCTGCAAAAAAAGATATAACCCTCCCAGGAGAGATACCTATGGTAAAACATTGTAGATGTTTGGGAGTGGAAATATTCGCCACCATAAGACAAACGGTGAAGCACAATTACACAAAAATCCAAAACAAAATCAAAGACGACCTTGATAGGTGGGCAAAACTTAAAAACTCAGTACAGGCACGGATATCAATAGTTAAGATGGACGTACTACCTAGAATCAACTTCTTCAGCTCAATGCTACCGTTACCCCCTCCAGAGGGTTACTGGAAAAAATTACACTCCTCCACATACAAATTTATTTGGAATAACAAACCACCACGTATAAAAAGATCCACCGCACAGAGAAATAAAGCAGACGGTGGCATGGCATTTCCAGATTTTTTCCACTATTTTAAGGCGTACACATTAAGACCATTGACAACATGGTTTGATCCCCAAGCATTAGTATCCTGGAGAAAATTAGAAGAAAACATAGTAGCCCCACATAGACTGAAGGACATAGCATACACTAAACTATCAATTAAGCATTGCGAACGTAAATTTGGCCCCATAATTACTCATGCGATCCGGATATGGCGTGAAACACAAAAAAAATATCCTAACCCACATAAATGGCACAATCATACTCCCTTATTCAATAACAATGCACTCTTGATTGGAAAACGACCTATAAGATTCCCTATATGGGAAAAGCAAGGCATACACTCATTAGGGGATGTTTTTAACAAACAGGGTTTTTGTAGTTATGAAGAAATACGGAAAAAATTTAGTCCACACATCTTTTTTACATACAGTTATTGTTATGTTTGAAGACTCAAGGTGTTCCATTAAAGAAACCAATTGAACACCACAGATACCACAAATTCTTCTATGAAAGAGAGACATCAAGAGGTTTTGTTTCAGATTTTTATCATCAATTACTAACGTCCTCATATGAAACCCTCCACCTAGACTCCATCTGGAGGAGGGATATACCAGACCTGGAAAGTGATTTTGATTGGCAAGAAGCCTGGGCAAATGTTCGACTCACATCAAGGAACCCGGACCATCAACAAATCAATCTTAACTATATTCACAGGACATACTTGACTCCTATAAGACTGAAAAAAATGGGTCTTATACAAGACTCCAAATGCTCCCTATGTACAAATGGGGACGAGGGGACATTTATGCACATGTACTGGGACTGCCCACCAGTTAAGATATTCTGGAAAGAGGTGACCCAGCAATTATCAAATCTCTTAACTTGGAATATACCTGTACACCCCTCTGTATTACTGCTGAATGATGTTTTTGAGTGTGCAGTACATCCACAGCTAAAGAGATTGGTTTTATCGGGTATCACAGTGGCTAAAAAGCTGATAGCATCACGATGGTTCCAACCGGAAAAAATGTGCCAAAAGGTCTGGATTATTACATATCTCGATGTGATCTATCAAGAAATATCTACAGCAAGAATTTTGGGTCTCAATGAATCCAAAATGACATTGTGGTTAGAAGTGGTGGAGAAAATAAAAGCTAGCATATAATGGTAATGTTTGGTTAGGAGCGAGGGAAAATGGATGGATTATCCAATGGGGGGTCCGGGAGGGGGGGTACGAGCTGGAGCATATGTGTGTAGGTTTTTAGATAACAGGTATTAAGGGTATATCCTATATAAGACAATTACCGTACTTTTCGGACTATAAGCCGCGGCTTTTTTCCCCATTTTTTGACCCTGCGGCTTATATAACGGTGCGGCTTATATGTGGACAAAACCCGAAAATCGAAATATTGCTTTTTTTACTGCATTGAAATGTTATTTATCTGTTCCCTTATTTGCTAAACGTAATACAACTTGTAAATGAGTTAATGTTATTTGTCCGACAGTATTGTGTCCCAATGGGAGTCATTCTCTGTAGAGGTGGGAACTTAAAGCTCAATATATGAACGGCCATGCACCACCACTCACAGAATCGAGAAAGAGCAATCAATCTGTCAATCCTTTCCATGTCCGGGCCGGGTGAGGTTTCCCGTGTTGAGTCAAATTAAGCTGCAGGCTCCACTCCTTACATATGGTAATTAAATATTAAAACACATGCGGCTTATAGTCCAGTGCGGCTTATATATGTACACATCATTCAATTTAGCTGCTGCTGCTTATAGTCAGGTGCGGCTTATAGTGCGAAAAGTACGGTAACTAAAATGTGATTTCATTGGATGTGCACTGTCAACTAATGCTTGTATATCTTATCGTGTGTTGTCATGTTTGTTTATGTGTTTGTTTAAAAAAATAATAAAAAAATAAAATACAAAACGGTTAACCCTTTCACTGTGACAATACACAGAAGGTTAAACCTTTCACTGCCACACAACAGCCGGCGACCGTCGGTTGTGTGATAGTAAAGGGTTAACCTTCTGTCGTGTGGCAGTGAAAGGGTTGACTAACCTGCACAGACTGTATACGTGTATTATTACTGATACGAGTAGGCCTATACAGACCCTCGTCTGCAACTTCTTCTTTTTATTTTTTTAATACTGTTTACTTTTATTCATATTTCTATATTGTCCTATAATTTATATTTTGTATTACATATATATTTATTGTCTTCCATTCCTGCCTATACCTGTACCTCCCCTCCCCCGTGCTGCTATGGCACCTGAACTTCCCCAAGGAGGTCAATGAAAGTAATATCTTATCCTATCCTTCTCTTTTGATGGAATACTTGTGTGAGAGTGTCTTTTGGTCTGGCACATCTCTGTGCTTTCTGTTTGTACATGCAGGCTTTCAGCAGAGAGGATGCTTGGTGGTCAAGGTGGCTGCATATTTGTACAGAGTTATATGCAAGTGTATAAGTAGGTATATACTAGGATTATATGCAGGTGTATTCCGACAGATATGTGTGTGTGTATATATATCAGCGTTTCCGTTAGCCAGTAATTACCCGTATTTGACCGGCAAAATCTGTTGAAGTCCGACATATTTAATCTCTCCGGTCATAATGTCCGGTGAAAATAATTCCCTCTAAACACAATTAGATTATTTGAATTGTATTAAAATAGGCTAAAATTAAATAGCCTATGCGATTAACGAAACAATCATTACATTTGTCGTTGCTTCACCAAGCAGCCGGTCTAGGCTTGTTCAAGATGGGATAGGCGACGCAGATCTGCGCAGGTTTTACTACTGCCTCGCCAAGCGCGTTGCATGACGGTTAGAATGTTGTCCGATTTGCTCTGAAAATCTGACGAGGCGAGGCGCGGAACTCCCGCGGGAGCGAGCCGCGCGCAGCCTTCAGAGCGAGGCTCCACAGTACCTCTCAGCCGGCTGCTCTCGGCTGGGAAGCGACTTGCTACGGTCGCGCAAAACGCCTATTGGCTCAGAAAAGTTGTCAGTCACCAGCCATGTGACAGGACAGCCAGGGAGTTATGAGACGTTTGATTGATTGAAAACTTTATTATGTTATGCCGTCGTATCATCATGATAAACTTCAAGCTGTCAGACACACACACACACACACACACATACACACATGCGTCGTCTGTTTTGCCTCAATAGTAATACTGTATATATAATTCTGTTTTGCCTCAATATACACAGTATACATATATATATTGATGCAGAACAGAATTATTCAGCAGTGTGTTGTGTGTGCGTGCGGCCAGGAGCGCGCAACAAGATGGTATACATTATGGTATATGAATAGTATATTCCACTATAGCAGTATATGGTGTGTGCTGTACATTTGAATCTGATCTAATTTTGCAAACGGCCATCGCATTATAATGAGCTGGACAGGTGTGTAATGTGTGTGTGGTGACGTGAAAGCGTATCTGCCATGCCGAGACTAGGCGAGAGGCTCTCGTGAAATCGGCAGTGTCCGCCCTTTTAACTCCTCCCCCGGCTTCACTCGGCTACTCTCGTCTACTAGTCGAGGCAAACCGAAATCCATCTTGAACAAGCCATCCTGTTGTCAGCGCGAGCTGGCTGCTGATATATTTGCAAGAAGCATGGCTTGGCAGGGTGCAGTACTCCAATTCAGCCATTGGCAATTCAGCTGTTGGGTGGGGGCGCTGCTGACACCGCTGCTCTGCTCTGCCTGCTCCATGCTTCACGTAAATATATCAGCAGCCAGCTCGCGCTGACAACAGGATGTCATTATTAGACCGGCTGCTTGGTGAAGCAACGACAAATGTAATGATTGTTTCGTTCATCGCATAGGCTATTTAATTTTAGCCTATTAATACAATTCAAATAATCAAATTGTGCTTAGAGGGAATTATTTTCACCGGACATTATGAGCAGCACCAAGTCGTTGGGAGGTGGAGATAAGGCGCAAACCCACGATAATGTTGCCGTCTCTCTCTGCCAAATTTCTCAGTTCTTCGCTTGATATAATTAATACAAATGTCCAATATAACGGAATTCGTTAGCTCATAAAAATGTGATTATAACAGACTGCTGTTTATTAAGGTCGGGCAGACTGCCCACCGACACCTCAAGTCGGCAGCAGCACGAAGTCTCGAGGGACTTATTTTATTTGGAATATATTAATGACTGTATATACGCAAAAGTAGCCTAGTTTTAAGTTAAAATATTATAAATGCCTTGATGATGTCATTCTTTATATAGGCCTATCAATTGTTTTTAAGCTCAATAAACTCTGACCGGAATTTATCCCATTTGTCCGGTAGATTGAAATCTACCGGACACTCAGACCTGCAAAAAAAAATTTGTGTAACGGATGGTATCGTGAAGCGCAATCAAGAAGGGCTGGGATGAGTAGCGGTGCTATGGGTTAAACTCACTCTCACATCCTCAAGAGACGCATAGACCCAGTACTTAGAAGTGAATTCACCTCTTGGTATAGCGGTCTGTGTTGCTGCCTGCGGTGTGGGAGACCGGGGTTCGGAGGTGACATTGTCACAACCGTTATATATATACTGTATATATATGTGTGGTAAATATAATGTATATGTGGTAGCTATATACAGCACTGTTGTACATGCTATCATATATTGTATATGGGTAGACTTAGACTATAGTATGAGGTGGGTAGGTAAGGTTATTATTACTATAATTATTAGTAGGGCAGTTGTAGACAGTGAAAGCAGTAGGTACTTATGGGCAGTTCAGATCACGTATTCTGAACATTCCTGTTTGTGATTGTAACTGTTTTAATTGTAACTGGATTTATTTGCTGGATTCTGTGAGCTAATTATTTGTTTACTTTGTCTTGTTTTATTGTGCCTATTTAATTGGTGTTGGATTATAATATATTGCTTCTTATAGTTGTTTTGTGGTGTTTGATTATAATGTATTGCTTCTTATTGTTTCTTGTGGTGTTAGATTATAATGTATTGCTTCTTTTTTTTTATCCACTTTTTCTCCTCTTTTTTCTATTTTTCTCCCATCCCAATTCCACTGTGCCAATTCTCCCCTCCCCTGTCTTGAATGGTGCTCGCATATGCCCCCCACTGGCCGGTTGTAGGGAGGAGGTTGTAGGGAGGATAGAAGCCTTGCATCACGTGTCCCCTCCGATACACGAAGAGGCAGCCTGTCACATCTTTTCACCTGCCAGTGCAGACTCTCATTGGCGAGGTGTAACGTGTGGGAGGCTCACACTACCGCCGCCATTTCCTGTCTCTGCTGTGCAGGCGTCCCCCAACCGACCTGTAGGAGTCGCTGTCCACAACGTCCAGATTACCACCCATCGACTTCCACCCGCTAACTCTGCCAATTGAGTTAGTATGACGGCTGGCCCAAGCCGGAGGCAACGCCGACAGCCAGAGTCGAACCCGGTGTCTCTTGCGTTGGTGACGAGCGCAATGTCCGCTGCGCCACCCAGCCGCCCTAATGTCTTGCTTCTTATAGTTTTTTTGTGGTGTTAGATTCTAATGTATTGCTTCTTATAGTTTTTTTGTGGTGTTAGATTATAATGTATTGCTTCTAGGGATGCTCGATATTGGCTTTTTTACCGATACCGATATACCGATATTGTCCAACTCTTAATTTCCGATACCGATATCAACCGATATCAACCGATACCGATATATGCAGGGTTTCCCCCCCCAAAAAACGGAATAATTTCAGGTAATTAACATTACATATCTCTTGTTGTGGAATTAACACAACATTATGTATACTTTTGACAATAAATAAAATCAGAATTTGTTCTTACTTGCTTGCCTGGGTAAATAAAGGTTATAGAAATGTATTTTTTTGAAAACCGATACAGATATTTTCCGATATCACATTTGAATGCCAATATCGGCCGATAATATCGGTAGGCCGATGATATCGGACATCCCTAATTGCTTCTTATTGTTTTTTGTAATCTCGGCTGCATTGAAAATGAGCGCTTGTCTCTCAGTTGAGAATGAAATAAAGGTTATGAATGAATATAGCCTCACACTTTTCTACGCAGAAGATTATAAGTGCTTCATTTATATTTCATATTGTGTACCTGGATGTAATATCAATGGTGATGCTAGTGCCAGATGCGACTAATAAGCTAGTTTTCCGTCTCCCTATACTTGACCCTTACCTCTTTCTTTCTCTCTAGTGCAGACACTGAAAAAGCCTCACACTTTTCCGCACATACACAATCCTTAAGTGCTTAATTTAAATGTAACATTTTGTAATTGGATGTAATATCGATGGTGGGCTGACAACAGATGTAGCTAGCCTCCCACCCACGCCTCCTACGCCTCCTGCTCTCGATCTCTGTCTCTCCAGTGCACACAGTGACAAAGCAAGGCCAGTGTCAGCCCAGCTGAGATGGAGGATGAGAGTAACAATAGGTTGGATGTCTCAGGATTGTCTTTTGTGTTTTTTGCGTGGGTGAAAAATGGCAGGGAGGATAGCGGGGGGGGGGGGTGAGAGAGAGAGAGAGAGAGAGAGAGAGAGAGAGAGAGAGAGACCAAACATCCCCACAGGTGATGAAAAAAAGGTGTTTTTTTTGTGGGGACATTGGCCAGTCCTACAAGTTAAAGTGGCTACTGTATGTTAGGGTTAGGGATCATGGATAGCATTATGGTAAGGGTTAGGTTAGGGTCAGGGCATGTGTTAAGGTGTGTGTGTGTTAAGGTGTGTGTGTGTTAAGGTGTGTGTGTGTGTGTGTGTGTGTGTGTGTGTGTGTGTGTGTGTGTGTGTGTGCGTGAGCAGAGGTCTTGGCAGGTGATCCCTTCACCCCAGGATGGAATCAACACAGCCCTCTATCTATCTCACTCTCTCTCTATCTGTCTTACGCTCTATCTGTCTGTCTCACTCTCTCTCTATCTGTCTTACGCTCTATCTGTCTGTCTCACTCTCTCTCTCTCTCTGTATTACTCTCTTTACCTGTCATACTCCACATGTCTTAGTCTTCTGTGTCTTATATGTGATGGCTGTACATGTTGTATATCAGTATTGTATGTGATTTTAGATTGTCCAATAAATTCAATCAATCAGTCTCCATCTGTCTCACTCTACATGTAGTCTCTCTCTATCTGTCTCACTCTACATGTAGTCTCTCTCTATCTGTCTTACTATTATGTAGTCTCTATCTGTCTTACTCTATATGTAGTCTCTCTCTATCTGTCTTATTCTACATGTAGTCTCTCTCTATCTGTCTTACTATTATGTAGTCTCTATCTGTCTTACTCTATATGTAGTCTCTCTCTATCTGTCTTATTCTACATGTAGTCTCTCTCTATCTGTCTTACTATTATGTAGTCTCTCTCTATCTGTCTCACTCTACATGTACTGTAGTCTCTCTCTATCTGTCTCACTCTACATATACTGTATTCTCTCTCTCTATCTGTCTCACTCTACATGTAGTCTTATGTCTTACTCTACATGTAGTCTCTCTCTATCTGTCTTATTCTACATGTAATCTCTATCTGTCTTATTCTACATGTAGTCTCTGTCTGTCTTTTTCTACATGTAGTCTCTCTATCTGTCTTACTTGATCTATCTGTCTTACTCTCTATGTACGTATCTATCTTATTATACTTGTGTGTATATCTATCTGTCTCTCGTTCTCGTTGCATCGTTCTGTTACAGTGTGGGGAGAGTAGGGCCCAAACGCAGGACAGAGACGAGTAGAGAGCGGGCAGGAGTCGGCGGGGTGTGGTTCAAAGTACTTTACTTGAACAGGGCAAACAACAAAGGTACACTCCAAAAAGCACGAACAAAAAGGCACATCGAGGCTGGCAGCGAGCGGGGTACAAAACGAACTACAAACAAGAACCTATCCAAAAGGGAACTGAAACATGAAAACAAAGATGGTAGCAACAAAACACTGAACACTAGAAACACTTACTATTTGACAGGATACAAGGACAATACCACGAACGACAGGATACCATGAACTGAGACAGAGTAGCAACCGGGAATGACAGAATACAGAAAACAGACTAATGAACCCACAAGGAAGACAGGGGGGAGCACACATATATACACACACTGATTGGACAAGGGACACCTGGGAGGAACACAGACTACAGTGACACAATGAGACAAGACTAGACAGTAACCACAATATACACACACACACACACACACACACACACACACACACACACACACGCACACACTGGAGACATAACACTAGATCAGACAAGGGAAAACAGCAGATAACAGATACGCAGGGATGGACGACAAGACAGGGAGTACACTGAGAACTAAAGACAGACAGACAAGGCATGAATAAATAACAACAAGCAGAGGCAGTAGGGGCAGTAGTCCAGTAGGTGGGGGTATAGGACTGTGCATGAGTCTCTGGATAGAGACTAATAAGCTAGTTTTCCGTCTCCCTATACTTGACCCTTACCTCTTTCTTTCTCTCTAGTGCAGACACTGAAAAAGCCTCACACTTTTCCGCACATACACAATCCTTAAGTGCTTAATTTAAATGTAACATTTTGTAATTGGATGTAATATCGATGGTGGGCTGACAACAGATGTAGCTAGCCTCCCACCCACGCCTCCTACGCCTCCTGCTCTCGATCTCTGTCTCTCCAGTGCACACAGTGACAAAGCAAGGCCAGTGTCAGCCCAGCTGAGATGGAGGATGAGAGTAACAATAGGTTGGATGTCTCAGGATTGTCTTTTGTGTTTTTTGCGTGGGTGAAAAATGGCAGGGAGGATAGCGGGGGGGGGTGAGAGAGAGAGAGAGAGAGAGAGAGAGACCAAACATCCCCACAGGTGATGAAAAAAAAGGTGTTTTTTTTGTGGGGACATTGGCCAGTCCTACAAGTTAAAGTGGCTACTGTATGTTAGGGTTAGGGATCATGGATAGCATTATGGTAAGGGTTAGGTTAGGGTCAGGGCATGTGTTAAGGTGTGTGTGTGTGTGCGTGCGTGCGTGCGTGCGTGCGTGTGTGTGTGTGCGTGTGTTTGGGGTGTGTGTGTGTGTGTGTGTGTGTGTGTGTGTGTGCGCGCGCGTGTGTGTGTGTGCATGTGAGCAGAGGTCTTGGCAGGTGATCCCTTCACCCCAGGATGGAATCAACACAGCCCTCTATCTATCTCACTCTGTCTTATCTGTCTGTCTCACTCTCTCTCTATCTGTCTTACGCTCTATCTGTCTGTCTCACTCTCTCTCTATCTGTCTTAATCTCTATCTCTCTCTGTATTACTCTCTTTACCTGTCATACTCCACATGTCTTAGTCTTCTGTGTCTTATATGTGATGGCTGTACATGTTGTATATCAGTATTGTATGTGATTTTAGATTGTCCAATAAATTCAATCAATCAGTCTCCATCTGTCTCACTCTACATGTAGTCTCTCTCTCTCTATCTGTCTCACTCTACATGTAGTCTCTCTCTATCTGTCTTACTATTATGTAGTCTCTATCTGTCTTACTCTATATGTAGTCTCTCTCTATCTGTCTTATTCTACATGTAGTCTCTCTCTATCTGTCTTACTATTATGTAGTCTCTATCTGTCTTACTCTATATGTAGTCTCTCTCTATCTGTCTTACTCTATATGTAGTCTCTCTCTATCTGTCTTACTATTATGTAGTCTCTCTCTATCTGTCTCACTCTACATGTACTGTAGTCTCTCTCTATCTGTCTCACTCTACATATACTGTATTCTCTCTCTCTATCTGTCTCACTCTACATGTAGTCTTATGTCTTACTCTACATGTAGTCTCTCTCTATCTGTCTTATTCTACATGTAATCTCTATCTGTCTTATTCTACATGTAGTCTCTGTCTGTCTTTTTCTACATGTAGTCTCTCTATCTGTCTTACTTGATCTATCTGTCTTACTCTCTATGTACGTATCTATCTTATTATACTTGTGTGTATATCTATCTGTCTCTCGTTCTCGTTGCATCGTTCTGTTACAGTGTGGGGAGAGTAGGGCCCAAACGCAGGACAGAGACGAGTAGAGAGCGGGCAGGAGTCGGCGGGGTGTGGTTCAAAGTACTTTACTTGAACAGGGCAAACAACAAAGGTACACTCCAAAAAGCACGAACAAAAAGGCACATCGAGGCTGGCAGCGAGCGGGGTACAAAACGAACTACAAACAAGAACCTATCCAAAAGGGAACTGAAACATGAAAACAAAGATGGTAGCAACAAAACACTGAACACTAGAAACACTTACTATTTGACAGGATACAAGGACAATACCACGAACGACAGGATACCATGAACTGAGACAGAGTAGCAACCGGGAATGACAGAATACAGAAAACAGACTAATGAACCCACAAGGAAGACAGGGGGAGCACACATATATACACACACTGATTGGACAAGGGACACCTGGGAGGAACACAGACTACAGTGACACAATGAGACAAGACTAGACAGTAACCACAATATATACACACACACACACACCACACACACACACACACACACACACACACACACACACACACACACACTGGAGACATAACACTAGATCAGACAAGGGAAAACAGCAGATAACAGATACGCAGGGATGGACAACAAGACAGGGAGTACACTGAGAACTAAAGACAGACAGACAAGGCATGAATAAATAACAACAAGCAGAGGCAGTAGGGGCAGTAGTCCAGTAGGTGGGGGTATAGGACTGTGCATGAGTCTCTGGATAGGCAGGAGGGGGAGAGCAGGGCCAGGCAGATTGTAACATGTTCCCTCTTATCTTTCTCTCTCCCTCTCTTACCTCTCTTTACCTACAGTATCTCTCTCCCTCTTTATCTCTCTTTACCCCCCTCTCTCTCCTCTCTTACTGTACCTATATGTACCTCTCTCTCTCTCCCTTCTTACCTCTCTTTACCTCTCTCTCTATCCTATCTTACCTATCTTTAACTCCCTCTCTCTCTATCCATCTCATACCTCTCTTTACCTCTCTATCCCTCTCTTAACCTCTCTCTTTCACTAACTCCCTCCCTTACCCTCTTTACCCCCCCCCCCCACTATCTCTCTCTCCTATCTTACCTCTCTTTACCACTCTCTCTCTATAACTCTATCCTCTCTTTCTATTTCCCTTTCAGTGTTTCCCTCTCTTTTTTCTCTCTCCACCTCTTTCCCTCTCAAGTCTCTGCCATACATTCTACCCCTCCCCTCCTCTCTCTCTCTCTCTCTCTCTCTCTCTCTCTCTCTCTCTCTCTCTCTCTCTCTCTCTTCTCTCTCTCTCTCTCTCTCTCTCTCTCTCTCTCTCTCTCTCTCTCTCTCTCTCTCTCTCTCTCTCTCTCTCTCTCTCTCTCTCTCTCTCTCTCTCTCTCTCTCTCTCTCTCTCTGTTTTAATGTCTCACCATCTCTCTGTGTGATAGCAGTTCTCTGCCAGTTGAACAGCTGTGCTCGCCTGCCAAGCTGAAAAAAAGTGACAGCCTTGTCACCATGGTGCCTCCACCTTCTCTCTCTCTCTCTCTCCTCTCTCTCTCTCTCTCTCTCTCTCTCTCTCTCTCTCTCTCTCTCTCTCTCTCTCTCTCTCTCTCTCTCTCTCTCTCTCCATCTCTCTTTTTATGCTCCTCTGTCTTCTCAGATTATCTTAATATGTATCCATCTGGCGTGCTCCTTTTATACACACAAGTCTGTTGGATGGTTTTTAATGATCTATATCTGAATCCACAAATAAATGTGTGATACATACGATTCTGAAAGTTCAGTTCAACATAGTTTAAAGGGATAGCTTGCACTTTTAAGAAGTCAGTCTGATGTGTTAGAATGAACTGTGATTCCTTACAGGTTATTTCATTCTGAAACTGACTGTCTGACACCCAGTACCATGTGGTGAGATCTGTGGCTGGGTACGCAGAGTGAACCTTAATAAACAGTCAGTTAACACAACAGCCAGAGCTTGCATGCATAGGTAAAATATAGATTAGTTATAAAAAAAAATTGCTACATATATGTTGGCACAAAGTTGATACATTCAAGGCCAAGAAGTGGACTTAATGCACAATCAAACCTAAATACTGTATATAGCACTGGACACCAACATACTTCTGATTCATTCAAATTATTCTAGGACTAATTACCACCCAAACGCTCATCGAATTATTACCGAGCCGAGAACTCACAATATGACAATTATCGTCTACAATCCATCCATCTCATACGAAATGCAAACTATGATATTTGGGTTGCAAAGTGTCGACACGCCGACACACTTCAATACATCTTCACTCAGTCACTCGTGAGTCTCATGTTGACGTTTCCCTAGCAGATCACAAAACTATTGTAGGATTTGAAGACGGGTGCATCTTTTTGTTGCATATCCGTGTTCCAATCCCCAATAAGAATCATTCTGTATCCTCAACTCCAGCTAAGCACGCATCCAACACGTCATAAAAGCCATTTTGTCTGGCGGTCTGTAAATTGTGCCGACTAGAACAGATTTAGCCCTTTCAAATAGAATTTCTACAAAAACAGTTTCAATAGCCTCATGATCTAGGTCTGTACGGTTAATACATTTGGTGTCTTGATGGATGTACATACAGACACCTCCTCCATGCCTGTTCCTGTCATAGTGGACTTCGTCACATGGTGCGATAAAAACCACCTGCAGCTAAATGTGGCGAAGACCAGGGAAGAACTGGTTGTGGAGCTGGGGAGGAGGAGGAATGCACCTGTGACCCCCGTTTCCATCAGGGAGTCGATGTGGACATGGTTGATGAGTACAAATACCTCGGTGTGCACATCGACAACAAACTGAACGGGTCAAAACCACGCAGAGGCACTGTACAAGAAGGCTCTACTCCTCAGAAGGCTTAGATCTTCAATGTCTGTACAAGAATGTTGAGGATGTTCTATGAGTCGGTGGTGGCGGGCGCCTTCTTGTACGCCTGTGACCTGCTGGGGCAGCGGACTGAGAGCAGGGGACACAAACAGGCTGGATAAGCTGGTCAGGAAGGCCAGTAGCGTGGTTAGGGAGGAGCTGACTCCCTAGCGAGGGTGGCGGAGAGGAGGAGCCCTAAGCCCAGGCCATCAGGGAAACCCTCCACCCACTATACACAGACTTGGGCTGACAGGAGGAGCATGTTCAGTGCCAGGCTCACACTACCTAAATGCAGCACTGAACGGCACAGGAAGTCCTTCATTCCAACAGCCATCAGACTATACATGCATCACTGTGCCTCACTGCATCACTGAGCACAGTTACCATCTTCCTGGACTCTTACTTTTGAAACAGCACTGTGCAATATTACACCAACTGTAGACCTCAGAAAGTTTTACTGTATTTATTTACTGTATATTTTATTCCATTTTTATTCAATTTTATTCTACTCTTATCTTAGGCAATTTGGTTTGTTTGTTATTCTTATTTGTGACCTGTTCTGTCTAAATGTTTAAATGTTGAGCGATTTGCAGTGTCAAATTTCCCTCGGGATAATAAAAGTATTTCTATTCTATTCTATTCTATTCTATTCTTCCTTTTTCACCTTTCCTTACATCTCCCACCTTCCTTCACCTCTCCCTCGCTTTCTTCTCCTAGCCAACTCTGCTGCTTGACCCACCAGCCCAGCCAGCCCAGCCCAGCCCAGCCCAGCCCAGCCCAGCCCAGCCCAGCCAGCCCAGCCCAGCCAGCCCAGCCCAGCCCAGCCCAGCCCAGCCCAGCCCAGCCCACCCACCTGTGAGCCACACACACACAAACATGCCCACAAGCACAAGTGAGTGCACACACACGTAAACACACACCGCAAATACATGCACCCTCATACTGTGCCCACGCACAAACAGAAATGCGTGCACACGTAAACATGTAATCACACACACACACACAGTACAACCACGTGCAATGACATACTATATAAACGCAAACACACAAATACGTGCATGCATAAACAGACACACAGCACAAATGCATGCACCCACATACATTAGCCTATACACAAGCAAAAATGTGTGCGCACACACACACACACACAAACACACACACACACATATAAGCAACCCTTGCACACACACTCACAGAACACACCACAGTCATCAATCACCACGACAACACGATTGACCAGCAGCACCTTCAGTAATCTCATCTGGGATATGGATTGATATTTTGCCAGGAAGGTTAAGGACTCCGCATCATAATGCAGCCATCGATCCCCTACAGACACACACACACACACATATACACACCCACTAGCACACACACACATACACATACACGTGTTCATGCACATACACACACACACACACACACACACACACACACACACACACACACACACACACACACACACACATACACATACACATACACCGACTAGCACACACACACATAGACATGTACATGCACGTACACACACACATGCACATACACACACACACGTTCACATCTACACGGGCACATACACATACACACACATACACCTGGGCCACCTCCCTAAACTTATTTGAAATACTGGCAGGCATTCTGTCTGGCTCAACCCATAACCTGCCAGTTAAGATTTGATTAAGTGGAGTCTGAGAAAGTTAGGCGCACACTGTGACACTGTGGTTGCTATTCCCAAAAGTGCATTGCAATCAGATTAAGTTGGAAGACGTGTATAAACTGGTTATGCAGTTTTGTGTCTGGGGAAATGAAATCTGTTTGGATTATTGTCAGCAATTTCATTGTGTCGCCAGACACACTAAACATTATGACATCAATAAGCTTCAGTGCGACCTAGCCGCTGTAGGGCTGTCCTCGCCTGTAGGAATTCTAATGGTCCTAATAGTTGTGGACATTTTTAATAACCATTCCAAATGGGCTCAAGTTTATTTCCTTTATTTCCTTCCCTTTAAATCGTTAAATGTGCTTACTCATTCTGTATGAAAAAGGAAAAATACATGCAAATCGACAGCCCTGCCACTGGACTGTCATGTGTCAATAGATGGCTTCAGTCGTCGTGACAACAAGCGTTAACCCCAAAAAGGAATAGAGAATAAGCTAAATGTGGTTTTGTTTGTGTGTATGTAAGTGTGTGTGTGTGCATAGCCGCCTGGCCCATTGAGCACCGGGAGCGGCTGCTCTCCCACTATTGAACTTGGGGGAGCAAGGTTATGATCTTGCTCCACCACTTTTTGATCATATGAAATATGATATATAATATAATATATATATAAATCTAACCATAACTACGTAATTTCAATCAAATTAATAATACGCAATGACACTTAATAACAAGTTTTTAAGTTTCCAAAGATTGCGAACCCCCCCCCCCCTGCCCCATTATGGTTTGATCCAGTACCTCCCATCTCCAGCGCGTAGACCTTCAGCACACAGCGCTGCAGTCTGGCTGCACGGCTGCAGCGGGTAGGCTGTGAGTGTAAATCAAAGCCCACAGAGTGTGTCATAATATTGGTGGCAGGCAGGCAGGCAGGCTTTTCCAGTAAGTTGTTCAAATAAAAGGATTATGTTAGACATAAGTTACTATTGAGTGGTAGTAGAACTTCTACGGACTACGGTTCTACCACGCAATACAATAAAAGTGTTTCACGGTCCCGAATTGCGATCTGGTCATACGGTTTCCTCGAATAAATAATAATAACGTTTCCCTCTCTGGTTGGCGTTAGCTTTAGTGCTAGCCGCTAGCTAACGTTATCTAGATATGTGGTGTGAGGCACTGTGAGCTGGATGACGTTGACTTCATTTGCAAACGTTAACGCTATCTATATGGCAGACGAGCAGGGCCGTATTAACGACGGCCGCGGCCCGTGGGCCTATAGTGACGAGGGGCCTCAAATTTTTTTTTTTTTTACTCTTTTTTTTTTTTTTTTTTGAGATCGATGTCATGATTGTGCACTGCAGACTCAGGGCCCGCGTCCACCTAGCGCATATTTAGGACCGCACGCGTCTGTTTTCAATGTATTACAATGGGGAGGGAGCGCATGCGGCCCCATGCGGCCGCCTCTAGGAAGTGCGCTGCCGTCGGCTTCTTTTTTCAGCGCCTTTATGCGGCCGCACAAGCCAGAGAGTTGAAACTGGCTGAACTTTTCTAGAGCGGTGCGCCGAGCGCATATTCAAACAACCAATCACAGCCAGTCATCTACCACTCTGCTTGTAACCTGACACCGGAGCTGCCTGTCTGTCTGGCTGTCTCCACACAGACCATTGAGATTCGCGACAAAACTAATAATAATAACTACACGAATACACTACTAAAAAGCTAATAAAAAGCAAAGGGCGAACTGTGGTGTCAGGCAATAACTATATATATAATTAATATACAATAAAGTTATTCAAATATGCTATAATATGTGCAAAACCGCGGCATGGCTGTAGATTTCTTTCTGTCATCTACAAGATGCGCGTCAAGCCAGCTCTGCCGGCGCACTCCCAGCATGTTTCACGGAGAAATATGCGCTAGGTGGACGCGGGCCCTCAGGGAGGAGGCAGAGAAGGAGAGAAAGAGACACAAGATTTACAGGTAATGGAAATATATCTTTTTTCTCTTTCTTATTAAAAACTTGGCCTATTTGAAAGGAGATTGATTTAATAAAAATGAATGAGCGAAAAATCAATATACAGTATATATATATATTAATATATTATTATTATTATAGTAATTGGCTATCATACTGCAATATAAACTGAGTTTTATAGTGAAAAGAGCAGCTTTATTGGTCAAGATTGAAGGCTCTATATTGCAGGAAATTGCACGTACAGGTTCATTAAATTAAAAAAAAAGTCTGCCATGGAGGGGGTCATGCCGGACCCCCTCCGAACCACCCCTTGCCTGTCAAAAAAATTCAAAAAAATTTAAAAAAAATTAAGAAGAAAATAAAAATTTTTAAAATAATTGCACCCCCACTTTCAACTATAACTAGGCGGCCATGTGTGTGTGTGTGTGTGTGTGTGTGTGTATGTGTGTGTGTGTGTGTGTGTGTGTGTGTGTGTGCGTGCGTGCGTGCGTGCGTGCGTGCGTGCGTGCGTGCGTGCGTGCGTGCGTGTGTGTGATGTTGGGGGGTATACACTGAATAAACTTATAGACCTCACAGCAGAACCGAGAAGCGTTCTTTGGAGTGCCTTCTGTAGTAAATTGACTTGAATGTAATGTAAAATTTAACTTGTTTGACCAAGAATGCATGAATGTTAGCGCCGGAGGGCAGTTTCACCCAAGCGTGGACATGTCTTCAGGACTGTGTGATCAGGGTAACAAAGACAAAGGAGATGTTAATGTGATCAGTGCCAATACAAAGAGAACAAAAGTCACACGGCAACGTGACCAGATTACAGCCGAAACAGCTGGTCTGACCTAAAAGAGCAGAAGACTACAGACTTGCTCTGAAAATAAAATGTAATCATATTATACTGGATTAGAATGAAATACAATATTGGATTGGCTTTGATTGGATTAAAAACTCTATAAAGTTGTACAGTGTCCCCCACCCACCCCTCCTACCCAACCTCCCCCTCACCCACCCACCCACCCACCCAACCACCTCCAATGTACAGTCCCCCCCCACCCCCCCCCCCCCCCCCACCTACCCAACCTCCTCCAATGTACAGTTTCTACAACAAATGTATATACTCTCTTGTCTGGACTCTTTTTGTATCACAAACAGTACTGTATTTGCAAATCTGGTATGTCATAAATGTATAGATGTAGCAGTACTGTCTATCTGTATGTCATGTATGTCATATATGTTATGGTGAATTGAAAATGGGGGACCCTGATGTAAACAAAACGAAAGTCTTTCTCTGGTCTGCATCCCCTTAACAATTGAGCTGTACTGTACTGTACCCATTCTGCAATCTGTTAATAACGTTTTCAATCAATCAATCAATCAAAAGAAACCAAGAAACATCTATATAGATCATTAGAATCAAGAATCATTAGAATCAAGCAAAGCATTATTTGTCACACCCATATCACATTTTATGTGACTTGTTAAGTTAAAAAGGGATATTTGAATGTCATTAGAATTTCAACTGTTTATAAGATAATAGAACATGCATTCTCGATTTCTCTTTTAAATGTTTATATATAGAATGTAAATGTCAGTATCAGTAAAACGTCAATGTCTGTTAAATACAGGTACAGTTTTATATCATATAGAATGTTCAGTATTGAACTAACTAGTTAATCAATACACTGTTTTAATTCTGGATATATATAGATCATTCCACTAAAGATACGCCCTAGAAATGTTTTATTGTAACATATGTTAAAAAGAGTGGCTCTGATAAGAAGAAACCAACAGTCTGTGAGCAGGAAGCCAGGTGTGAAAACACTACATGACCATATTAGGAAGACCTGACCAGGAGGAAGACAATGCTTGAATGTCACTTGGCCAGGCAAGGGTGACAGTGTATGATGTCATAACGGGTACTTAAACCCCATCTGAAAGTATTAGGAGTTAGGCCAGACAAACAGTCTGGACCTCCTCCATCCCATCTTGAGATTGTGCCATATGTGAGTAAACTTGCTTCTGAATGTATATTGAACAACTGTTAGTTGGCTAGATTAATGTAAGGTCAATGCAATGGATATTGGATAACCATGTAATGCACAATATTATCATTGTTTCCCCTGTGTTGACCCAAACTCTCTCTCTAGGGTGTCTCCACCTCAATAAATATGGGATAACAAAATATCTTTGTTGTGTACAGCAAACAAATGTCCCCCCTGGCTAGGAGTCTTGGGGGGAACCTCATTTTATCTTCTCCTCTTCTTCAGCAAACAGTGTTATATCACTACCTTTGACTATTACAATATACGACACTTCACTTCGAGACAACCACAAAAGGTCCACACTTACACTTTCCATTGGACTCAGTTGGGGGGAGTAGTCATGGTGTACAAGTCATGGTGGCGGACTGTGTCAGTACAATGGTTTAGTACGGTTTAGGTAAGGCTCTATGGTCCCAAAAGCCCATTTGAAATGTTCACGTTCAACACTTTAAATGCAAATCAGTCTCAGTATGAGAGTGTACCCTGCAGCAGCCCAAGCTGTTGCAATAGTTTTTTCCACTCTGAAGGTCTTTTATTAAAAAAAAAAATTATTCGCAAAGATTTTGAAGGTCCCCAGAGCGACTCTCCTATTCCACAGTGATTTGTCAAAGCAGTTTCAGCATCTGGCTCCTCCTCTTAACCCTTTCAGGTGTGCCATGATCTCACGTATGATGAGATGAGAACTGAACATTCAAATGATAATGGACTGCATTTATATAGCAGCTTTTATCCAAAGCGCTTTACAATGTGTTCCTCACATTCACCCATTCACTCACACGTTCCCACACCGACGGCGGAGGCGACCATGCAAGGTGCCAAACTGCTCATCGGGAGCCGTTAGGGGTTAAGTGCCTTGCTCAAGGATAGTTCAGAACATAGTCAGGATGTCTGTTTATTGCTCCCATGTCTGCGTCTTGCGGATATGGGAGCTCTTCTAACCCCTGTCTCTGTCTCTCTGTGAGTGGATGTCTCTAGTGACAGTGTGATGATATACAGGTACACAGCCTATATACAGGCAGCCCTGGTCCTGCCCCCGTTGGGCCTGTCCTCGATGTGGCCTACAGTGTCAATTACAGCGGCTGTTCTGCCACAAACTGGATCCGAGCACCACAGGCGTGAAGGATCTGCTCTACGCTGTCCTCAGTTTGACCTACAGCATCTAACCGTGCCCGCTCTACTTCTGAGTGCTTCTCCTGCCGCCTGGGGAGAGGGACCTTGAGCCATCATCTTGTGTTTCATACCGGCGCTTGTATTCCTATGCTTTTTTGTTCTTAGTTCTATTATTATAAAAAAATATATTCAAATATCTTATATACTTTAGATACTATTGTGTATGTATGTGTTTATATTACATGTATATATGCATATACATACCAATTATTAGCTTGTTCTATTCTCCATCCCTCTATCATCCATAGCAACACCATATCACACAGACACCCTGATGGGGCATCCCCTTTGAATTGCCCATCTGAGGTTTCTCCCCATTTTTTCCAATTTTTTAGGGGGTTGTTGTAAAGTATTGTATGCGACCCCAATTGCACGACACAGACAGGTAATCAGAGTTAGCCAAAACAAGGGCATGGTTTATTTCTACACAAAAAAGCGGCACTGACCCTTTAAGGGTGAAAAAACACTAAAGTCCAAGAACACAAAAATTGCAGCACTGTGCCTTTAAAGGGCGAACAAAAAGGAACACAGGAATCTTCAAGAACACAGGCATCTTCCCGACCAGAACAACGCAGCAAACAGGGGGTCCAAGGGGAATGGGGTGAGAACACGGCATCCTCCCGTGGAACGATAGAGAGCGATGACGAGTCTCACCCCAGGAACGAGGTCCATGAAGAGGGAGTAGGGCAGTAGATGGCACGACGTCTCACCCAGAGACGCGGCGGTAGATGGTAGAATGTAGAATGGCACGACGTCTCCCAGTGAGAGACATAGAAATCCTCCCGTGGAAGTTTAGAGAGCGACGACGATGTCTCACCAGGAGCGCGGCGGCGGTAGATGGTGGCAACAAGATGACCTCGCAAGGAGTGGAAGGCAACCAGCAGTACTAATACTCTCCCGAGGAGCTGATTACCAACCACTCACAGGTGCGCGAGGAAGAATGTTCGGCACGCCCCCTCGTTGGGCAGCAAGCAGTCCTACCCAGCCCTCACAGTTGTTCCTTATCTTCATTGGGGAAAGTCTGGGGGTGTTGCAAAATTGGGGATTTTATGGTGGTTTTTGTTCTCGATCTATTGTAATGTTTCTTCTTGATCTGTGAAGCCCATGGAGGCAATTTGTTTGATTTCGGGCTATACAAATACATTTGATTTGATTGTATTTGATTTGATTTGATTTGACACGTGGACACGTTGCCTGGGAGGAGTGGGAATCGAACCAGGAACCTTCCGATTACCAGACAACCGCTCTACCTCCTGAGCCATTGTCACAACGGCTACTGGCTATTGAAATAAATATAAGGGTACATTTTATTCATGGAGCATATTTTCAACCCTTTTCTTTTTTTTTATTGATCTTTTTCCCCCTCCTTTTTCCTCCGATTTTCTCCCATCCCAATGTTAGTCGTTATGCCAATTCCCAATCCCCTTCCTGGTCGCTGCACACTTACCCCCCACAGTCGGTCTGGGAGAGTGGAGGCTACCACGTGCTTCCTCCGACACACGTCCAGCCAATCAACCGCTTCTTTTCACCTGGCAGCGCGGACTCTCACTGAGAGCGTGTAACGTGTGGAAGGATCACACTATCCCACTTAGATCCTATCCGCGCTTAGCAGGCGCCCCGACCGAACTGTAGGAGTCGCTGTTTACAACGACCCGGACCCACCCGCCAGCTTCTCCCACCCTCTAATACTGCCAATTGTATTAGTGTGAACGGCCAGCCAAGCTGGTGACAACCCCGGAGCTGTGAGCTGGATTCGAACAGGCAAATCCAGCCGCTCCGGGGTTATTTTCAACCCTTTTCAATCAATGGGGCAATGTGAAAGGTAGGCTGAGTGAGAGCTACCAAAACATATACACCTATGCAGGCACGTGCACACATAGAGGCCAAGGGGTGCCTGAGCACCTGCCTTTTTGAGCATCATCAAAAAAGTGCCCCTTTTGAAAAAAAAAATATATATTTTTTTTTTTTTTTTTTATACTGTTACGCATATAGACTGCCCTTCCAACTGAAAAATGTCAGGATAGAATCAAAATATTAGGTAAAGAGAGAGAGATGCCCCATATTCCATTGCAGTTTGCACGGCCTCCTCAGCGTGCCTCTCCGCGGACCTATATATTTTATGCATAGCGTGGGTGGTGATGATGATCATGATAGAAACTGCTGTTGAATGCTGGTATTACACTCATTGAGGGACACAAAGAAGTCAAGTCCAATGGGATTTGGGAATCTCAAATACAAATCGGGATTGGAATAAAAAATGCATTTATATTAAACAATACAGAATATACAGCACTTCTTGGGGTCTGTAGGGTAAGCACTTATTCCCTCCCCCCTGAACATTTATGGAGATGTATGGGCCTTTTAAGTCAGTGATAAAAGTGTCTTTCAAAGATAAGTGAGCTCCTGCACTGATTATTATAGTTCAATATTCAATATTTGATCACCAAAAACCCCCAAAAAGCATAAAAAGGGGGCCCCTCGCCCGAAAAGGGCCCTTAAAAATCGCGCTTGCGCACTACGCGTGCTCGCTTGTTATATACACACAGGTGTAGTGCCCTTTTCAGCCTTTGAGCACCTACCCCTCTAAAGTCCTGTGCACGTCCCTGCACCTATGCACACAAAGGTCACGTGAATCTAGGGTTGCCTGAGTGCTAGATCGGACGCATGTTGAATACGCTGGTGTAACAGGCAACACTGGCCTGTAGATGGCACCATTTACCCTCCGGAATTGTAAAACAGCTGTTGTGGTGTCAGCCAGTCAGTTTCAGAATGAAATAACCTGTACCTAAGGACTCACAGTTTTTTGTAACACATCAGACTGACATATGTCCCCTTTAACATGTTATGCATCACTGGCAGCCCCACGAGAAAATACTAGAAGAAGACATATTTTATTTATTAACCCTCATGGGAAAAGCGTAGGATGATGTCTTAGAGGTTTGATGCAACACATGGGTTGAATCAGCCTTTCTGTTCGAGAACTGTGTTGCCATATTAGAGTGACACCATCTAATATCCTTCATACACAACAGAGATATTTATTTTTTGCAACCTGGCAACCCAGACCATTTCGTTCCATCTAGTCTGAATAATTTTCCTTTGTAACTGCAATGTTAACTTGTGAGGTGTTACAGGTTTTTCACTCCCCTCACGAGAGAGAGATCGATTTACAATTGGAATAGTTTTTGAGTCAATGGCTCCTGTCGAAATAAGCATATAGCTGGTCAAGGACTGGGGCTGCTTGGCTGATACATACTTGATTTGCAATTGAGAAGTAAGTACATGGCAGAGGAAGATAGTATCAAGACAATCAATCCCTAGGGCGGCTGGGTGGCGCAGCGGACATTGCGCTCGTCACCAACGCAAGAGACACCGGGTTCGACTCCGGCTGTCGGCGTTGCCTCCGGCTTGGGCCAGTCGTCATACTAACTCATTGGCAGAGTTAGCGGGTGGAAGTCGATGGGTGGTAATCTGGACGTTGTGGACAGCGACTCCTACAGGTCGGTTGGGGACGCCTGCACAGCACAGACAGGAAATGGCGGGGGTAGTGTGAGCCTCCCACACGTTACACATCGCCAATGAGAGTCCGCGCAGGTGAAAAGATGTGACAGGCTGCCTCCTCGTGTACCGGAGGGGACACGTGATGCAAGGCTTCTATCCTCCCTACAACCGGCATATGCGAGCAACGTTCAAGACAGGGGAGGGGAGAATTGGCACAGCGGGTAATTGGGATGGGAGAACAAATAGAAAAAATAGGAGAAAACGTGGATTAAAAAAAAAAAGACAATCGATCCCTGGATGTCTAATCTATATGGTTTTCTGGTATTTTAGTGAAATGCAAAGCTTACAACTGCAAGAAAACATTTAAACACTGCTGGTAAGCTATAGGCTATGCTACAGAATTAATTCAAGGCCGAAATCTGAATTTTATTTAATTACATTTTTTCATTAAGCTTTCTTTAACCAGGTTAGACCCCTTGAGATTAAAATCGCTTTTCCCCATTTTCCTTGGCAACTTGGACAAGAATGGCAGCAGTACAGCAGCTCCATACAGTATACACACACAGACACACACACACACACACACACACACACACACACACACACAGAGACACACATACACACACATACATTTTAATTAAAACAAGTTTGTAGTTTGTAGTTTATTACACGCTAAACATCGCACATTTACAAAATAATCCAGTCTTTTTTCATAGATCGTGAGATAAAACGCGTTATGTGCAATAAGCCCAAACCGTTCTGGCTGATCCGATGAAACCCCAATTACTCGTTTTAACTCAAAACTATGATCGTGTCTGCCGACCATGTTTTTCGTCTGGAACTGTGATCGTTAGAAAAACACATTTCAGATTCGGTAAAATAGACATAGAATGTACCTTACCTTAGCCAGAAGGTATTCCAATAAGAATAATTCCAAGTGATCGCATCGCCATCGTGATTACCAGTGTATGTCTATACACGTTTCGATGGTCAAATACACTTATGCAACGGAATTTCAAGGAGAGCAATGTGAATTTCTGTTCCAGCAGGATGAGGGGCCACTAACCAAGGAGAAATGAAAGTGAGGCTGACTATCAACCCCAAGCCATTGCAGTTCAGACACGGACGATACTGCCACCTGGTGATAGTCGATCAACATTTCGATCAACATTGCAGTTCTAATGTGTGGGGATGTGCCAAAATGATGCAGATCACTCCCGGCAAGTCTGTAGAGCGGGGATCAAAGTAAAAAGATCAAACGATCCAAAAACGTAATATCTCATTTTTGGCACTCAACGCTTGTCGAGCAAAAACGTAATATCTCGTTTTTGGCACTGAAAGTGTTAAAAGTGTAGATCCTGGAGTTTAAGTTCATTAAGAGTGACTAGATCCTGGAGTTTAAGTAAATTTTGCAGGCTAATACATGCAGATGGTGCAGAAAACATGAAGGCCTTTTTTCCTAACTCAGTCTATCATACTATATTGTCTTGAGACGTAACCCGTAATTGATTTATACAATGGCCAATATACAATGATGAGTGAGGGCTCTACAGTTTGTAACAAGCCTTAACATGCAACGGCCGGGCCCGCCCGGAACAGACGAAAGTCACAGAATTTTTCGAGCGTCTAGCGGCTCAGGGCTGGATTTCTCGCTGAACATATTATATATAGAATTAAAGCCCTATTTGATGCCGTTGGAATGCCCCCTCACTCGACCAAATCCGTGCCTCGGTTCTAGAGTTACATGACGATATCAGGTGTGCAACATACCAGGGCATACAGTGAAATGCGGGTGGTCATGCCTGCATCGATTGTGCAATACTAATAATAAAATAGACATAAAAAAACAGGTAATAGGAAGACAAGATGTGCATGATAAAAATAGACATGCTAAATTCCTGAGAAGGCACTGGTCCTATGTACACTACTATACAATATACAGTTTTAACTCTGTCATTATGCTATACTTACTATATCTAAACTATACTATACAAGAGCCACATCGGTTCTTTCCTTAAAGTGACCTTTATATTCCTCATTCCTTTAAAGTGACCTTTCCATTTTGTTTAAAGTGACATTTTGTTTAAAGCGATTGTAGCGATTGCAGCATGTGTGTTGTGTGTGTGTATGTGTGTGCTCATGTGTAATTGTGTGTGGAGAGTTCAGTGTTCAGTGTTCTGATGGCCTGGGGGAAGAAGCTGAGCCTTAGTCTCTCTGTTCTTGTTGCGTGTGTACGTAGGCGCTTGTTACATTTACATTTAGTCATTTAGCTGACGCTTTTATCCAAAGCGACTTACAAGTTCTGTACGACAAGTCATCAGGAAGGGTACAACTCTATCAGCTGAGTAACCATGTTCATCAAAGTGTTGCGTGCTACAGTGTAGGTTAGTTTATTAGGACAAGTGCATGACAGTAAGGATTTTTTTTATTATTATTATTATTAAATTTGTTTGTAAAAAAAAAAATTATTTCAGATAATGGTTGAAGAAGTGCGTCTTTAGTCGACGGCGAAAGATTGGACGGGATTCGGCTGTCCTAACTGGGGTGGGTAGTTCATTCCACCATTGTGGGGCAAGGACTGAGAATAGGCGACTTCTCTTTGATGACCCTCCCGGAGCTTGGATAGGAGTAGGTCTGAGGCGGCCAGAAGATGCAGAGCGTTGGGGTCTTGAGGGTGTGTAGTTAGAGACCATTGACCGGAGGTAGGCAGGAGCGGTTCCCTTTGCTGCACGGTATGCTAGGTCGAGGGCCTTAAAGCAGATTCGTGCAGCAATGGGGAGCCAGTGCAGGTCCCTAAGAAGTGGGGTGACATGGGCCGACTTCGGTAGGTTTGAGATCAGATGGGCCGCTGCGTTCTGAATGAGTTGAAGAGGCTTGGTGGCAGTGGCCGGGAGGCCAGCAAGCAGTGCGTTGCAGTAGTCGAGGCGGGAGATGACTGTTGATTGGACGAGGAGTTGGGTGGCTTCTTTTGTCAGGAAGGAGCGGATCCTTCTGACGTTGCTCAGGAGGAATCTGCAGGTTCTGGTTGTCGCTGCGATGTGAGCAGAGAAGTTCAGCTGGTCGTCGAGGACAACACCAAGGTTCTTGGCGGTCGGGGACGCGGTCACAGCTGCATTCTCGACTGTTATGGAAAGGTCGGTCAGGGGGGAGGATTTGGCCAGCAGGTTGAGCAATTCTGGTTTGCTTAGTTTCAGTTTGAGGTGGTTGGTCGTCATCCTGGCGGAGATCCGCTCAGAGACATGGATATCTGAGGGAAGGAAGGAGAGGAAGAGTTGAGTATCATCGGCATAACAATGATACGAGAAGCCATGAGACGTGATAATGTTACCCAGTGATTTAGTGTAGAGGGAGAAGAGAAGGGGTCCTAGGACCGAGCCCTGGGGGACACCCGTCCGCAGGGGGCGGGTGCCCGACAGGGTCCCTCTCCATGACACCTGGTAGGAGCGGTCATTGAGGTATGATGTCAGCCATGTCAGCGCAGAGCCAGCCACTCCCATTCCTGCGAGGGCCGCGAGGAGGATCTGATGGTTGACTGTGTCGAAGGCTGCAGATAGATCTAGGAGAATCAGGACAGAGTAGAGGCCTTTCGCTTTTGCTAAGTGAAGTGCCTCTGTGACCGCAATGAGGGCCGTTTCTGTGGAGTGGCCAGTCCGGAAGCCAGACTGATTAGGGTCTAGGAGGTCATTCTGTAAGAGATAAGCAGTAAGTTGGTTGGATACAGCACGTTCAAGTGTTTTAGAAAGGAAGGAGAGAAGAGAGACAGGACGATAGTTGCCTATGACGGTGGGGTTCAGGGTTGGTTTTTTTATGAGCGGCGTGACTCTGGCTTGTTTTAGGGAGGTGGGGACCACCCCTGAGTTGAGTGAGGAGTTGATGGTTGCAGTTAGGAATGGGAGGATGTCTGGTGCTATGGTCTGGAGGAGTGGGGAGGGTAGCTGGTCCAGCTGGCATGTAGTCGGACGGTTCGACGTTACCAGTGTCAGGGTCTCGGCTTCTGTAATGTGAGAGAAAGATGACAGAGTGAAGGATGAGGTTCTCGATTCAGAATTTGGAATGGGTGGGGGTTGGGAAAAGGAGCTGCGGATGTTCTCCACTTTTTCCTCAAAGAAGATCGCAAAGTCTTCGGCAGAGAAAGATGAGGGAGGAGGGGGTGGGGGGGAGTGAGGAGGGAGGACATGGTTTGATTGATTGAAAATTGTATTAACAGATTGCAGAATGGGTACAATACAGTACAGCTCAATACATACAATTGTTAAGGGGATGCAGACCAGAGAAAGACTTTCGTCTTGTTTACATTAGGGTGCCCCATGGTAGCATGCAGTTTGCGAAGGTTGACAAGCGGGGTGTTGTTGGGGTCTTTCATTATTCTGCAGGCTCTGGATTTGCACCTCCTGTTATATAAGTCCTGCAGGGGTGGTGGTGCAATACCCGTAGTACGCTCTGCTGAGCGCACCACTCTCTGGAGGGCCTTCCTGTCCTGTGCCGTGCTGTTTCCAAACCAGGCAGTGATGTTTCCAGTCAGCATGCTCTCTACAGCCCCGGAATAGAAGGAGTGGAGTATCTTCCCTGATACTCTGAACTTCCTTCACTGTCTCAGGTGATAGAGGCGCTGTTTCGCCTTTTTTACAACATAATCTATGTGAGTTGACCATGTCAGGTCCTCTGTGATGTGGACTCTCAGGTACTTGAAACTGCTCACCCTGTCCACGATAGCCCCATTTATCCACAGTGGCGTGTGTGTCCCCTGCTTTATTCTCCTAAAATGCACGATCAGCTCCTTGGTTTTACCAATGTTCAGGAGAAGGCTGTTATCCCGGC
>NC_140172.1:120441834-120443728 GCF_963971535.1 Notolepis coatsorum
ATCTCTAAGAGTTTGCTCCATCAGTAATCAGTAATGTGAACGGGATTCCACTTGGTCAATGTACAGATAATCTGCTATGCGCATTTTGGCTGATAATGTGCCGGTGGCCGGAGTCTCATTCATATTCACTTAAATGCAGATCATAGTTATCCACTGAAGCCATATGACTCTGACCAGAACGGGCTCATGACGAGCGCACATAATAGGCATTAGAGCGCAGAGTTGTCTGTGAACTTGGCAACTTCATTGGATTTATTTATTCTCTAAAAATATCTATAATCATACGATTAAATATTGTTTAAAATAAAACGCTAAATACTATTATTCTGTGTGTCATGTTTCCAAATAAGATTGTTCACAACGGGAAATGCTGTATACGTTCAATTTGTTGGTTGGACCTCGGTGATCAATCTCGCTCTCAGTGAAGTCTCTCAGAGTTCGCTCGGGTTAGTCCACTTTTCCACATTTCATGGGGGTGTTCCATTACCGTATATGGTTAATCGGGCGGTTCTGGTATGCAAATACTTAAAACAGTGCACAAGCTCAAACGTACGATCAAAGTCATATTTATCAAGACAGGTGTGCGTAGGACCTGTGTACGCATGTGTGATAAGTCCAGTTTTTTTGTGCGTGCACACATTCTAAATTCTGTGCTTACGTATGAAAATAGAATACTTTCTGAGAAAAATTGATAAATGAGGGCAAGGTCTGCCTATGGCGGCCTTTCTCGCTGGCTAGGCTGTGCTCGCTGAGTCTGTACCTAGTCAAGGATCTTCTTAGTTTTGGGTCAGTCACAGTGCTCAGGTATTCTGCCACTGTGTACTCTCTGTTTAGGGCCAAATAGCATTTCAATTTGCTCTGGTTTTGGGTTGTTTCTTTCCAATGTGTCAGATAGTTTTCTTTTTGTTTTCTTATAATTTGATTAGTCCAGTGTGGTTTCTGTCTGGTGGCTCTGCTTGTGTTTGTGAGCAGAGTCCCAGAACCATCTGGCTGAGTGGGAATCTATCGAGGGTCTCTCTGTGGGTGAGGGCTATGTTGTGGAGTGTGTCTGGGTCACTTTCTTTTAGGTGATTGTGAAATTTGAATGCTCTTTTTTGAATTTTGATGATTAGTGGGTATCTTCCTAGTTCTGCTCTGCATGCATTATTTGGTGTTTTCCGTTGGGTGCGGAGAATGATTTGCAAAATTCTGCATGCAGAGTCTCAATTGGGTGTTTGTCCCATTTGGTGAAGTCTTGTTTGCAAGTGGGCCCCAGACTTCACAACCATATAGGGAAATCGGTTCTATGACGGAGTCTAATATTTTGAGCCAGATTTTGATTGGAATGTCTAACCTGATGTTCTTTTTATGGCATAAAAAGCCTTCTTGCTTTGTCTCTCAGGTCGTTTACAGCTTGGTTGAAGTTCCCTGTAGCACTGATGTTTAGGCCGAGATAGATGTAGTTTTCTAGGGAAATTGTGTCTAGCAGGAATTTGTGTTTTTGTTGTTGTAGGCTGGGCCTTTTTTGGAATATCATAATTTTAGTTTTGTTTAGGTTTACGGTCAGTGCCCATGTCTGGGAGAATCTCTCTCTCTCTCTCGCACGCACGCACACGACACACACACACACACACACACACACACACACACACACACACACACACACACACACACACACACACGTACAACTGTGTAAATCTAATGTAAATGAACAGTTCAGTCCGTAATTCTTAGGACAGTGAAACATACAGTATTTAGTTGTTTTGGCTCTGTATTCCAGCACGTTAGATTTTAAATGGAACAACGACGATGAGGTAAAGGTCGTTCAGCTTTGAGAGTATTTACATCCATATGTGAATATGTGAACCATGTAGGAATTGTAGCCCTTTTTATACACAGTCCCTACATTTTAGGG
>NC_140172.1:120443928-120448928 GCF_963971535.1 Notolepis coatsorum
TGAAGCTGCTGGTTGAGGTAATGCGATAGATGACGATGGTGATGATGATACTGATGATGATGATATGATGATGATGTGATGATGATGATGAGATGATGATGATGATGATGATGAAGATTGTGTCTTCATGGTCAGCTATATGACTGCTTTTCAACGTTAGGGAGGACAGATTACCTGCCTGATGGCTTCCCTCTCTGTCAGTACTGCCCCGCTGCAGAAAACAAACACACCCGCCTGCGCAGGGACAAACGCACACACACAAATATACACACTCAGGTACTCCTGTGAGCGCTGATGCAGTCAAGTCAGACAGGCAGGCACACACACACACACACACACACACACACACACACACACACACAACAAAACATGTATACGCACAGTGACAATTACCAATTAAAAACAACAATTACAGTTATGACGTGGAGGCGAGGCTGCCATTCCCTGCCATGGGGCGACAGTGGCTCGGGAGGTAGAGCAGTTGTCTGGCAATCCGGAGGTTCCCAGTTCGATTCCCGCTCCTCCCGGGCAGCGTGTCGGTGTGTCCTTGAGCAAGACACTTAACCCCTAATTGCTCCCGATGAGCAGGTTGGCACCTTGCATGGTTGCCTCCGCCGTCAGTGTGAGTGAATGTGTGAGTGAATGGGTAAAATGCGAGTAACAAATTGTAAAGCGCTTTGGATAAAAGCACTATATAAAAAGCAGCCATTTACCATTTACCATTCCCCCCCATAGGAAACAACGATTACTAGTTAGGGGACAGAGAGAGACTCACAAAGGGCGAAGACAATTGAGACAAATATAATCAGACCCAAGACAAACTCAGGAAAGAACCGATGTTGGTCATTTGCACCTTAATGGGATGGCCAGGCTCCCAGGGACAATATGCTCCCCAAATAGTCTTCCTTGGCAAATCTTGATTAAAGCCTCTGGGTTTCTTATGGAGATTCAGAGAGCTTATACTTGCCCTACAAAACATTTACAAAGGTGTAGCACTGCCCCCTCGTGGCCAGAAGAGGAACAGGTAGAGGAAAGGATTGTTGAGCCAACACCATGGACATGGACAGGGCAAGAAGGTTAGGTCATCCTTAACCTCATCCTCACTGTTTATAAACCTAATCCGTACCTTAACCCTAACCTCATCCTCACTGTTTATAAACCTAATCCGTGCCTTAACCCTAACCTCATCCTCACTGTTTATAAACCTAATCCGTACCTTAACCCTAACCTCATCCTCACTGTTTATAAACCTAATCCGTACCTTAACCCTAACCTCATCCTCACTGTTTATAAACCTAATCCGTACCTTAACCCTAACCTCATCCTCACTGTTTATAAACCTAATCCGTGCCTTAACCCTAACCTCATCCTCACTGGAGACATCACCTTTAAAATTACTTCAATTAAAAGCAAATTCCCATATAGACGCCTGTCCCTTTCTCAATTAGAAGCCGATTCTACATTAATTGTTTATCTGGTTGCAATTGACACTGCAAAGCACACATTTCACATTGTTGCTGTGCACATCAGCAACAACAACAACAACAACAACAACAACAACAACAACAAAAACAACAACACAAGGTTCAAGCTTCATTGAGACAGAACTTCTGTGTTTTTGTTGTTTAACACTTTAATCGCCGGAAACGCCGAAAATCGTCATTCCCCGCCATGCTCATTCTGCCGAAGACGCCGTAACACGTCTTTGATATCAATATTTCAAAAATCTGTGATCGAAATCATATTTCTCCCCCGGAGACCTGAGATATACTGCTGAGCTCCACTCAACTCTCTAACGGTTCAAGAGCGCCATCTGGTGGCCGATCGGCAGATCGCCCAACAGGAAGTCATGTGGATGAAGTGGTGCTCACCCATATTTCGTCCGGGCACTCGCTATCATTAGCAGGACTCCATCTTGACACAATGGATGTCGATCGGTTGCGAATAACTCGACAAACAACATGATTTGGACGTATATACTATTATACAACCTGGAAATGGATCGGGTATTTCTACATCCCATAATATGAATATCTCTGCTCCACGCTCATCGCCCAACGCTATGAGGAAGCTACGGTAAGATTCAGCGTTTTTTTTTAACGTGTTCCATATAAACTGCTCTGATGATCATATCACCCACACTAGATGAATGATATAACGTTGCCCACGGAATTATAAACGACCCCCCAGTTGAAATTGTTTATCTCGCACAGATTCCTACCAAACTGTATTTGATCATCAATATAATGCATTTAGGGCTATAAATCAAGTTCTGGAAAAAGCTGCAGAAAACGATAAAAACATACTTATACTTTAGACCGTATTTTAGTATGAATATGTGAATGAAAAAGTATAACGTTGCTACACCCTGAACAATAGATATAGGACATTGAATGGGCCATAATAATGTCAATTTAGCAATACAATTTAAAAAGTTATAGCCCTGCAAAGAAGGGGAACTTCTCCATAGACAAATAGAGATGGCGAGGGATGGTAAATTATGAATTTAACCATGGCGATCAAAGTGTTAATAGCAGGTGCTCAAGTCACACACAAGTCTTCTCCTATTGGTTTGTTTACACCCTGAAACTTCACTCAATTGTAATTTAACTTAAATACAACAGTAAGTATAGCTAGAAAAAAAATTAAACCAAGAAGAACATAGCATACTTTTATTTATTTGTTTATTTGTCTGTGATGGATTATCTGTAGACATTCTTACCTCGCTTATCTGAACATACGGCAGGGATGTCAGGTTATTATTTATCTACAGTGCGTTGACATTGTTGGGGGACAGTGTAGACAAAGACGAGCAAGGACATAATCTGCCTCAGTGCCGGCTGTCTGCAGGTGTCTTCAGCCGCCGTGACAAATAGCTTTTAGAGAGACCCTGGCAGGGGTGAGGATGACACCAAGCCTTGTTTCTATGGGCCGACGGCGTGGAATAATCTTCCACTACATATAAAACAGGCAGCCTCTGTGGATAGCTTTAAAGCACAGCTCAAGACATATTGTTATACTCTTGCTTTTAGCTGATTTTAAAATCCCAAGTAATACATTTGTTTTGTAATTGTTAAAATTTGTTGACATGCCGCGCGGCCGGGTTTTACAAGCCAGCACTGTCAGCACTGTCAGCACTGTCACTCACCTATAAGGAAACAACCCCTCAAAACGTACAGAAGGCCTCTCATATCTGTACTCTCTGTCCCTGACATGCTGCGCAGTCAGTCTCATCGGGCCAGCAGTGTCACTCACCTACAAGGAGGCAATTCCTCAAAACTGACTGTTCTATTGTATTCACAAAATATGCTTACTTCATATATGCCTACCACATGTATCTATTGCTATGTTCGCCCATCACAATCACGCGTGCAGTCTAACGCCTTTCCCGTCTCCCTGTGGCTGGCTGTCCTGGAGTGATGACCGGAGTGCTGGACGTCCCGTGACGACACCCACCCAGGATGCGATCCCCCTCTGCGGTCGCCGCGGGGGCGTGGCTAGACGCAAGTTGGGCGTGGTTAGACACAAGTTGGTTGCCTTTAATATTTAGGCCCCCTGCGTCCCTATCTCCGGCCGGAGTGATGACTGGAGTGCTGGACGTCCCGTGATGACACCCACCCAGGATGCGACCCCCCTCTGCGTGCCCCCCTGTCTCCCTATCTCCGGCCGGAGTGATGACTGGAGTGCTGGACGTCCCGTGATGACACCCACCCAGGATGCGACCCCTGCTGGCCCCTCTGCGTGCCCCCTGTCTCCGGCTGTCTCGTGGTGTGTTGTTTTCTGTTTAGTCATTTCCCCAGCTGTGTGTCATTCACTAATCATCCTCTTGTCTCTAATTAGTCCCTGTATTTAAGTGTGGTTGGCCGAGCAGTCCTTTGCTGGGTCATTACTTTTGTTTGCTGTCACCGTCGTGAGTACTCTGTGTAGTTGTGTTTATTTCGTTTTGAGACCACAGTCTCTCTTTTCTTTTCTAGTTTCTAAGTGTTTCCTTTTTATATTATGCTCCGTGTTTCACAATTAAAGTGCACATTGTTTTGAAAGAGCCAACCACGCATTCCGCCTCCTGTCAATTCTCTCCATGTGTATCTGCTGCAATTGGGTTCCACACACCACCATGCCAACCAAACGTTCCAATCATAACAGAATGACCCAGCCATTTTGGAACCCAGCAGAGAAGAATGGAGACGGGGCGAGCTACGCGCTCGGCATTTTGGGTGCTACGGTCGTGGGTGCCGACCGGGCGGCCGCTCGGGGTCTGGCACCGTGGGACGGAGTAGCCGACCGGGCGGCGCCGATGACAATGGGTGCCATCGCCGCTGCCGGCCCTTTCCCAGACCCTTGGGAGGGAAGCCGCCTGGTCCGCAGGGGAACGTCCGGGAAGGGGCGCGGATCCCGGCGCCGCAGCCCCAGGGGGAGACGGGGTTCCCGGGACCGCAGGTCCCCCTCGCCGCCCTGGTCGGGGTCTCCTCCTCCCTGGGAGGTTCTGGGAGACGAGCCCTCACCATGCGATGCCTGGAGAGCGACGCCGGGACCTACTGCCGGAGGGACCCCAGTCGGGGGTCCTGCACCGGGTCCTGCACCGGGTCCTGTGCCGGGGAGCCTCCGGCCCGGGGTTTGGCGACGGGTCTCGCCGCCGAAGAGACTCCCGCCCCAGGTCCTACTCCTGGTCCATCGTCTTCATGCTGCTCTTATTAAAGGTCAAGTTAAAGTGGTACGTGGCCCAGTGATGCTGCTCTGATTAAAGATTATGTTAAAGTGGTATGTGGCCCAGTGATGCTGCTCTGATTACGTCCTCTTGAAGTTGACAGGCTTCAAATGTGAATACATTAATACTATTTTGGCAAAAAAAAAAGTTATTCAAAGTAACTAGTAACTGATGGGTTCAGATACATGTAGTGGAGTAAAAAGTACAATGTAGTTGTTACTTTCCACACACACACACACACACACACACACACACACACACACAACACACACACACACACACACACACACACACA